>NC_047532.1:62633400-62962123 GCF_012275295.1 Melopsittacus undulatus | reverse complement strand
ACAACTACTGCCATTGTTCAATATGATTTTTTTTTTCTGGAGGCAATTAGAAGCTAGTTGTCGTGGTTTAAGCCCAGCTAGTAACTCAAAACCACACAGCCACTCACTTCCTCCCTTCTTACCCCCACTCCTGGTGGGATGGGGAGGAGAATTGGAGGAATGAAACTCCCACAGGTTCAGGTAAGAACAGTCAAGTAACTAAAGTATAATACAAAACTACTACTAATAAGAGTAACAAAATAACAAAGGGAGAGAATATAAAACTAAAAAGGGAAGAGAAAAAAAACAAAACAAAACAAACAATAAACCCAAGCATGCACAATGCTATTGCTCACCACCCACCAATCGATACCCAGCCTGACTTGAGCAGTGATTTGTCTCTCCCACGTAACTCCCCCCAGTTTCTATAACTGGACATGTCATGCTGTGGTATGGAATACCCCTTTGGCTAGTTTGGGTCAGATGCCCTGCCTCTGCTTCCTCCCGGCTTCCTGTGCCCCTCCTCACTGGCAGAGCACGAGACTGAAAAGTCATTCATCAGAGTAAGCATGACTTACAACTAAAACAGCATTGTTCTCAGACTAAAGTTGAAACACAGCACTGCACCAGCTACTAAGAAGAAGAAAAATAATTGTTACAGCTGAACCCAGGACACAAGTGAAAACAGCAGTTTCATTTCTGATACAATGCCATAAACAGCACTTAATATACACGACTTGCTTCCTCCACTTCCAGATACATTTGAGCTAGAATCTATTATGGCTCTCCATTTCTCTTGATGGATATTATCTATGGAGGAGGTTCCCATGTACCATAATGATATAGGTTATGGGATCAGAGAAATGAGAGACTGAGAAACATAATGCAGAAACTGAAGTCCGCTGGACGCAGACTGGACTGATGACTTATTCAACATGTGACATTAAGTCTCCTTGTAGAAAAGCTGACCTCAGTTTTCAGTATAAATGCTTAGCATTTCCACATCTCTCTTTGGGAATGCTTCTTGTAGGTGACCGCGTAACCCTAGGTAAAAGGATATGCATTACTAGACAGGGACAAGTCAGGCGCAAGAAAATTTGTAGTTGAATGGTCAAATCTGGTTCAGAACATTTGGATTTATTTAAAAGCAGATTATAACTAAATGAATACTGTTTAATTATACCTTTTTAGTTTATAAAAATATGCAACTCGTCTGTAGCTGAAATCATGGCAAACTTAACTTAGTAAATTTCTTGTTTGTGCTTCAGCAGCCACCATTAAAATTCTGCGTTGTGATAAAGCTCATCTGATCCTGTGAAGGCAAACTGCACAGAACACAAAAAAAAGATGGATTGACAGTGCACCTAATGGCAGCAATGTCATCTTCAGAATTACACCAGCAGCAATCATTTTGATTTGAACTGAATTTTGATTTTGAATTGAGTCTGGCCAGGGATACCAGAGATTACTGTCTAGTGTGAGGCATCCCTATCCATAGCAGGGGCTGGAACTGGATGATTTTAAGGTCCTTTTCAACACAAACCATTCTATGAGTCTATGACTTTGGATAAAAGGGTAACATCTACATATTATCTTTATAGCTACAATCACACTGTACAGTAACTTATTTTAATCATGTTGTGATGTGGAGACAGTGTTCTCACAAGAGAATGGATATTTGGTACATGAGCTCTGAATAACTCCGAGGGATACAGCAAGGCCGTGGGAGGCCCGAGGAAGCCTAAGCAAGCAAGATAAGAAGAAGCTGGAATTCACTGACTTATGAGAACTGTGGACTGTTGGCAAGCGTTCGAGGTCAAGTTCTCACACCTGTGCTTAACCAATTATATGTTAGTCACTAAGGGTCTTCAAGACAAGTATCCAATCATTATATGCCAAATTGCCGTAGGTGTGTGTAAGCAACAGTATATAAGGAGCTAATGCTTTGCAATAAATGGCTTTTTGTCTGATCACATTGATCTCTGACTGAGCCCATTCCATGGCAAATAATGCGCGAACAGGGACCCTCTATAAGTTCACATTGAAATGGAAGAGAGTGTGAATCGCTGGGCCATGAAGAAATCGGCTGGAATCGATCTGGCTGGACCAAGATCGGGAGGCAGAAGCCTCAGAGGAGGGAATCCTCAGATCGGAGCCTTGTGAGCCCAGAAGACACTGCGCAGTGCAAATAAGGTGAGCACCCAGACGGTTGGAAGGGAGCTTAAGGATGGGAAAACAGTTAAGTAAAGAAGAAGAAGTAATACTTAAGCTCTTCCAACATATCCTCTCTGTGAGAGGGACAGACTATGATGAAGCTATGCTAAAAATATTGTTGCTCTGGAGTAAGGAGAAGGAGTTAATTGTGGGAGTCGGCGAAGCTTTTAATCTCGAGACTTGGGAAAAAATTACTAAGGAAGAAGCCTCTGATTTATGGATGTTTTCAGTCCTTCTTAAGGTGAAGGGAGCAACCTTTAAAGAGGCAGACTTAAAGTTAATGTTGAAATGGTTGCAGACTCGTTACCCAGAGATTGATGAGTCTACCGGATTTGAGATATCCTTGTGGAATGGGGCAGGAGTTAAACTGTGGAATGCAGCCACAAAAGGCAATGATGCTGTGAAGTTTGTTAGTTATTTGGAGAACTGTTTTAGAGATGTTAAAGTCAAAAAATGAGATCATGGAGACCAGTGTGCCCCCCCACCCCCCGCCCTCCCCACCGAACCTCCGCCGGTTGCCTCTATGGCTGCGAAGACTGAGGACAAGGATGAAGACAATCCTTTCAGCTCAGACCCTATTGACCCCAAGAAGGAGCCTGTGCACGTTCATCAGTTTGCTGTTGCTGCTCCTGAGATTCTGACACCTGACAATTCTGACGCTGACCTGGATCATCCTTTTGACCCAGAGCTTATTCATCTGGAAAAGAAGCCTGATTTATATCCCCCAGATCCTCATGATAAATGGGCAGCTGTAAAGGGAGAAATGAGATGGGTGGGGGATGCAGATGTATTGCATGGTTTCCCTGTGGTGTATATGCTGGTTCAAAACCTGCAGTGGGAAAGTCTCTTGTATGCTCTTATCAGGGGTATCGGGCAGAATGTGTCAGACCATGGAGTTGGGACCCCATATACAACTCCTTTGATACAGTCTCTCTGTGATACTCATGTACTAGAAGTTGGTAAATATAATTATGTCCATGCTTCTATCAACCCTTGGAAACCTTTATAGATATTTCTGGCAACTTCTTCCAACATAGGCTGGCCACCTGTGTCAGAATGAGTGTGCATTTTGGTCAGTATTAAAGCCCAAGCCTCATGCGATGTGAGGGAGGCAGAGCCTCTGTGGGGACACCCGCTAAGGTTGAGCCTGCCACCTCACACTGCGATGATGCTTCTCGGAGCTGGTTTCCTGATAGTCTTCACAAGGTCCTTGTGCCACGTTCGGTATGTGGGACCGTGTAGTGGGAGTAATGATTGTCTGGATTTTGTGTTTCAAATTTTGTAGTTGTGGGGAGTGTGCTTGTGGGATCCTATGTGTGTGTGTGTGTGTGTGTGTGTGTGATGAGGGCAGACAGTGTTCTGTATATTTTTTGTTGTCAGGTTCATGTAAAAGTTTTTAACGGGTAGCAATTTAACATTTTGGGCAAGAAAGGGTTAATGCAAAAGTGCGGCAGGTATTTATGGTTGCTGCTGCTGAGAAGGCTGATGCCGATAGGCCAGTGGTTTTAGCTGTGCAAAGCAGGGTGAGCGACTTTAAAAAGAAGAAAAAATGGGTAACGATAACTCACTCTAGCTGTTATTAGTGACTGTAGTTTTGGTGTGTATTGCTTCAAGCTTGTTTTCCAGCCAGTGTACTATCAACAGCACGTAAGGGATTTGATTCATTGACACTGTCAGTGTGGGTCCCTGAATAGGTTAGTCGAATCACCCTCCGATACAGTGGGCTGTCCAGTACGATTCCCACAGTGGGATGCAGACAGGCTGGTCAGACACAAGGGTCTCGTCTTTCCTGGGACACTGACAGGCTGATCAAATATAAAGGGTTCAAGGAAACCCCCCTTATAATGTTACAATGTGGTCTGAGCCATAGGGGTTAGGAAGTATTGCTTTTGATTCTGCTTGTACGACAAAAAAAAAAAAAATAGGGGGGAGTGTAATGATGGAGCAAACCCCTTTGACTGTTAACACTGTGCAGTCTATTTCTGCAGCTGCTTCACATTCTGTTTGCATCAGAATGCTTCTGCTTTAAGGAATCACTTTAACCTGTCTATTTCTCAAGAACTGATAACTCGGATGAAAGGGTATATTTGTGTCCTTCTACCTAGAAGTCCGTGGCAGCTGCCTGCAAAGTCTGTCAAGCCTTGCCATGAGTGGGACAGATGAGTGGAAGAACTCGATGCATCATCTACAGAAGCTGACCGTGAAAACCCCAAGCAGAATGAGACAGAAAGAAAGGAATGACTGTAAAACATCACTTGGGGGCAACTGAAAAGTAACAGCTGGAATATGTGTGCTTGAAAAGTAGCTATTACTAGAGGTTGTGATTTTGTGTATAAAATCACCTGTATTTACTAGCCAGTTGCTAACAAGAAACAATACCTTGTATTGTATGGATTTATCACTTGTGAAAGAGATGTTAATGCAGATTTGCAGCAGCTGCTAGAAAATGCTAAAGCAAAAGCTAGAAAGATTCTAAGATGATGGTACTGTTACAAAGCAGGTAATGGAACAAATTAAGAGAGTGGGAAAACTCCACTGGTAGGAAGTTTCTTTGGTTAGTCACCCACTGCCATCAGCATCTTCAACATGCTGATGCACTCTGTAATAGTTACTCTGCTAATGTAAATCTATGTGTGCTTTGCTGTAGTAGTGACTTGTTACTGGATGAAGCAGGTGAAACTCTGCATTGACAACAAGGTGCAAGGACTGAGATTGACCAAATGCCTCCTACCATAGTCAAGGGCAAGACTGGGTTGGCCTCTGTGTCTGCCACCAAGAAGAACCTTTAGCTCCACTGCTGGCTGCAACCCAGCAGGCGTAGAGCGGTGAAGACACATGTCATGCCAGACCTTGATGTGAGGGCTGACCTCCGCTGTTATCAGAGAGCCATCCAGGGGAAAAAGGGCAGGCCCAGCTGTGTACAGCTATCAACAGAACCATACTGGCTGCCAGCGAAACGAACAAAGCCGCAGAACTCAACCACATGAAGGAACAGCAATGGTAGAAATCTTTGTAAAATCTTTGTAATATCTGTTCTATTATGTGTGACCATGAGTAATGGACAAGTATACTGAGCACATCTGTTAAATCCCCATTATTCCATCCTCTTACATGGTGTGTAGGATTCACTGGTATGCCACATGTTATAAAGGTTCAAGTGACTTCAAATCAGACCAGTCTTACTGAAATAATGCTGCCTAGAGTAGTGGGCTGTTATGTTACACAAGTCCAGCAATGATAGAGCAGACACACCAAACTGTAAAAAACTTTTAGTAAAACTAAAAAGGGGGAGATGTGGAGACAGTGTTCTCACAAGAGAATGGATATTTGGTACATGAGCTCTGAATAACTCCGAGGGATACAGCAAGGCCATGGGAGGCCCGAGGAAGCCTAAGCAAGCAAGATAAGAAGCTGTAATTCACTGAGTGATGAGAACTGTGGACTGTTGGCAAGCGTTCGAGGTCAAGTTCTCACACCTGTGCTTAACCAATTATATGTTAGTCACTAAGGGTCTTTAAGACAAGTATCCAATCATGATATGCCAAATTGCTGTAGGTGTGTGTAAGCAACAGTATATAAGGAGCTAATGCTTTGCAATAAATGGCTTTTTGTGTGATCACATTGATCTCTGACTGAGTCAATTCCGCGGCATTGTATTAATGGAAATGTTCTGATTTACAAGACATGCTTTTCTACAATCTTCCAGCTGATGACCAAATGCAGCAATGATCCAAACCCAAAGAATTTCTCCATAGCCTTACTCTAATAGCATAGATTTACTCAAATCCACCTAGTAACATTAATGCAAAGGCTAGGTATGTAAATATAAAGCCATTCACACACACTGAAAATGGAGCTGCATTGTTGCACGTAAGTAGACTGTTTTGTCCCATATCACTCTAAGCAGCCAGTTGGTATGTCAACAAATTTATACTTAAGCATATGAAACACTTGATCTCCTGTTTCTTAGCACACTATCAACTTCCACTCACAGTATCTTACTAGTAATTTAAGTCTGCTGCTGTCACAAATCAATTGACAAATTCTGTCTTGAATTCATTTCATTGGTAGACAATTACCTGGATGCTATTTTACTAACAAATTTTGCAACAAAAATTTCTGCATACTTGTGAGTGATTCCTCAGAAATTCTTTTTTGACTTACACAGGCTAGTGGGTTATCAGGCAGGTTTCTAACCATCCTTTCCTACATAAAGCTGTATTGAGAAACCGTTTATGGGTCAATTCCATCACAACTTTCCTATTACTACGTATATGACACAGTATTTCCTGTCTTACTCATTTCTTAAGAGGTCAGACATCTAGAGCAATCTTATCACAGATGCATGCAGTGGTACTCAGCAGCCTCGGAATATATACAGATTGAAAAGATATTAGTCACTGGAGTTCTTTTGAGTGAATTTGATTACTCCTTAAAAGATAACCAAGGAAGTCAGAATGGACAACTGTCCTTACCTAGAAGGTTCCTCACCTTCAATTTTCTTCTATTCTACACAGAACATGCTGCAAACCACTTAGAAGCTGCAAGGAGAAATTAATATATAGCCCTGAACCTTTTTAGATGGACTATACCAAACTTCTCTTTCATAGAATTAACTGGGTTAGAAAAGACCTTTAAGATCATCAAGTCCTTTACCCCAGCAATGCCAAGGACAGCACTAACCCAAGTCACTAAGGGCCTCATCTACATGGTGTGTGAACACTTGCAGGGACGGTGACTCCAGCCTGTTCTAATGCCTGAGCATCCTCTGGGGAACAAATTGCTCCTAATCTCCAATCTAAACCTCCCCTGGTGCAGCTTGAGGCCATTTTCTCTTGTCCTGTCACTTGCCCCTTGGAAGCAGAGACCAACCCCACCTCACTACAACCTCCTGTCAGGCAGTTGTAGGGAGCGATAAGGTCTCCCCTTGAGCCTTCTCTTCTCCAGACTAAACCCCCCACCCAGGTCCACCAGCAGTTCTTCACACTTGCGCTTCAAACCCTTCACCAGCTCCATTGCCCTTCTCTGGCCCTGCTCCTGCACCTCAATGTCTCTTTTGCAGTGAGGGGCCCAGAGGTGAACACAGGATTCAAGGTGCGGCCTCACCAGTGCCCAGTGCAGGGCACAGTCCCTGCCATGGCCCTGCTGCCGCACTGGTGTTGATACAGGCCAGGATGCTGGTGGCTTCCTGGCTGCCTGGGCACAAGCTGCTCATGTTCAACTCTGTCAATCAGCACTCCCACCATCAACACCTCTTTCTACGAACTGTACAGCAAAGCATTTTTAGCTGCTATTAAAGGCGCTGGGTTACTAATGACCAAACAGTTCAAAACATACTTTTATTCAAGATAGGGTATAGGCAGGAATCAACCATCTGCATTTTCAGAAGGAAGGGTTTCACTGTCAGGCCTCAAAGCAAAACTTTCCAGGACTGAGAGGAAAGTGACTGTAGTAACAACTTCTGGTTACAAAATTAATTCTCATGAGAAACTGTTCAGGGGATGACTCATTTAGACTAAAACATTTTTTCTTTCTGTTCAAATTCCTAATAAAGCATAGAAATTGAAATCCTATTAGATTTAGATCTTGATCTGGTAATTTCTGGGTCTTGGTCTCTTAAGTTTATGAGAGCTCAGGCCCAACGAGACTTCCCTACTTTAAGGCTATGTTGACCTACATAATTTACAAGATGCTCCCACACTGCATACTGGGGGGTCATACTTTAAAAGTAAATAATAACAAAACTCAAGGGGGAAAAAAAGAGCTGGTATTCTTTATGCATATACCTTAGTAAAGTGAGTGTGCAACTGTTTGCTGTACTGTTAATACCTTTGGTAACTATGGGTTTTCCCTTTTTGGATATAGTAAACATTTTTGTAATAAACAGTAGTATGTGTTTTTCAGAGATAATAGATAACTTTGAGTCATCATAATTATTCAGCAATGTCCTTCTTTTGATTAATTAAAGTGAAAATTTATCAGTGATGACTCCACAAATAACCTGTTTTATCTAAAAATAATAACTTGTAAATTGCGAGATACAACCCTGGAGTAGAAAGGGGCTTGCTCTGGCCCAGTATAAAGAATTATCAGCAAAATTTAGGAAGACTAATGTTTTTAAATTACTATTATTTTACTTCATATTTTTTTCCATGGAAATATGTTTCATCCTGCCAGTAATCTGTTCCAACAGAAACACCGTGAAACTAAAGCTTAAGAGTGTTGAAACATTAATTTCAATGCAAAATGAAGTGGTTTTTCAAAGTTTAGTCCAGTTTTATTTCACTGTGACAGAGCATTTAAAGAGTAGAAGCTAATTATAGCCTAGTAAGCTAAAATATGCGTACTTAGTGGGTACTTATGAAGGGACTCCTTATATTTGTGGACAAGACTTCAAAATAGGCTGGATGTTAGATTTCTAGGTATATATTTGGAAATTTAAAAACAAGGCACTGGCTGCTACACAGCTTTTTGAAACTATGCTACCTATTAAAGGCATAACAGCCTACAGTTATTTAGTTTATCTTAAAATTTTGAGTCATTGTAAGCGCTCATTCTAAGGACCCTCCATGTATTTTATAGGTGAGTAAAAATAATCTATGATGAAAGTTTCTAACTCACACACATTAGACAGTCCAAGGTTTAACGAATATAAGAGAGGAAAATATTTTCATAAACTAGAACAACTAATGTGAAGGGGTAACTATTCTTCAGTTTCTGCTGTTGACCTCTCAGAACAGTGCTATGAGAACAAAAAAAGGGAGAAATGTTTCTCTTTTAAAAACAGTCTTCAATACAGATGGTGTTCAAGTTTTATAAAGCTTCATTTAGCTTCCAATTGTCAAGCTGTTTCAGCAGTTCTACTGTGAAACCTGGTAACTTTTCCCCTCCTTGCATTCCTTCTCAAAGATTATCAGCCCAGTTTCTGATTCTATCACCAATTAGCAAGCATTTAGTTTACCAGCTAGACCTAAGTTTGCTAAAGCAGAAAGAGTAATAAATGTTGCCCCTTTGCCAAATTATCAAAAAGGAGAAGTGCTAAGATTTGGATTTGTTAGACTTAGCTTATTGATCTTCAGGAGACAAGACAGGACCCATTTAGAAATGTGTGCTACTTCTAATGTGGTAGGAATACTTTTGTTATGTTTATCCTTACAAATTTTATTTGGTAGGAATACTTTTGTTATGTTTATCCTTACAAATTTTATTTATGTGTAAAATAAAAACAGTGATACTTATTATCTGTACTTGACAATTTACTATGTACTTCATCTGTTAAGCATTAGTACAGAGCAGGAATTCAAAAGCATGTCATGCCCAAAATGCTTCACTGATCTTCCCATTTCTTAGATAGGCCTCTATTAGCTTCCCACTGCAGGCTCTGGTCTCTCTATCCCAAGCAATTCTCTCTAGTTCTGCCATAGGTGTCTAAGCATCAGAAGAGGCTCAAGCAGGCTACTGGGCTAGCTGGGCAGATCTGCACTTCCTCACAGGCTTTTGGGATTGGCAGTCTGAGAATTGCCTGTCTCCTAACTCTCTACTGAGAGCCCAAACATGGAACAGAAGACTGTTCTGGGAGCAAGCATCCAGAAGCATTAGCTGTGAAATGTCCTTTGTGAAAGTTCCAATACTTCTCATAACCAAAGGCCTTTTCACAACTGGATAAAATGAACTCCCATTCACAACTGGATAAAATGAACTCCCATTTTTGGGGCTGCAAAACTGAGCTACAGAGCATCTTCCAGGTATAAAAACAGAACCAACTAAGCTGCCTAAAGTAATTACATAGTGCTCCTGAAAATCAAGCTGTTTTTTTTTCACAGGTACCCAAATATAAATTTATGAGATTAAGTGAATATTTCCCATGTATATGTTTCTAGAGACATACTCCAAGGTTGGTTTTAGCTGTTAAAAATTTTCCTACATATTAGCTTTTCGATGAATTAAGTAATTGGGATCTTGGATAATGACACTTCTAGAAGAAGATGTTACTGCAGGGCTTTCATATTTAATGATTTCAAGAACTAAAGATTATCCAGATGCATACAGGAATGCTTCATATGACCTATGGTTGACTAGTTCACCAGCAATTGGCTTGTATGAAACTGCTAAGACCTAGCTACTTCAGCTGTTTCCACAAAAAATTTCACTGACTTCCTATGCTGCAAAATCTGCTACATACATAATAGTATTTCAAAATAGAGACAGTCCATGCATATATGGGATGCATTTTTGGTACTAACTACTAACTATATCCCTTTTTAAAGATCAATCTGTAACACCTGCACAGTATAAACCTTGTCACTTGCTCAGCCACACTGACCACAGTCAATCACTAAGGACCTGATCCTGACTCTGTAAAATGTTTCACTTGTTACACACAAAAGATCTGACTAGTTCATAATCTGGTGCAGACCTGTATTGATCCATCATTTTACAGTATTTTAACATCTGTCTCAATACTTCAGTGGAGTTATTCCTATTTTACACCACAGCAGATTATACCAGAACTGCAGTCCAAGTGTCTAGGTTGAGGCCCCTGCTAAAGACTCAAAAAGTTCCTTATATACAGACAGGGAAGACAGTACTCCCAACTGTGAAAATCAGAAAAATAATTACTAAATTCTTCGAGTAACCTATTTCTATTACCATATCAAAAAAGAGACACAATCTAAAAAAATGGTCACTACCATAGGAGGAAATAAGGTGTTCCCTCAGCAATTAAACTTGAAAGAAATTGACCCCATATAAAAGCTTTGTCAATCGATGTATTTAGTCAGAAATAATTCAAACAGACTTCAAAAATATCTTTTAATGATTGGGAGTTTTCAAACATGGGACATATTTTTAGCTATAAGCAAAAAAAAAAAAAGGCAAAACAAAACTGACAAGTAGTGCCATTTAAAGTAACCCTATTCAATTTGATGAACTACATGATTTTTTAAAAATCATACAAGTAAAAACTTTGACCATATTTTCACTAATGCCAAAGGTATTGCCTCCCTTTTGAAAGCTATGCAAGGAAATTGAATTAGATTCCATATCCTACTGATATTAGCAGGAATCACACTTACACAGATCTCAAGGTTGTAAAATATTATTATTTTTTTACAGATATATAACCTATGAATGTTTGATCAGGTTACTGTGATAATTTGAGTAAAAATACAGGTAAGAGACATACTAGGTAAAACTTAGACTGCAATACTTTAACAACATAACTATAATTTGACTCAAGTCAATTTGTATTGTAGACAAAGTTGAACTGCCAGTGACATTATTCATAGCAGGATCAGGATCTTAATTTCTTTAATCATCTTATCATAATCAGCTTTCAATCTGCTTTGCAGCAAACACTTTGCTTCCGTAATATCAGCTCTGCCAAATAACCTGTATTTCACATACTGTATGCATTAACATTTTGACATACAGTGAAGCCCCAGACCTAGAATTTATAAAGGTTTTTATAATCCCTTATGTTATAAGGGATTATAACATAATTATAATTATGTTATAATCCCTATAATGTTCTAAATAGAATTTAAGTTCTGCCAGATTCTACTACTATTGTTAATAGCCAGGTCAACAATTAATCCTTACAGTCTATAAACTTGGTATTTAACACTGAATAGTACAGTTACAAGCCCTTGCAACAGGCATGTGTGTTCACCTAATTCTGTTTAAGCCACTGTTCCCTATTCTGTCCATCCAGAGGGCAAATCTTTAGAGACTTCGCATTCTTAGCACATAAGAGATTTCTCCCAAGCTCTGCTTAATTTATTCCTCCCTGTTATCAACAAATACTTAGAACAATGATAAATTAATCAGTGTTGGGAGGATTTCTACTGAAAAGCAGCAGACAGCTCTACAGAGAAAAGAAAAGCAACTTCAAAATCTTTCTGGCAGATGGAAACCCTACTGTTCAGCACTGTACAGAACAAATCCGGGAAAAACATAATTGATCCAGTGTGACTTAGGTATAACCTCAGTAGTAATAGCATGGCTCTTTTATTACACTGCAACCTTGTTAGAATTAAGGGCCTTATCTGGAGGAGCCCAAATCACTTTTGGCAAGAGAGTTATAAAACTGAGCATGACAACTCCTTTCCAACATTTTCCAACTGCTACAGTGACCAATATTGCCAATAATGCTTTTTTTTTTTTTCAGTGAAAACACCATGGCACCAGGAAAGGTCTTACATCAAAGATTTTTTTTTTCTAGTGACATTTCACTAGTAGCTACTAGGCAGAGTATTATTTCAAGCCAAAAACAGTGAATATTTGTGGATATTCTATATGTACTTATATGCAATTACATTTGTAAAAATATATACACAAAACTGAAGTTAAGAAACTTCTTTTCTGCAGAGCTAATAAAAAGACAGTTTTTCTGCAGCCATAATAGATCTTTCTGGGATCCTTGTAAAGTCTCCTTCTAAATTAAATGCAAAGATTTATGCTCTAGAGAATCCATAACACATACCAGTCATTTTTTTATGTCAGATGTCTGTTGCTGAACTTGAAATAATCATTTTACCTTAGGAAAAAAAAAAAAATCTAAGTTCTATAGCAAAACAGACATATGCATAGTGGTCTCTGGCAATGTACTAGGAAGACTGGACCCTTTCACCTGCTGATCCCTGGGACTCAAAAAAACTTCAGCTAGGTCTACCAGCTGAATCTAGTAAAATCGGTCTTTGTATCACTTTTGCTCATTTTGTGAATATCTGAGAAGTCTCTGTATGTTCTCTTTCTGAAGTTTAATAACATTCTGTTAAACTAAAATCAACCCATAAGGCTATTTCAATATAAAATAATGAAAACATTTATATTCTTTTTCAACCTTAAAAGTGAATTGATCAGTTAAAATAGTAAGTGCTTTATATTACTAACAGTTCTGAGAAGAGATTCATGGTTTCATAGTTTAAAACACCTTTTTGTACCAGTTTAGACTGACATATTAAATAGTTTTCACTCAAGAAACAGATCTGTATCTTCACAGTGTAACTTGCTAAATAATTACAAATAAGTAAGTGTTAAGCGTGCGTGCACAAAAAAAAAAAACCTCTCCTGCCATCACTTAGTGCACCCATTTCTTCATTCCTTCTGCACCTACAACTCCCACTAGTTTCCAAGCCTGTGCGTGGGAAGCACAAGGAACCTTTGTATTTTGTAGGATGACTGTAAAAAGTATCTATTCCATATTAGAAATAAATCTGCTTGTCATTTACACAGAAGGTCCAATGTGTATTTTCTAGATACAGCTTCATAGCATCATTTTCAGCAAATATTTTTGCACTCAGACCGAGAGCTGGATTTCTATTAGCTTGAAAAAAGTTTATAAATAATAAAAAGATGGATTTTTCATTTCTTTGCGCATGAAAATTAAATCAGCCTCACAATAGTGCATTGATGCCAGGCCTTTGCAAAAAAAAAAATTTATAGTGTTGAAGCCATGTCATTTCAGCTTAATGAGTTTATTCATTCCAAACACATTACCAAAACATTTAGTATTAAAGGTGAAGAAGGGGAAAGGAAATCAAAGGATGTCTTTTTAAATACTGAATTTTGTTTACTTTAGCCAAGTCATAAAGCAAAAATATTTCTAGAAAGAGCTGCTTAAGAGCTGGTGGGCACTGAGATGACCACATACGAGTCACTAGTTTTCCCATGCAGTTATTTCTCACTTCTCTAATATTTTCTGTCTAAAGAAGAAATACCTCAAGAGCCCAATCAGGTCTTCACACCCCCTTTCTTGGTATTATGAAAGACACCTCATACTTCTCTTTCTTTTTTGTGTTACAGAAACTTGAAAAAAGGTCAAGAATTTTAGGAATCTTTTGAGGTTTCTCTACATGGAATGAATTCTGCTGTCTTAAAAAGAAGTCACTGCTAAATTATTAACACTTTATATGAATATCCCATGCAATTTTATTCACATAGGGGTAGTTCATGAACAGATAATTTAATATAGGATTTATTTCAAGAGAGTTTACAAGAGCAGTTTCATATTTTATCCAGCATTTTCATTTGTCATACTGTTTACCTATTTCAGTATGCTATTTTACTTTATTCCTCAGTATTTTCCCTCTCCTACTTTCAAATATTAATCATTATGTCCTGTTTTATCTTTTAACTACTTTAAATAAGATTAAAATACATAAAATATTATTCATAAATATCTCCCTTGTACTCCATTAGGGAAATTAGGTCAAATTCTACTCCCTCTGTAGTCAATGGAAAAACTCTTAATGACTTCAATAATAGATCAAGCCCTAAACACACAGCACCCTGTTGTTTCTAAGCAAATGGCATACTGTATTTCAGGAAAGTTCAAGAATTAAGTTCTTTTCATAATGCTTCTACAAACATAAACTACATAGTTTTATGTTGCTGAAATGTGCTTTATACATAAGACTACCGGAAAAAAAATTAATATAGCTTTTTAATAGTCACCAAAACCAAATTAGTCTGCCTACTGTTGCCTAATATATTTCCGTAAGTACCAGATAATTTCTGTTGATTTTTCCTGGGTATTTGGGTTTAGAGTTTTAACTTTTTATTTGCATCAAATCTATTATGTGCAAATAGCATACATAAATCCTACTTAATTAGGTCAGTTCTACTGTGAATGGTGACATAAAAAGCATTAAAAACAAAAATAAAATCTATTGTGCCATTGCGGACAGTATTTCTTCTTGAAGAAATTCTGCTTCAACTTAGTAATGAGGAGCCGAATCCTTGAAGCTCTGTGAGGTTAATTCACCCTGGAGCCTGTGGAATTGCAGCAGGGATGAAATGTGATCCCTTCCAAGCCCTGTCAGAAATGGGGCCAGCAGACGGCAGAAGCCCTGATGGATCTGACACCGTCAAGGTTGCACCCAGGTATGAAGGGCTTGAACGGAAACTTATCACCTTACTGTGCTCCCTCTTGAACGCCTGTTAATTCAGAAAGTGGGAATCCAGATCAAGAAAATACCCCAGTAAAGTAATAAATGCATAAAAATTAAACCTTTCCTTCAGAGAGCTGAACCGCTTCATGGAGAAAAAATAAAAAGCTCAGCCTCAGACAGGCTGGCCCCCAGATGCCCCTGCGGGCTCTGGTGGGAGGAAAGGATGGAGGGAAGAAGAGAGGGAGAGGCAGTAGCATTTCCAGGAGAGGAAAGCACTCCCGCCACTGCGGATCATACACTGCAGCTTCGCGTAAGTGCAAGCACATCTCGAAAAGCCGGGGTGCGGAAGGGAGCAGCGCGTGGGGCAAGAGGAGTGGTGCGGTAGGGCGGAGATGTGGAAGGATTCGTTTCTGATGAAGCTGCCGCACTGCTGCCTGGCTCTAGTTACCATCGCGGACTGCACCCTGCCCACCAAGTCCGCGGGCACCTAAGGGACCACTCGATTCCGTCGGGGAGGCTGCACAATGGGGAGCAGCCTGGCGACGGGCGTGTGGAGGCAAACCGACTGTCCAGCTGAGCCCGCCGAGCCCCCCGCACCCCACCTGCGGGTCCCCGCCACCGCCGGGAGGTGCTCTCCTCAGCGTCTGGCAAAGGGCCCCTTTCAAACGGATTTTCTCCACCCCTCGCGTCCTGCAACACTCTTTCTTGACCACTAAAATAAACCCTTTGCAAAGGGGAAAAATAATAAAAATAAAATAAAGGCGGAGAACGGAGAAAATCAGAGCCGAGGCTTCCATTCCCCAACTTTCCCTTTTCTCGCCCCTCGGAGAAGGCAGATACTTGTCGCTCTATTTCAGCCACAACTTGTTGAGTGACAACTAAGTTCAACACAACTGAAAATCGGACGCACACTCCACAAAACTGAGTTTAGTGCTGGAAGGGGAGAAGCCACTCTGTTCTGCAAGCATTTCTTTCATTTCCCCAGCCGTGTGCATCCCCTTTACTGCATTAAAGCCACATTCGCAGCAAAACGCTTAGACTGAAGAGGAGCCACGCCGGCGGGTCTCCAGCCCCCTCACCCTTCGCCTCCTCAGCACCGGGAGCAGCTCTGACAGGTTTCCTCTGAAACAGGACCCCAGCCATGCCCTGGGTCCTTCTTCCGAGGCTGGGGGGGGGAGGAGGGGAAAGACACGACAGGCGGACAGGAGAGGAGGGGACACGACTGGACTCCCCGGCTCCCCTTTGCTTTCTTACCTCCTCTGACCTCTCCAGGCAGGAGAAGGATGGCGAAGGTGACGAGCACGGTTACAGCCGAGTCCCAGTGCCACCTTCTCGTTTTCCACCTTGTGGACCATCTCTGCATCTCCATGCTGGGCACCCACAAGCGTGAAATAAACGCGGGCACCTTCAGGTTATACCTGCTCCGTCCTTTCCACTATATTTCCACAGATGAATTCTACTATAGAGCCATACGTGATAGACCAAAAGGGGTTTTCACTCTCTGCCCCCTCCCTCCCTATCTTTCTCTCCCTGTCCCTGTCCCTGTCCCTCCCTCCCTCTCTCTCTCTCTCTCTCTCTCTCTCTCTCACTGTCCGGCCTTACGCAGGCTCCTCCAACCCGTCTTCCCCGGTGCTCTGCCTTCAAACTGAACGTAGATGCGGAGCTTTAACCCAAACGCGAAGAGCACCGCATCCCCCTCAACGCTTCATCCCCGTCAGAGGGCTGGGCGAGCGGCTCCTGGGGCCACCCCTGCAACCCGACTGACAGGCCAGCTGCCGGGGGGAGGCCAATCGCGCGGCTCCCCCGGCCGTCACAGCACCGCCCTCCGCCTCGGCGACAGCACACCGACAGTTCCACGGCCGGCAGACCCTGGCACGGCGGACAGCAGCCCTCCTGATGACTCTTCGGGAACGGGAGCAAGCTGGTGGACGCCGATGACGTATCCCCCCCACGGTGCCACCGCTGACCGCTCCGGCCCACCACCCCCTACCCGGAGCATGCGCAATGCCGGCTCCCCTCGGATAGGAGGGACAGGCGGCGCCAAACGGGGCAGCGTGGGGAGGGGGCGATAATGGAGACAAGCGGAAAGCGGGGGGAGGGGGATGCTCGAGAGGGGGTATGTGTGTGAGAGGAGTCGGGGCGTTGAGTTGGAGGTCTGTTGTGGGTGTCCCTTTGCACCTGAACATTGTCAGTTGGGACTTAAGCAAAGCACTGACACTGTGTTCCAAAGTGTTCTGGAGAAACTGGCTGCTCATGGCCTGGGTAGGTGTTTTCTTCACTGGGTAAAAAACTGACTGGATGGCAGAGCTCAAAGTACGGTGGAAATGGTGTCACATCTAGTTGGTGACTGGTCACTAGTAGTGTACCTCAGGCCTCGGTGTTAGGGCCAATGTTTAATATATTCATTGATGATGTGGATGAGGGGATCGAGGGCACCCTCAGTAAATCTGCAGATGACAGCAGGTTGGGTGGGAGCATTGGTCTGCTGGAGGGTAGGAGGCTCTGCAGAGAAATCTGGCCAGGCTGGATCCATGGGCTGTGGCCAAAGGGATGAGGTTAAAGAAGGCAAAGTGCTGAGTCCCATACTTAGGCCACAGCAACTCCCTGGAATGCTCCAGGCTTGGAGGGGAGTGGCTGGGAAGATGCTCATGGAAAAGGAGCTGGGGGTGCTGGTTGGCAGAGCTGAACATGAGCAGCTTGTGCCCAGGCAGCCAGGAAACCACTAGCATCCTGGCCTGTATCAGTGACTGAGCTCCTGCACTGGGCAGAGGTGAGGCTGCACCTTGAATCCTGTGTTCACCTCTGGGCCCCTCACTTCAAGAGAGACATTGAGGTGCAGGAGCAGGGCCAGAGAAGGGCAATGGAGCTGATGCAGTGCCTGGAGCACAAGTGTGATGGGAACGGCTGAGGGACCTGGGGGTTCAGTCTGGAGAAGAGAAGGCTCAGAGAGGACCTTATTGCTCCCTACAACTGCCTGACAGGAGGTTGCAGAGATGGGGGATCATTCTCGGCTCCCAAGAAACGAGTGACAGGACAAGACAAAATGGCCTCAAGCTGCACCAGAAGAGGTTTAGCCTGGAGATGAGGAGCAATTCCTTCCCCAGAGGATGCTCAGGCATTGAAACAGGCTGCCCAGGTCAGTGCTGGAGTCACCATCCCTGGAAGTATTAAAAAACCATGTAGATGAGGCCCTTAGTGACTTGGCTTTGTGGTGGCCTTGGGAGTGCTGGAGTAAAGGACTTGAGACAAGGTCATTCTAAAGTACCACCAGTACAACACAGACCTTACGAAAAACAAAAACAAGCTATCCTTTTTCATATTAACTCCTACTTAGTGACCACATCCCAACTCCACAGATGAGGTTTTGAGACCTGTACGGGCTGTAACTTCCAGGAACTCATGTAGAAAACTCTCATTTTGTCTTCACTTAAAACTCATGAATTGCGTTACTCAAGAGGAGTCAAGTAAACGTGTGCACAAACTATATAATTTGCTGATTCCTCTTCCTGTTTCCTTTTTTCCCTCTCTTTTAGCTAATGCTTACCCAGCCTGTTTGTCTTCCCTTTTGTCTTTTCAGAATTGCACTTGTAAGTCACACAATAAATCAACAATACCATCACCATCATCTTCCTTGTGTCATAACTGTAGTAATTCTAGTTTCAGTTCTTAGGTAGAAGTCCCTTTTCCAACACACATGCTTTACTTCAGATGTAATTAGAAGCATGAGGCAGCTTTTCTGACTTAATTCTGAAGAATCTGGCATTGACTGCAATTTGCCTTCTGTATATCAATTTGTGTGTTCTCAGAATTAAAACCAGACTAAGATAATCCTTGACCAAGCAAAATGCCAAAAATTAATTCCAGAATCCATAATAAACCCAAGTCCACTTAACTGCAGAGTCATCCTCATCTCTTTAGGAACCTCTTCTTCTATTATAACAACAAAGAAATGAAAGCAATGGCAACAACCAATAACAGTGGATTCATGTCGGAGCAGCCTGCTGTCAGAAGCATTTCTCTGACTCCACTTCATTCTTCTGCCACATTCATTTGTGCAAGCAGTGACAAGAAGTAGAAGAAAAAGCAGAAAATCAGCATCCACCACATCTTACGCAGGTGCTTCTAATTATATTAGGCACAGACAGAATTTGGGGCATGCCCCAGAAACCTGGGGCATGTTTTGAAGTTACATCTCTTTTGCTGTTGAAGTCTATTCCAAAGAAAATAGTTTACCCCACCAGATAGCACCTCATGCAGATCTGAAGTCAACGTGTACTACTGCATTTTCACCATTAATTCTTCACTCAGTTAATGAGTTCTAGCTAAGAAGCTCTCACAGATACAAAAGGGCAGATGACATTGGCCCAGGGCACAGAGCCCAGGCCAAGCCCTAACCAACGACAGCTATGGCTGCCCACTGCTGTCTACCGTATGTCTGCCAGAGCTGTGGAAAGCTGACACAGCTGCTCTGGCTGTCACAGAAGGGCTCAGTCAGTCCTGTTCAGGAGGGCTTCCTCTGTCCCAGCTCTACCGCTGCCCTCCCTGACTGCCAGCAGCGTGCCATGTCCTCTTCCTCCCCCCTCCCCCCCCCCCCCCCCATCAGCCTTGTCCTGTGTTCTAAAACAACTGGAATTATGTTTCCAGTACCATTAAAGGAACTGAATCATAAGTATGCAAAAGGATAGAAGAAATCATAAGTTTTGCTTCATATTTGGTTGTAGAGCATTAAGTACAGACATTATTCCCCATCACCTCCCCCAAAAAGCCTCACAAAATTCATTCTCTGAATCATAGAATAGTTAGGGTTGGAAAGGACCTTAAGGTCGTCTAGTTCCAACCCCACTGCCATGGGCAGGGACACCTCACACTAAACCATATCACCCAAGGCTTCCCGTATCACCCAAGGCTTCTGTCTGACAAGAATTGAATGTCCATATGTTGCAAAGAACCTTGCTTGTAACTACTTTTATTCCTTCAATATCACTGAAGATATTATTTCTCCTTTCCTTGGTAATTGAAATTTATATCTAGCAAGGACAATAAGAAGCATGCTAAAACAACTCTGAACAATACTGAAGGTACTTTCTTAAATGTTAGATTTTTATGGGCTCAAGGGTACAAACATTTCCCTTTCTAGTGTTTGGCTGATCTTCCTGTTGTGTCTAGCACAATGCTATCTAAATTTCACCCTATGCAGATATCTACTGATTGTGATAGATCTACCACTGAAGAAGCCTTTAGTAAAAGAACTGGGTCACCTCTGGGACCACTTTGCTATTTTCAGTTTTCCAACTCTTCACTGGTATTAGAATGAAAGACTTAGTTACAAGAAAGCATCTTCCTTCTCTTGCTGAAATCCAGAATTGCACAAGTCAGCAACATTTTGGTCCTATGCTCGGCTTTCAGCTTGAGGAGCTGAATGCTGTCACTTGTTTCCTGTAACTACCAGAGAATTCAGGAAAACTGTTAAGATCAAATTATGCCTTTTCAAGGGCAGGCAACTCGCATGGTAATGTTCTGAGCCACCACTAAGGAATTCTCTGGATTCTATTAATGCCGGGGCAATTTTGAAGCATTTTCTCCAAATGTGTAGCTTTACAAAAAAGGCCTTATTTTCATGTAGCTAACACAGTGGAAAATAAGGCTTGAAACTTTCTAGTAAAGCACAGCAACTTGGGCTTGAATAAAAGAAGAATTAGTGTAAGTCTTATGATTAAGGAATTATCAGTTAGATGATAAAGTAGGATACTGGTAAAAACTAAGTGTTAAAGATTAGAATAATACATATTTCTTTGTTACTGACAATGAGACACCAGTTCACCAACTGTAGTGTGTATGCATAAAATGATTAGACTAGGATTCAGTTTTGATGAATGTGCTCATGAACTGGGTATTCATTTAACATCTTAATTTTTTTCTAAATATTGGGTCTTTCTTACATAAATGTGTGGCAAACATGGAAAAAGGGATACAATATCGTACTGCTTTTAAGATAGCAACACATAGCAAACTCCATGGTTAAGCAAAACTAGAAAGCAGCCGAAGCAAATCTCCAGTCAGTATGGGGGTTTTCAAACTGTTCATCTAGAAAACCATACTTCCCATTTTTAATCCAGATTCTGCAGTGCTTGTAAGAAGAGTGACCCATGAAATCTGCTCCATGTTAAATATCACCCTCCCCTGCTACACACACAGAGTTACAGTGCAATTTCACTGTGTAAAAGTAGCAGAAGACTTAAGCCTTTGTAAAGCCACTTGTGTTTCTCAGACTTAACATACTACTTTAAATATGCATGTAACATGTTGGGATCTAAACTATTACCAAAAATTTAAGGGAACTTAAAATTACTCTGTGAAATTTTCTGATAACTGACAAAAAGACAAATAGAAGTTAATGTGTGATAATGTGTGATAGCACAAATGAGAAAATCATTAAACAGTGACTAGATCTCTAGCATCCACATCTGAGCACTGCTGCTAGTTATCACCTTTAACAAAAGGATGTTTAGTATCACACTAGGTAGATGCGACATAACCACTTTAAGCAGAATTGGGGAATAGTTTCTGGACAAGGATAGATTTAAAAGACTCTTCAGCTTTGGTATGAGTTGCTCCAGACAAAAATATTGAAATTATAATACAGAAAGTGATCTAGGAATTATTTCTTAGTGTTTCTCGTCATTCAAAAAAACTAGCGGTCACCTGAATAAGTTATCGGTCAGTAAAGTTAAAAATAGGAAACACTGTTTCACATACTGCACCTCAAAATGGTAGCATTCATAGCTGCAATATTTTGAATGCCAAATGTGTAAATAGATTCAAAAGCCAATTAAGCAAATTGGTATCCATCAGTAGCTTTCAAACATGATGCTGAGGATGTTCTCACTTTAGAACATCTTTGATAGTAGATCCCTAGAACCTGGGACAGTGCACTGGGAAATATTCCCTGCATGCCTGCTGGCTTCCACTCATGGCCACTCTTCGGGACAGGACTCTGGGTTAGATGGATCTTGGGTCTGATACAGCATAGCCATGCTTATTTTGGTATAACTGCATGTGAACGATACAAGAGCATCCTACTGTTTTCTAAAGATAATAGAAAAGGAATTGGCATGATCCAGCTTTTTCAATTATCATGCAGTATTAAATTGTAAGTCTTTAACTCCAGTTGTTCTGCCTCTGGTAGAACTGTATGCTTCCCTCAATAGACAGGAAAACTTCTCTAGCTCCTGAGTAGACACCGGTCCTGGGAGTAGACAGAGTTTCAGAATGGAAAAACCTGAGAATTACCAATTCTAACAACTTCCTGTCTTTTAGGAGCCTCGTGCCTTGCTGTATAGGACAATATAAACATAAGCTCTGTTTTTTTTTAGCATTTTCATTTCAGTTCATAGTCAAATCAGTCTCCTTATTTATAAAAAAAACCAACATGAGCTTCTATCTATAAGTCTGCAAGTCTTCTCTCCCTTCTCACACCATGTTGTGCCTGGCGCTCCAAGAGACAATCAAAGCCCATCAGTATACATGTGGAGACCCTTTAAGCAAAATCACTCTAGTGGTCTGAAACTTGGGTATTCCCAAGATGAATCCTTGGAAAATAGGAGTTGTCAGCGTAAGATCTCTGGCACTGCCTGGACCAGGAATCAGGAATGCAGTATTTTTCAGCTGATTTCCTGTGGGAGGACTATGTGATCATGCTACATATCTGTGTGCCCATCAGATGGGTTTTGCTCAAATTGCTGCTGCCCCTGATAATGATGGCTGGCTGAAGAGAAGACCTGAACTTAAATAAAAAATAATAAAAAAGAATACTTGAACTTTCCGCAGTCATAACTCCCATTAGTTCACCCTGAGAACCTTCTGTCAGAGGAATTCAAACTCTTCATCTCTTTCTCCCCTGTCCTAAGAATGGGAGTTTCTCCTCCCTTTTTCTTCATTCTCTCCTAACCTTGGAGAGACTATCCCTTCCCCACAGGAGCAATTTGAGTTTAACAGCTTGCTCTTTGTCTATGAACTTTTTGTGGCTGTTCTAGTGACTTGTGCTAATCACTACCACAGCAACATCAAGTATCTGCTTACTCCAAAACCTAGAGATTGGGACTGGAAAATTCATTTGCTAGTAAACCTCTCTCAAACTGTACAGTTTACTTTGTATTCAGGGCTGGGTATGCTTAAGATATTTTATTTCCCTTTCAATATTTCTTTCACAAATTGTTCTAGTTTGTATTGCACGAGATTTACACTTCAAGGAAGTTTTTTCTTTAAAATGATTCCTTCATCTGAGGGGTTTCCTTTTTTTTATAAATCAAATTACTTCAACATATTCAGGCTGTCACTAAAAGAGCTAAGCACCCCCAGGACTATAATGCTTGCCCAGACAAATGCACATTCCTGTCTGTAGAGACCTAGCTGGAATGTCTAGCATTAGAATTTCACATTTTGCGTAGTCAATTTTATTTCACATACTAAGCCACAAACCCATTATAGTTGAAAACAGCAGAAAGTCTGTTTTAAATTAGGTGACACAAATACAGTAGTAACAGAAACCACAGAAAAACACAGGCATATAATATATACGTACATACAAGGCAACCAAGTATGAAATGCAGGTATCTGTTAAAATGTTTTTCCAAGTCACAGTTTTTAGTGGCTAGTACTAACAAATAAAGCAAAATTAAATATATTACATGAGCAAAAATAAAATGCAGTATTTTACATTCCCCATGTACTGAAATTCTACAAAATACAAAAGCAACAGAAACAGGTAATAGCACAATGTCTCCTATGAAGACACACTATATTAAAGCAAGGGGTGTCTTTCTTTGAATGTACAACTGGAACAAACAGTAGAATATAAACTGATAAAGAAGATAAACTTTGCAAGTCTTTTATGAACAGAAATACCAATGATGGATCTAGATTTAATGTGGAATCAGAACCAAATGGCTGACAACATATATTTATTAAATAGAAATGTTCTATCCCTCTAAGTAAGATTATGCCTGATGCTGTGATTTGATGCAAGAAACCATGGGCTGCATCAAAAGGAGCGTGACCAGCAGGTCAAAGGAGGTGATCCTGCCCCTCTACTCTGCTCTCGTGAGACCTCACTTGGAGTACTGTGTGCAGTTCTGGTGTCCTCAACATAAAAAGGACATGGTACTTTTAGAACAAGTCCAGAGGAGGGCCACGAGGATGATCAGGGGACTGGAGCTCCTCCCATATGAAGACAGGCTGAGAAAGTTGGGGTTGTTCAGCCTGGAGAAGAGAAGGCTGTGTGGAGACCTCAGAGCAGCCTTCCAGTATCTGAAGGGGTCCTACAGGGATTCTGGTGAGGGACTCTTCATTAGGGACTGTAGTGATAGGACAAGTGGTAACAGGTTGAAACTTAAACAGCAGGGGTTTAGACTGGATATGAGGAAGAAATTCTTTACTGTGAGGGTAGTGAGGCACTGGAATGGGTTGCCCAGGGAGGTACTGAATGCTCCATCCCTGGCAGTGTTCAAGACCAAGTTGGATGAAGCCTTGAGTGATATGGTTTAGTGTGAGGTGTCCCTGCCCATGGCAGGGGGGTTGGAACTAGATGATCTTGAGGTCCTTTCCAATCCTAACTATTCTATGATTCTATGATTCTATGTTGTTTATCTTGCAGTAGTACTGGCACTAGAGATAGCAAACTTTGCTTTCATGTGATTTTTATTTTTTTTTTTGCATCCCACTAAGGAAAAGAAGAAAGAATGTCCAAAATGTCTCATTTATTGCTCTGTTTCTGTATAGCTCTTTTCTTTCCCCCCCCATGTCTGTCTCTTCTAGAGATGCATTTTACTTTTAGAAATTCATTTTCCCTACCCTATTTTTTCTATAGTATTTATCTTTCATGTAATACATGATGTGTATTTAAAAATTAATTCTTATAGAAATTACCCTCACATTCAAATTCATATGCCAATGTACTATGTTTATTTTGAATTCATGTGACCCTTTTAAGATAGCCTGTCTTATATTTGACTGAGATGAGTCAACACAGCAAAACAGGCAATAACAAACTATTCTTAAAATTTACATACACTGACAAATGAAAAACATTTCCTTTTCAAGTGACATTGTAGCACATCCACTATATAATTTATCCTCACTTATTATTATTTTACCAAAATAAATAGTGAATAGTAGCATGGGTGAAGCTAGAAGTTAAGAACAATTAGTCTTTGATGCTGAAAAGAACATTACAGTAATGAGTTTATTTGGCCTAGCCTGACAGAGTCAGCCTATAATTCAAAAACTGAATTCTGACAGAATAATTAAGTAGATTTTTTACCATCTGTCATTTTTTTACCTGTCTCTGTATTTGGTTTCACTCAGCTGTCTCAAACAGTTAACTGGGACAACTTGGGAATGATATGGATGAAAGGGTTTCCCCCCTCCCAGTTAAAGTAGTCAGTGTTCTCATATTTAGACTTAATAGCTAATAAATGTCTTCTCATCTGCAATTTTAAATAATCATTGAAAGTAGAAAAATTCTGTACAATTTTTTTTCTTAAACAGCAAAGCAAACATCCTTTTATCAGGAAATTCCCTAAAAAAATTCCTAGTTTTTAAATAGGTACTTCCCAGTGAAAGGAATTAATAAGATTTATGCCTAAAGCATATGCCTTTAGCTGTAGCTCATTATTATGTCCAGAGACATGTGGGTCTTTGGAAGCTTGGCTCAATTTTTTGCAGGTTTTTTTCCTTCACATTTTAATTAACTTCTGCATTTTAACAAAGATGCAGTGTAAGCCCAATGGAATCAGAGTTTTAACAGTTACACATTTGTAGAATGCAAACTGACAGCAAGTCTTAGTAAATATGTACTAATACTTATTTTGAGAATCTGTTGTACAGCTTCTCTTTCACACCCAAAAGGTACATAAGGCTATGATACACAGAAACAAGCTGTGGGCTCTGGTATACTTTGTCAAGCCACAAGCAAAAAAATCTGATGAGGGAAGTAAAGGTATCCAAGACTTGCATTCCACCAGAAATATGGATCAAGATAATTCCCTTCCTTTAAAACCAAATGCTACAATAGTTATGATTTTTAATACATTCTGAAGGATGTTTAATAGCAAAGATAACTCAAAAATTAAAAAAAAAAACCAACAAAATTTTGGAGCAGATTCTCCTGGAAGGCATGCTAGGGCACATGAAAAACAACAAGGTGCTTGGTGACAGCCAACATGGCTTCCCTAAGGGGAAATCCTGCCTGACCAATTTGGTGGCCCTCTATGATGAGGTTACAGAAATGATGGACAGGGGTAGCACAGTCAATGTCATCTAACTGCACTTGTGCAAAGCATTCGACACTGTCCCACATGACATCCTTGTCTCTAAATTGGAGAGACATCAATTTGATAAATGGACCACTCAGTGATAAAGAACTGGCTGGATGGCCGCATGCAAAGAGTTGTGGTCCATGGATCAATGTCCATCTGGAGACAAGCAACGAGTGATGTCCCTAAGGGACTGGTGTTGGGACCGGTCTTTTTCAACATCTTTGTCGCTGACATGGACAGTGGGATTGAGTGTGCCCTCAGCAAGTTTGCCGATGACACCAAGCTGTGTGGTTCGGTTGACACACTGGAGGGAAGGAATGCCATCCAGAGGGACCTTGACACGCTTGTGAGGTGGGCTGATGCCAGCCTCATGAAGTTTAACCATGCCAAGTGCAAGGTTCTATACCTGGATCAGAGCAATCCCAGGCACAGCTACAGGTTGGGCAAAGAGGAAATTCAGGGCAGCCCGGCGGAGAAGGACTTGGGGGTATTAGTTGATGAGAAAATGAACATGAGCCAGCAGTGTGCACTCACAGCCCAGAAAGCCAACCGTATGCTGGGCTGCATCAAAAGAAGTGTGACCAGCAGGTCAAAGGAGGTGATCCTGCCCCTCTACTCTGCTCTTGTGAGACCTCACTTGGAGTATTGTGTACTGTTCTGGTGTCCTCAACATAAAAAGGACATGGAACTGTTGGAACAAATCCAGAGGAGGGCCACGAGGATGATCAGGGGACTGGAGCTCCTCCCATATGAAGACAGGCTGAGAAAGTTGGGGTTGTTCAGCCTGGAGAAGAGAAGGCTGTGTGCAGACCTCAGAGCAGCCTTCCAGTATCTGTAGTGGGGCCTATAGGGACACTGGGGAGGGACTCTTCATTAGGAACTGTAGTGACAGGACAAGGGGTAACAGGTTGAAACTTATACAGGGGAGGTTTATATTGGATATAAGGAAGAAATTCTTTCCTGTGAGGGTGGTGAGGCACTGGAATGTGTTGCCCAGGGAGGTAGTGAATGCTCCATCCCTTGCAGTGTTTAAGGCCCGGTTGGACAGAGCCTTGGGTGATATGGTTTAGTGTGAGGTGTCCCTGCCCATGGCAGGAGGGGTGGAACTAGATGATCTTAAGGTCCTTTCCAACCCTAACTAGTCTATGATTCTATGAATATACCATAACTTTCTATCAAAATACCAGGTGAAGGAGTAGCTGGAGGCAAGAAAAGTAACCATGCACTCAAATAAATAATTAGGTATAAGTTACCCATGCATAAGTGCAGTCAGCCTATTTTTATTTTTACGTTAAATGATGGACTTCTGGAACAATCTTTCAGTTACAGAAAGACCTAAAGTTGTTTGAGATGAGGCTTGATAAATTCACAGAGATTGTATTTGAAGAGTTGCCTGAAATACCAGAGGAGTAAATTCTGAGGAGTCTTGCCTGATTCCTATCCATTCAAACATTGTTTGGTTTTTGAAGAAAGTTGTACTCTGAACAACAACTCAGAGCTAACAACTTCATGTACTTAAGGAACAGATGAAAAAGGCACTTCAGAAATTATTTTAACCATCGACATATAGACGCCAACACTTCTTCACAGCTCAGACTACTGAGATGCCTGTAGCAGCTTGAGGAAACAATACTCTCCAAAAATGGTAGAGCAGTAACAGAGCTATTCTGTAGTTGTTGATTGTTGTCCCAGATTTGACACAACCGTGACGATTAGATCCTTTCATTGTACAGTGTAGGGAAAAGGGAATTTTTGCCTGCTCATGTTTCCACACACCAGTTTTCACGTGACACCAGGGGAAAACACAATCTGTGGAAACCAAACTTCACCTCATTTTGTTCCTTTAACAAAAGGAAAGATGCAATGTTGGATTCTCTGTAGACAGCTGTCATGGTCTTTCTCCCACATTACACTTCTGTGGGATAGGACTATATCAAAATACATAAAAGGTGGAGGAATAGAAAATGGCCCTATTGCTTAAGAAGAACACATGCCAATGTGGGAGACTTAGACCTTCTGCTAGCACCGAAGTGTCATCTGCTCCCATCCCCTCAGCTAGAATCAGTAGTAAGCTATCTTATTTAAAACTCTTGCAACTGCTATACTATCATGCCAGTTATTGCACATATTTAATTTTGTATAGATTAGTGATGCTTAATTCTCTTCCCACAAATACAAGTTAGCATTCTAAAGAAAACATATTTTAAAACATCTATGGAACTTAATTTTCTTGAGATTTTAACAAATTTCTTAACCTCTCAAGTTCAGGAATAGTTTCCTAACATTTTTATGTTTTTCTTGGTTAATCTATGTTTTGTAACATTCAGTTTATGTTTCATAACAGTATAAAGAAAATGCAGGAACAGTACACAATGATACTGTAATTATTTTTGGCACTGTAATTAATTTTGACTGTAATTTTGGTCTTGTGCATCTCAGTGATCACATTCCTTTGATATGCCACAGTAAATTTTAAAATGCTGCATTAAATTGTAAGTCTGGTAAGCCACAATTATAGAGCTTTTTAATGCTTGTTTTGGCTTTGCTAAGTGATGTATCAGGTTGGTGTAAGATCAACTTGCCATACTCAGCACCATCAAGTTTAACTTAAACTTGTATCCTAGGTGATTGGATAGTCAAATAAAACCATCCCTCAGGAATGGTTGGTTGTAAAGTCGTCTGGACTGAATATAATGAACTCAGCTAGCTTGAGCTCCAGGAGCTGTTTCTTTTGCTTCATTAACAGAGATTTTGTTTCATACGCTAAAGACCTTATGTTTAGTCCAGCAACAAATTCTTAAATGAATCAACCCCATGTAGGTTTCATTGTACGTTTACCAAGACTTCCAGATTTTTGTCCACATAATTTACACAGGATGGTGTGGTTGTCTGTATACTACCCTACACTAAAAATTCAAAATAAACCAAAGCTTTCCCTTTAAAATAGCTAAAAAACCCCAATTGTGCCATAAAAAAAACACATTTCTAGTCATCAAGAAGACAGATCTGCTATTGTACTTGCTCTCACAAAATGGCTGGTCTACTCCATTCTAAAGGAATTTATCAAGGGTCTTCCTTCTTCCTTGGCGGTAAATGGGTAATACTCTCTATGACTTATTTGTAATTCTGTATTTCAGTTACCAATATTTTTCTTCTCCCTTTGCCATTTTAGTCTTCTTTCATGGACTACACTACTTTATACAATCCAAGCTTTCCATTTCATATCATTACTATTATTTTAAGGCAATTTCCAACTTAAATATATACCCACCATGGGCATAAATATAAGTACTTCAATGCAGAAATACAAGTCAGTATGAGGCAAGGTTATAGAACCAGTCCTTTGTACATTCAAATTTCAGCCAGTGTGTTCCACAAAAACAAGATTTGTGAAATCATGACTTTGGAGATGAAATAGCATAATGCTAGAAACATCCAGCTAATTCAGTCTTACAGCCTGAATTAATAATTTATAGGAATTCTTCAGAACATTGCTCAGGAACACTGAAGAAAGACTGAAAGTAGCAAGTTGTATCTACTTTATTTAAAATGCTTTTAAGTCATGACTTTATGTTCTTCACACTACCAGCAAGGGCTGCAAAGCTTTATCTAGACAGACTGACAACTGTAACTGGGGTTTAAAAATATGGCTACATGGATGCCTACCTGGCAGCAAGTAAATCAGATTTGTAGTGACATGCACAATTGTGACTTTCATCTTACACATTCCCAAGGGAGATGTGTTCTCTGCTTTCTAGAGAACTAGACTGTGAGTCAGTCTTCAGATGTATAGAAAAAAAAGGCAAGAAGTCAGGTAGGTGTGTAGATCCTGACTCTTGGTAGGAAAATGTTTTTCAGCTCTAGCAAGTCCAGTTAAGATTTAGAAAAGGAAGTAAACTTGTCCAGTTTGTTACGCAAATTTTCCAACAATCTGCAATCTTGATTTGATCCATTTGAAAGGTTATTTGGCATTTTACTAAAATACAAGTTTAGAACCCTCACTTCATTGCTTTAAAAGAAACCTTGGTGAGCTCCACTAGCCAATCTTATTTGCTTTCACCGCTAATGAACAAGGCAAGAATCTACTGTTCTATTCCTTATCATATTACTGTAAACTCCTATCAGGAATAACTCATCAAATGCAAACTACTATCCCAACTTAGAAAATATTCACAATGTCAGACTATGGCTATCTGGTTTGCTACGATTTCTTCATCTATATATTTCATATCTCTTCTCAGCTTTTGCCACCTGCTCCTTTCCCCCAAACAACAACAGTTAAAGTTCTGAAGTATTTGGGAGTTAGTTGCTTTATATGTTTTCATGCATATTCATAACAGGGTACCACTGTTACAGTAAACATTTACCTACCTCCCTTCTGATTATAACATTAAAGAGAAAAAATGCTGCAGTAATGATTTCTTTACTGCTTGTTCAAAGCTGTACTACCAGCTAATATCATCAAATTGTACATTTGTTACTGTGAAATAATTTTCGTAACATCTAAAAATATTTAACACTCTCATGTTACATAGGCTTATTAACACAACTGTCCTAGTTACTTTCAGATATTAAATAGAATTTTTTATTTGTAGAATAAAAAAGTTACAGATTCCGTTATGGAGAGTTCACAGAGAATATCAGTTTTCTATACTGCCCAAGTAATAGGAATAAACTAGTGATTAAGTAATACATCCGACTCAGTCTTTGCAGGGTCACTTGGGAAAGCAATCCAAACTGAATTTCAAAATTGCAAAGCAAAAATCATATCGAAACTCAAGTGGACAAATTTATGCAGAATTAGTCTCCATATTTATGTGTAATTTAACTCACTTTCCTTCTAAAAACACATTAGACTTATGCACAAAGTTTAATTCTGCATGAGAGCGTTTTCTAGAAATAAGATTTTTCACTTAAGTTTTAACTTGTATCTTTAATAAATCCAAACTCACTTTTCCTCTGTCATTTTAGAGGTAAATTAAAAAATGCTCATTCAACATGTAGTTCTAGACATTGACAGTCACTAGAGTAACTAACTGACTGCTGTCAAGGTACTAATCAGACAGTAACACATGCACTAGAACTAGTGTTCTACTTTTAGTAACTGAACACTAGAAAAGGGAGAAACTAATACTAGTAAATCTAAATGGATGTTCTACAGGGAAGACCTTTTGGAATAAAAATAGCATCTTTGCTATATTTAGGTAGATACTGTTAAATTTTTTTTGTTTCCCTTTCCGTTCCTCCACCTTTTTCAAATGAAAAATAGGAAAAACAACACAACCAAAACCAGAAAACAGCCCAAGAACAACCTCAATTTTCTCACCAAACCTTTCATTTCTTCATAATTTTTTTTGGGGGGAGGAGGAGATACACTTTTTATGTCATTGGTATTTTTGTTTATTTTCTCCTTGTGAAAAATAGAATTGAAATGCTGGAGAATCATTAAGAGCCTGTCTCTTGCCGCTACCCTGGCCAATTTAAAATTACAGTGATCTATAGGAATTACAAACCCACTACGTTTTAAGAAAATGCAACTGAAAATATGCAACATAAAGATACAAAATTCAGTTACTATTTAAGACTTAAAAGTATTGAAGCAGGAAAAATTGATCTCTTTTTGCACTTGTCAAAACCACACTACATAAAAGACTCCTAGCAACATATTCGCAAGGAACATAAAATTTCATAGTATGGTTATAGTAATCTATCCTGATAAAGACACACAAAACAAACAATCAAAAACCAACCTATACTTCTGATACACCAGCTTGCTTAGATTTATAATGAGAAAATTAATAGCATAACCTTTATTGATGACCATCTAATCGTGTGCTTCTGATATCACTTATTGATGACTTACATGGATAAGTCTTTTTAATCAATCATGTAAAATTGCTATAAGAACAAGACTGTTCTACATATAGCCTAAATTAAAATTCTCTTTCAGAGATATTTGTGTTTGAAAAACCAGGCTTGCCATTAACTATCATCTTTACCACTGATTTCTGAATACTTATTATACAGTACATATCAAGATACACAGTGTGGAAAGAAAGTAAAATCTATATGATTTATCACAGCAGGATTTATATCCAAATTATGCAAGTTATGGCTCAATGATGGCTGATGAAAACTCCACGGTCGAACACACAGATACATATTCTTTTAGAGCAAACATACAGTATTTTTTAGGTACTTCAACATAAAACATTTGAGTTATATTTTAAAATTCCTGTGATTACAAACCAGACTGTCGTATTAGTCTGATGAGTTTCATTTTGCAGTCTTTGAAAGAAGACAAATAGTATTTATTTCACAGCAGCCCAATTTTTTTTTTTTTTTTTTACATAGGGATGTTAGACTTTAAATTCTGGCATTTCAGGATTTACTACCTCAGTGCACTTTTCCCTTTTTAATCATACCAGTCTCTTAGTTCTAGTTCTTACTGCTTATTTCTTGCTCTAACAGAGCATCTCAAAGCAATTTAACATTGACCAAAGATGGAATATTGCCCTTCTCAGCTTCAGGTAGCACAACTGAAATGAGACACCATACTGGCACTATGGAAGATGTACACTTGGTACATGCACATTGAAATTCTGCTCCCAGGTCCAGCAGTTTTCAGTTCCTAGATTGCTACAAAGACAGCATCCCTTATTAAAACCCCAGGAAGCTTTCCATCTCCCTTCCTCTATGGGCTTCTAAGAATTTTCCAGCTCCTCTGCAAACTCCCCAGCTGTTTCCACTGAGCTTCAGAAGTTCTACCAGCTGAGCATGGCGAGTAACACTCAGAAACAATTCCAGAAAGCCACACCCTTTGGAAAAGCTCATCTGAAATGAATAAATCCCTCATCAGGCCTATTTTCACCTTTTCATAAAGTGCAGCACACAATAAGCTGTGATCAAACAAATTATATAATACCCCTTTCATCACACCATGAATAGAAGAGGGTGCTCAGGTGCTAATTTCAAAATTCTGTGATTGCTGAATGTACTTGCTTACTTTTAACAGTGCAGGAGGAGATTCTCTGGACTCATTTCTCCCTGGTTGTGCTTCCTGGGAGTATCAAATCACCTGTTCTCACACGTGGAGCCCTACAAGGCTTTTCTTCAACATGTGCTTACTCAAGCAGAACTCACTGATCTCAATTCTCTTCACTTAAACTAAGACTTTTTAATTTCATGCTCAAATACTTGCTAGTTGGATATGAGATTATTTCTGTTGCAGGACACAGCTTTAATGGAGAAAAAACTGCAGGGCAGAGTTTGATTTTGGAGACAGGTCAGGTTTTTCCCATGTTTTTTCCCCAGTTTGCTGGGTATTTTTTTGTTTTCTTGGTTGTTTTTTCTGTTGTAGTTTTTTTTTTTGTTTGTTTGATTGGGTTTTGTTTTCTGTTGTTGGGTGATGTGTTTGTGTTTTGTTTGGATGGGGTTTTTTTGTGGGTTTTTTTTTTTGTTCTTTGGTTGGTTGGGTTGGGTTTTTCTGTTGTTGTTGCTGTTGTTTTGACTCTGTTTATACTCACCAAACACAGGTTTGGCATAGACCTATGGAAGGCTGCCACGGGGTTTAATTTTTATGAACTCTTGATGTTTAAAAACTTTTGTCCAAAGGATTGAAAACCTTGGAACTGATAACAGCAGCAAGTTTTTAGGAAATGAGGATTAAGACATTTTTTAAAGTGAGACAGCTAGCAAGTGAGAGAGGAAGCAGAGCACTGAGCATCTATTTTTATGGAGAATTTTTCAGAAACAAGGGGATGAACAGGGGAAGCTCAGGTTAGATCTAAGGAAGAAATTCTTTACTGTGAGGGTGGTGAGGCACTGGAACAGGCTGCCCAAAGAACTGGTAAATGCTCCATCCCTGGCAGTGCTTAAGGCCAGGTTGGACACAGCCTTGGTTGACGTGGTCTAGTCAAAGGTGTCCCAGCCCATGGCAGGGGGATGGAACTGGATGATCTTAAGGTCCTTTCCAACCCAAACCATCCTATGATTTTATAACTCCTGCATTTCTTCCTGCAGTCTTCTACATAGAAAGAAGCCACTGTTTCACAAGCTATACCATTTTGTCTTTGCAGAGGGGAAGTAAGCAACAGGAAAACTCCCTGTTGAAGTGACAACAGCAGCATTCCTGTGCCTGCAGCCCACTCCTGTGGCTCCCATAGCTGGAAATTAAACAGAAGAAGTGGGTAATGCAAATTCATAGTCAGGTTTCAAAGTCGGTAGTTTGCACTAGCTTGACATGCTTGAAATCACTCTTTCATTCCATTTTTTAATTACTTGATCAATGTAGGTATTTGCAATTTTATGAATATCTGCTGGGACAGTGTAATATTGCTCTCTTGACACCTACAATCTTTAACACATTGTTTGTGTTCCTCTTTCCCAATATACTATTAGATTAAATTTCAGTGTGACTATCAGTGTAAGGGAACTACTAATAAATAAATTTGCAGCTTCATTTTGTAGGGTAATCTCATGGATATTTCTAAATATTTTTTTCCTAAAACCAGCAAGTCCAATGAGTTACAGAAACATATCTAAATATAGGGTATCAGAAATCATGTTTCTAGACAAATAACGGATGACAAGCTTCCATCTCTTTCTCATTCCTTCTTATAATAAAAAAATTGCTCCAGACTATTCTTGGAATTTAAGACATACTGAAAGCAGACAAGAACATGTAAATGCTTTAAGACGAAGGTAAGCCATTAGGGAAAGAACGCCTTGGGAAGAAAATCGTTCTGAAAAATCAGCCCTAACAGAGATGAATACAGTGAAAAGACCCACAGGCAACTCCAAGGCTTGGGAAGAAGCTCTACCACTTTTGAAGTCTGCCAAGAAGCATAACATGTCAAGGTATTTCCAGCTGCCTGTTCATTATTCTCATTCCTATCAAAATGCATCTTTCTTGCAACACTACCATCTACAATACATTCACTCTAGGCTTCAAAGGCAAACAGAACAAATTCAGTGCTCTCATAATCTGACTTAAATCCACTAAAGTTAATAGTTATGCTTGCTTACATGCATGAAGAAATTTATCTCGAAATGCAGGAAATTCTGATCTTATTCAAGTAGGTGCAAAATCTTGGAGCAGATCCTCCTGGAAGGCATGCTAGGGCACATGAAAAACAGCAAGGTGCTTTGTGACAGCCAGCATGGCTTCACTAAGGGGAAATCCTGCCTGACCAATTTGGTGTTCTTCTATGAAGGGGCTACAGAAATTATGGACTGGGGTGGAGCAGTTGACGTTGTGTGCAAAGCATTCAACACTGTCCCACATGACATCCTTGTCTCTAAATTGGAGTGTCATCAATTTGATAGGTGGACCACTTGGTGGAAAAAGAACTGGCTGGATGGCCGCATGCAAAGAGTTGTGGTCAATGGTTCAATGTCTACCTGGAGACCAGTAATGGGTGGTGTCCCTCAGGGTTCAGTGGTGGGACCTGTCTTTTTCAACATCTTTGTCACTGACATGGACAGTGGGATTGAGTGTGCCCTCAGCAAGTTTGTCTTAAATGAGGAAAATTCTGGTATTCTTAATATGTTATGTTCTAGGAGACATATTACACATGACACTAATTGTTTATATATTTCTTCCTTTAATTAAGTGTAATTATGATGACAATAGGTTATGATCCCCAGAAGAAATACATTAAAATAAAAAACGAATGGTGGGTTGCTGTATGAATTACAATGTGCTGTGCTATAAAGTGACCCTTGGAAGATTAAGGAGTTTGGCTGAAATAAACTCCAAAAACTTAATCTGAATTACCAAGCTGAGCTGGCAATACTGAATAATACTTGATACTTCCTGCTGCTTCCTGAACAGGGTGGAAATGCTGTGCTGTTTATATGCTGTAAGATGCTATTTCAGCAATATTTTTCTCTTTACTGAGGGAGGTGCAGAAAGATCAGACTATGCTACAAGATGGTCATGATTAAGATCCAACAAAGTCAGTATGACCAGTAAAGACAGCAATTACTGCTTTTCGTCAGTGAACTTCATAAGCTGATGGAGTTTTAATTTTCTCTTTTAACTTGAGATCAAACACATAGCACATTCCCAGAACAATTCCAGCCAGAAAATCTTCCATTCACAAATGTGTGGTCCTATGGACTCACAATCCACAGAGAAGCTAACATCCCAGTCATACATGCTGTAGGTCCTCAAATAGGTCATCCATATCAGCATTAGAATAGCGTTTACTTTTGTTTTTCTTAAGGCTATGTAAAAGCAGGAAAGGAGGAACTTTAGAGAGCATTACGATTTTATCAGGCTTATCTAAAGAACAAAGGTAATGAAAAAAATTGTGCTCCTTAATTGTGGCCAGATTTCATGTAAATGCGGTCATTTACTTTTCCTCTCATAACAATATAGGTGCACAATGATAAAAAGGAGGGTTGGGGAGCAGGACATGTGAAGGAAGGCAACTGTGGGACATGGAGGTGTGCATAAAAGTAGCAAGGGGGTAGAACACATGCCCTCATCTTCTCTCACAGACAGGTCAGAATTAAGTAATAAACTATCCAAACAACCCTGATCTCCATTATGACTTAGTAAACAAAACCACTTAAAACCCCACAAAGCTACCCAAAATAATGCAGTAGTTTCTGATAATACCAGTTTATTTCCTCTCCCTTTGATGCACATAGGGAGGGTTCTTCACCCTTCTTTTCCTATATTGCAACCATAACCAGACCAATAACTACAGTAAACATGAAACTAAGCGATTAATCCTTATTACTATCTCTGCAGCTCATGCAACATCAACTGATAACACAGGCGCCCCAAGTGAATGCTTCTCAAGCTCAACTGTAATACATAGCTGGGTAACCAGTGAATATTAACAAAACAAAAGATGATGCATTCTTGTAATACTAGTAGCCTTTGGTACCTGAGCTAATGAGTACTAACCATGCTGTTCTGCATCAAATTTCTTTTACTGCTTCTGTCCTCCCTAATCAATGGACGCTGAGCTATTCCTTAGCCCCAAAACTTTGCTGAGTCACAGAGAAAGCCTTGCCTTCATCTCTCAAAACCTTAGACAATGGAACTGGGGGATTTCAGTGAAGCTGTGAGCTATTTGATATGCTAGACGGAAGGAATGCCATTCAGAGGGACCTTGACTCACTTGTGAAGTGGGCTGATGCCACCCTCATGAAGTTTAACCATGACAAGTGCAAGGTCCTACACCTGGGTCGGAGCAATCCTAGGCACAGCTACAGGTTGGGCAAAAAGGAAATTCATGGTAGTCCTGTGGAGAAGGACTTGGTGTTAGTCAATGAGAAAATGAACATGAGCCAGCAGTGTGCACTCACAGCCCAGAAAGCCAACTGCATCCTGGGCTGCATCAAGAGGAGCATGACCAGCAGGTCAAAGGAGGTGATCCTGCCCCTCTACTCTGATCTCATGAGACTTCAGTTGGAGTACTGTGTGCAGTTCTGGTGTCCTCAACATAAAAAGGACACGGTACTGTTAGAACAAGTCCAGAGGAGGGCCACGAGGATGATCAGGGGAATGGAGCACCTCCCATATGAAGACAGGCTGAGAAAGTTGGAGCTGTTCAGCCTGGAGAAGAGAAGGCTGCATGGATACCTCATAGCAGCCTTCCAGTATCTGAAGGGGGCCTACAGGGATTCTGGGGAGAGACTATTCATTAGGGACTGTAGTGATAGGACAAGGGGTAACAGGTTGAAACTTAAACAGCAGAGGTTTAGACTGGGTATAAGGAAGAAATTCTTTCCTGTGAGGGTGGTGAGGTACTGGAATGGGTTGCCCAGGGAGGTACTGAATGCTCCATCCCTGGCAGTGTTCAAGACCAGGTTAGATGAAGCCTTGGGTGATATGGTTTAGTGTGAGGTGTCCCTGCCGATGTCAGGGGGGTTGGAACTAGATGATCTTGAGGTCCTTTCCAATCCTAACTATTCTATGATTCTATTCTATGATTATTGGTAGTAGCAAATGGTATATTTTCCATTCAAGATAGAATAACGGAAAGAAATAGTAATTTATTTTATCTATATGCATGCATCCATATACTTCTCTCCCTTTAAAACTACAAAAAGCAGCTCATTAGCATTTTCCCTAGTAGAGATCTAATTCCAGCAACCTCTGTTTGTAAGACATCTTTTTTTACAGAGTTCACTTCACTGAAGCAGTATAACTCATTTTTCTTCCCAATATTAATCATAACAACAGAAAAAAAACTTAGAAAACTCAGACCTGTACCAGAAGTGAAACAAGGATTAAATACCAACCTAGATAAACCAAAGAATTCAAGTCATACAAAAGGTGGGTGATGACTTGTAAAACAGCCATTTATTTTGCAATATTCACTTCCGTGTTGTGAACATTGCAAGTGAACACTGCAAGTGAATATAGCAAGATACCTCTTTTTTGGAGAAAAAAAGTTCAAGTTTTAGAAGGCATCAACACCTGTGTGAAGCTAGAAGCAAAGTACTTTATGCCAAGTCAATGTATCTGAGATACATCGAAACCAAAAATAAGAGCATATTTTCCTATCTTCAACTGAAAGGATCCCTTACATTTAGAAAAATAAACATACAAGCCACTGATCTGTTTTCTTACTAGTAAAGGAAACAATAAATATGAAGGTACTTTCAAGCAAGGTTCTTTGCAACATATGGACATTCAATTCTTGTCAGACATTCAGAGAAAGAATTTTCTGAGGCTTTTTGGGGGAGGTGGTGGGGAGTAATGTCTGTACTTAATGCTCTACAACCAAATATGAAGCAAAACTTATGATTTCTTCTATCCTTTTGTATGCTTATGATTCAGTTCCTTTAATGGTACTGGAAACATAATTCCAGTTGTTTTAGAACACAGGACAAGGCTGATGGGGGGGGGGGGAGGAAGAGGACATGGCACGCTGCTGGCAGTCAGGGAGGGCAGCGGTAGAGCTGGGACAGAGGAAGCCCTCCTGAACAGGACTGACTGAGCCCTTCTGTGACAGCCAGAGCAGCTGTGTCAGCTTTCCACAACTCTGGCAGACATACGGTAGACAGCAGTGGGCAGCCATAGCTGTCGTTGGTTAGGGCTTGGCCTGGGCTCTGTGCCCTGGGCCAATGTCATCTGCCCTTTTGTATCTGTGAGAGCTTCTTAGCTAGAACTCATTAACTGAGTGAAGAATTAATGGTGAAAATGCAGTAGTACACGTTGACTTCAGATCTGCATGAGGTGCTATCTGGTGGGGTAAACTATTTTCTTTGGAATAGACTTCAACAGCAAAAGAGATGTAACTTCAAAACATGCCCCAGGTTTCTGGGGCATGCCCCAAATTCTGTCTGTGCCTAATATAATTAGAAGCACCTGCGTAAGATGTGGTGGATGCTGATTTTCTGCTTTTTCTTCTACTTCTTGTCACTGCTTGCACAAATGAATGTGGCAGAAGAATGAAGTGGAGTCAGAGAAATGCTTCTGACAGCAGGCTGCTCCGACATGAATCCACTGTTATTGGTTGTTGCCATTGCTTTCATTTCTTTGTTGTTATAATAGAAGAAGAGGTTCCTAAAGAGATGAGGATGACTCTGCAGTTAAGTGGACTTGGGTTTATTATGGATTCTGGAATTAATTTTTGGCATTTTGCTTGGTCAAGGATTATCTTAGTCTGGTTTTAATTCTGAGAACACACAAATTGATATACAGAAGGCAAATTGCAGTCAATGCCAGATTCTTCAGAATTAAGTCAGAAAAGCTGCCTCATGCTTCTAATTACATCTGAAGTAAAGCATGTGTGTTGGAAAAGGGACTTCTACCTAAGAACTGAAACTAGAATTACTACAGTTATGACACAAGGAAGATGATGGTGATGGTATTGTTGATTTATTGTGTGACTTACAAGTGCAATTCTGAAAAGACAAAAGGGAAGACAAACAGGCTGGGTAAGCATTAGCTAAAAGAGAGGGAAAAAAGGAAACAGGAAGAGGAATCAGCAAATTATATAGTTTGTGCACACGTTTACTTGACTCCTCTTGAGTAACGCAATTCATGAGTTTTAAGTGAAGACAAAATAAGAGTTTTCTACATGAGTTCCTGGAAGTTACAGCCCGTACAGGTCTCAAAACCTCATCTGTGGAGTTGGGATGTGGTCACTAAGTAGGAGTTAATATGAAAAAGGATAGCTTGTTTTTGTTTTTCGTAAGGTCTGTGTTGTACTGGTGGTGCTTTTGAGTGAGCTTCCTTGCATGCAGTCACATCTTTTGAAGTGTGTGAAATCAAAATATTTGAAGTGTCTTGTGTACATTACAGACTCAGAAGGAATTTGTCCACTTGCCCATAGTGGTTTTACTTAATTATAAGATAGTAATAGAACATTATGTACCTTAAACATAGAGGAAACAATACAATTTTCCAGCTAAGCAGCAAACTCAAGTCACATTTTCAAACCTGATTAAGGCACCTGAGACACTTTCAGTATTTTAACTCTGGGGCAGTTTGTTAAATGTTTGGCAGAGATCATGATAAATTTACAACTAAAACATGTTGATTGCTAACCATAAGAATACCTATTTGAGAGTATTATTGTATAACTTTTTTTGTATTATTATTATTCTATTCATCACAGTAAGTGGAAAGACTATTATTTTTCTCTTACAGCCTCTGTTGTGTGATAGTTTTTCAGGGGAGTATTGTCATATGTTACAAGCAAGGGTGAAGAGATAGATAGGAAGATTCTGCAGATTAATGTATGGCTACGTGACTGGTGCCATAGGCAGGTTTTTGGATTTTTCAATCATGGGCTGCTGTATGAGACACCTGGTTTGCTGGTGGCAGGCGGGATACACCAGTCTCAGAGGGGGAAAAGCGTTTTGGGGCAGGGGTTAGCAGGGTTTATTGACAGGGCTTTAAAATAGATATGAAGGGGGGAGGGGATTTAACTGAGCCTGTTAGGGACAAGCCCAAGAGAAACATGCTAGGGCTTGAAGGATGTCGGAGTAGGAAGAACTATCAATCTACTGTTTCATTTGTGAGAAAGGATAGTTTAGACCCTGTCCCGCAGGTGAAAAAGGGTACTAAGACAAGAGTTAGCAGAGCTGACTCACAGAGCTTCAGGTTAGATTCAAAGTGTGAGGGGGTTGTAGCTGACTTAGTGAGGTATTGTCCTACTATTAATGAAGACCAAAAGGCCTCCCACCTCCCAAGGGTGCCATCAGCATGCTCTGCTCTCTCCCTGAAATGCCTGTACACCAATGCACACAGCATGGGGAATAAACAGCAGGAGTTAGAAGTCTGTGTGTGGTCTAAAGGTTGTGATCTAGTGGCAATTACAGAGACATGGTGGGACAGCTCACATGACTGAAATGTGATCATGGATGGCTATGTCCTTTTTAGGAAAGGTACGTCAGCAAAGCGAGGTGGTGGAGTTACTCTTTATGTGAGAGAGCGACTAGAATGTATTGAGTTCTGTCCAGGGGCAGATGAGGAGAAAGTGGAATGTCTATGGGTACGAATTAAGGAACAGACTGGTACAGGTGATACAGTTGTGGGAGTCTGTTATAGACCTCCTGATCAGGACAAAGGAGTTGATGAGGCTTTCTACAGGCAACTGGAAGTAGCCTCGCGACTACATGCCTTAGTCCTCATGGGGGTTTTTAACTACCCTGATATTTGCTGGAAGACTCACACAGCCAATCATTCGCAGTCTAGGAGTTTCCTCCAGTGCATTGACGATAACTTCTTAATGCAAAAGGTGGACAGACCAACTAGGAGAGGAGCGCTGCTAGATTTAGTACTCACCAACAAGGAGGGTCTGGTTGAAGTGGTGATGGTCAATGGCAGCCTTGGCTGCAGTGATCATGAGATGGTGGAGTTTAGGATCCTGTGTGGGAGGAATAGAATACCTAGCAAGGCCGCAGTTCTGGATTTCCGAAGGGCCAACTTTGGCCTGTTCAATAAACTGCTAAGGGAAGTCCCATGGGAAAGGGTACTAGGTGGTAAAGGAGCTCATGATAGTTGGTCAGCATTCAAGGACCACTTCTTCCAAGCTCAGGATCAGAGCATCCCAATGAGTAGGAAATCAAGTAAGGGATCTAGGAGACCAGCGTGGTTAAACAAGGAGCTGCTGGGCAAACTCAAGTGGAAAAGGAGAATCTATGGATTATGGAAGTAGGGGCTGGCCACTTGGGAGGAATATAGGACAGTTGTTAGAGGATGTAGGGCATTAGGGCCTCCTTGGAACTTAATCTTGCAAGTCGGATTAAGGACAATAGAAAGGGCTTCTTCAAACACATAGCAAATAAAACTAACACAAGAGGCAATATAGGCCCGCTGTTGAACGAGGTGGGTGCCCTGGAGACAGAGGATACAAAGAAGGCAGAAGTGCTGAATGCTTTCTTTGCCTCTGTCTTTACTCCTGCAGACTCTCCCTGGGGCCCCAGATTCCTGTAGCCCCAGAAGGAGTCAGGACAAAGGAGGAGTTTGCTTTGGTAGATGAGGATTGGGTTAGGGATCAGCTATGCAATCTGGACATCTATAAATTGATGGGTCTGGATGGAATGCACCCACAGGTGCTGAGGGAGCTGGCGGAGGTCATTGCTAGGCCACTCTCCATAATCTTTGGTAAGTCGTGGGAAACGGGAGAGGTGCCTGAGGATTGGAAGATGGCAAATGTCACACCAGTCTATAAGAAAGGCAAGAAGGAGGACCTGGGTAATTATAGACCAGTCAGCCTTACCTCCATCCCTGGAAAGGTGATGGAACAACTTATTCTTGACTCCATCTCTAGGCATATTAAGGATGAGGGGGTTATTAAGAACAGCCAACATGGTTTTATGAAGGGGAAGTCATGTTTGACCAACCTTATAGCCTTCTATGAGGAAGTGACTAGGTGGAGGGATGATGGTAGAGCGGTAGATGTGGTTTTTCTTTACTTCAGTAAGGCATTTGATACTGTCTCCCACAGCATTCTCATAGATAAGCTAAGAAAGTGTGGGCTTGACGATCAGGTAGTGAGGTGGATCAAGAACTGGTTAAAAGGAAAAAGGCAGAGAGTTGTGGTCAATGGGGCAGAATCTAGCTGGAGGTCTGTGACTAGTGGAGTCCCTCAGGGGTCGGTGCTGGGACCAGTGCTGTTTAATATTTTCATCAACGACCTGGATGAGGGAACTGAGTGTACCCTCAGCAAGTTCGCTGATGACACTAAATTGGGAGGAGTGGCTGACACACCAGAAGGCTGTGTTGCCATTCAGCAAGACCTGGACAGGCTGGAGAGTTGGGCAGGGAGAAACTTGATGAAATTCAACAAGGGCAAGTGTAGAGTCTTGCATCTGGGGAAGAACAACCCCATGTACCAGTACAGGTTGGGGGTTGACCTGCTGGAAAGGAGTGAAGGGGAAAGGGACCTGGGGGTCCTGGTGGATGGGAGGATGACCATGAGCCAGCAATGTGCCCTTGTGGCCAAGAAGGCCAATGGCATCCTAGGGTGTATTAGAAAGGGTGTGGTTAGTAGGGCAAGAGAGGTTCTCCTCCCCCTCTACTCTGCCTTGGTGAGGCCGCATCTGGAATATTGCATCCAGTTCTGGGCCCCTCAGTTCAAGAAGGACAGGGAATTGCTTGAAAGAGTCCAGCGCAGAGCCACAAAGATGATGAAGGGAGTGGAACACCTCCCTTATGAGGAGAGGCTGAGGGAGCTGGGTCTCTTTAGCTTGGAGAAGAGGAGACTGAGGGGTGACCTCATCAGTATTTACAAATATGTAAAGGGTGGGTGTCAGGATGATGGAGCTAGGCTTTTTTCAGTGATATCCAGTGGTAGGACAAGGGGCAATGGGTGTAAACTGGAGCATAGGAGGTTCCACGTTAATATCAGGAAGAACTTCTTTACTGTAAGAGTGACAGAGCACTGGAACAGGTTGCCCAGGGAGGTTGTGGAGTCTCCTACGTTGGAGATATTCATGGCCGCCTGGACAAGTTCCTGTGTGATGTACTCTAGGTTACCCTGCTCTTGCAGGGGGGTTGGACTAGATGATCTTTTCAGGTCCCTTCCAACCCTCGGGATTCTGTGATGCTGTGATTCTGTGATTCTTGAAATAGTTGCCCAGAAGATGACCTGTAGACTAAACAAAATATGTTGCTCTACTTAGACAAATCAGCAACTGGTACTTAAAAAAGCAAAACTTAGGAAGTTATCTTAGGTTTTTTTTCTTACTTGGCTGGGAGGGAAAATTGTTGAATGTATTGTGTTCTCAGTCCGTGAATTTGAAGGTAATCCAAACACACAAACACATCTTCTGGTGATGTTTAATTTTTCTGTAGCAGAGTATTTCATGACTGTGTAGTAATTACAGTGCTCCAAATATGTAACCACTTGACTATACTGCAGAAATTAGGTGAGGCACAATTTTAAGTTGCAGATATTATATCAAATGTGCTTGCAAAAACTACAGGCTATCTAAAAATACATAACAACTTGCCTAACATTAATGTTGACCTTTCAAGTATGTGGGAAAATTGGGCAGAGGTATTAAGTCAGAAATATTCCCAAATTCAAAATTTTGATTAGTAATTCTAGTAATTTTTTTGGTTTTTTTTGTTTGTTTTAATATTAAAAATACACAGATGTACAGTTTTTTTTAACCTGTTCCTAAAGTATCTTCCAGATATAAGCTTTTTAACCTTAGGAATGCTGTCTACTGCAATATTTACTAACTCACTTCCTTGCTGAGGCAAAGAGCACTCTACATCGAAAAGCTGAAATTTCGCTAACAAGTGTATGTACTCCAAGTGAGAAGATACAACGTGGCTAATAGAAGAGAGGATGAACAGAAAATTCATGTGCTAAGTTTGGGTTTTTGTTTCTTCAAAAAACTTTGGCCATGTACAAAAATATATAGAATGAGATATGAACCCAGTGGTGCATGCTAAAACCTAGCTTATTTGTTGGAACAGGCAGGATGCTTTGGCAATACTGAGTAATTTGACAGCTGTTTCTGTTCCTTTAGCTGAGAGACCCCAGAAAGAGAATATGCAATAGGAATGGATTAATAGGAAACAGTCATGACTAATGTTAGTGATAAGTGGTCAACAGAGTTGACAGAGACCTGCAATCTAGATAACAGTGAATGTCATCCAACTTCTACATACAGTAAAGGTAAGTCTTATGGCATCTGTCCTTCCATGATTCCTGCCAATTTAGCACCAACTCTGCGTCATGGGCAAGCAAGAGTGGACCAACCAGTACCCTTCCACTGGGTTTATTTTAGTCCAGAAGACCTGTGAAGCGACAGAAAGCAAACAATTTTAATTCACAGCAGTTTAAAGAAATAAGCTTAAATATTATCAAGGAATCATTCCTTGAAGACAACATATTCTTAATTTTTGTAGTACACTGCTCATACATGTTCAAGGCCAGGTTGGACGGAGTCGTCGGTGGTGACATGGTTTAGCATGTGGTGTCCTTTCCCAAGGCAGCAGGGTTGACATTAGATGATCTTAAGGACATTAGATGATCTTAAGGACCTTTCCAACCTTAACTATTCTATGATTCTATGATAACTGTTTATCTAAAGCCTTGCCTCTGAAATGTCATTTGCAAGCTATGGAAAGGTTTCTAGAAATATGATGTCTTGCTTGAATGAAAAGAGAGATTCTGCAGAGTAAGTATTCTCTGCCAAGGAAATTAAACAAGTAGATTCTTGAAGAATTTAGACAAAGCCCACGACGCTCAGGCATAAAGATCAATAGATATTTAGTGTTGGGATCTTAAAGAAGTTCTACTTCTGGTTCAAAATCAGACCTATCAAAAGTGATTACTCCTGAGGTGCAAGAAAAGTCCTACAACTCACTCAGAAGGAGGCTTTGTGTAGTGTTGGGGAAAAACTATGGAGTCATGTGTGAATGTCTTCAGTTACACACTCCTGGATATCCAATCTTAATTGTTTCTTAAATCAGAAAATAGAAGATTTTCTTCCTTTTCCCACATATGTCAATTTTCCTTGTTTTCCTATTTATATTTATGGCTTGCTTTGTGGGCCATTTAATTTTCTAGGTCTGGAACCTCAAAAATTATCACGAGTTCTGTTTGTTCCAAACCTGTATTTTTCCCAGGGAAATACTTTAGCTGAAAACATTTGCCTGGTGATGATTTTGTAACTGCCTTTAAGAATATTTTTAAATAATATTATTTTGCTCATTTTCTTTACTCATTTTTGCCAGGTGATTGGAGCATATACAGGCTGTTCACTCCCCTTGTATGTAATGTCTACCTGGTTTAAGTGCAAGAGACAACACAGAGGTCTGAGTAGGTATCTACCACAGACAAAACACCTGTGTCTAATCCAGGCTCCTTCAAAGCTCATTGCTGCTGCATGTGAAGTACATAAAGGTGTGTAATGCAGTAGCTTTGCAGTAATAGATCCTTCTTACAGCAGTAGCTCCCTTTACCGCATCCATTGGCAAGAGTACATCTGGTTCATTCACAGGGAAGCAAAAGTTTATTTTCACTACATCTGTGAAATTCCTTTAGGTACTTCTGACAAAGGAATGTTATGCCAGCTGTACATTGGAGGTCTACAGAGTGGACCTTGGGGGCCCAGAAGATAAAAAAGGCCTGGGAGGGAAAGGTGGCTCTTCTTCCTTCTGAGATGTTCAGAGGTTTCACAAAATGTGATGCCACTTGCTCAGTTCAGATTTTAAATTCATGACCAACTACTAAGTATATTTCTTTTTATTATTCTGTTCACTGTTGTCAGCATGACTGCTCTTCTAGTGGGGCTTTATGATGGAAGAAAAGAGAACAAGAGACAGTTGGAACGTATATGAAAAACTTCTAGGTTTGTGTGGGTTTAATTTTTAATGCTGCTTTGAATGGAATATTTAGGTCCCATAAAGATGTTTAAAGTTCACTTTTTCAGGGAACATATTGTGAACTGCTTGATAGCTTTCTCAGATGTGAGGAAGGATTGGAGTTGTGATAGGTTAATAATAGTCTTTCCACTTGGTTCACACTTTTGGGGAAAGATCGGGACTTCTGGTTATAAAAAGGGAAGCTTTCCAAAAACAATGAGTGCTAGTTAAGTTTAAGAGACCTGTTAAGTTTAATTAGTAGTGAAAATTATATTTTTCAGAATATCATTTCTTAATTTCATATGTAAAGACCTCAAGGAACTTTGTGTTTATGGAAAATCCTAAAGAAATGATTGCAAAAGTGGGCTTAGTGTATGTGTAAAAAAACAATAGCTAGAAGAATACCCTCCTAATTTTTTCATGAACATCCAACTGTAGTGAGATCTCTTACTCAAATTGTGGGTCTTGGTATCACAGTGCAAGACAGGAGAGGTAGGTGTTGCCTGGTGATGAGTATGGTATATGGGAATGAACTGAAAGAGGTGGAAGAGAGTCACAGAATGGTTTGGATTGGAAAAGACCTTAAGATCATCCAGTTCCAACCCCCTGCCATGGTCAGGGATGCATCACGCTAGACCATGTTGCCCAAGGCTCTGTCCAACACTGCCAGGGATGGAACATTCACAGCTTCCTTGGGCAATCTGTTCCAGGGCCTCACCACCCTTACAGTAAAGAACTTCTTCCTTAGATCTAACCTGAACTTCCCATTTCATTTTGAACCCATCACCCCTTGTCTTATCGCTACAGTCCCTGATGAAGAGTCCCTCTCCAGCATCCTTGTAGCCCCCTTCAGACACTGGAAGCTGCTCTGAGGTCTCCATACAGCTTCTCTTCTCCAGGCTGAACAGCCCCAGCGTTCTCAGCCTGTCTTTATAGGGGAGGTGCTCCAGACCCTGATCACCCTCTGTACTTGCTCAAACAGTTCCATGTCCTTTTTATGTTGAGGACACCAGAATTGCACACAATACTCCAAGTGGGGTCTCACAAGAGCAGAGTAGAGGGGCAGGATCACTTCCTTTGACGTGCTGGTCACACTCCTTTTGATGCAGCCCAGCACATGGGTGGTTTCTGGGCTCAAGCGCATACTGAAGCGGCTTATGTTCAGTTTCTCATTGACCAACACCCAGAAGTCTTTATCGTCATGCTGCTCTGAATCTCATCTCTGCCCAAACTGTAGCTGTGCTGGGATTGCCCCAGTTTGTGTGAATAACCTGGACTTTGCTTTCATACGGTTAATTACATCAGTTTTCACTGATATTATTCTAATTTGCTCAAGCTTTTCCATGTAGCTTGATAGGTTATCCACTGGGACATATTTTGAGAATGGAATGGTACTTTCTGTGGTCAATACAACTGTTTGTTGAAAACTTAATTGCCTTTTTTACCTTGAATAAAATTGGGATTTTGCTCTACTTCCTCTACTGCATTCTATATGTAAAGTTTGATTAATTTCTACTAATTCTTTGTGGATCATTTGTTTATAATCTTGGATTTCATATGGATACAATATTTCAGTATGAACACTATGACACCTTTCCCCAGAAATGGTGGTTCTTCCGTGCTCCACCACCAAATATTAGATTTTTCTGTCAGCTAAACATGCTGTGTCTGCTATTTCTGATGTATGCCTCCTCAGAAATCACCTTTTAAGCCCCAAATTGTTAAAAAAAAAAAAAAGGTATGAATTTGCTGGCTCCTTGTAAAATCTCACTTTCTCCCAGTAGAAGATGGATAGGTTTTGCATTAGCAACTGTGTGGAAAATCAAATGGAAGAATAGGAACAAAAAATAAATGTAACCCAGAAACTATTTCTGTCAAGAACCAATAGCATATCATTAGCAGCCAAAGTGAAGGAGAGGTTTCCCCTGATATATATCTAGCTGTGAAATACTGACTCTGTCTGGAAATTCCATTTTATTATGTAATATATTTTGGAACAGATCAGCAACTATTGAGCCAAGACAAGTGCTATAAGAAGTGGAATTTTCACTACTGCAAAACTACTGCTGTATCTTTCAACTGCTTTGAATAAATCACTCGAAGAAAGAAGTCTGAATAAAATATGGTGCTGAAAAATCAATTCCCATGATTTGCTGCATGGCTATTTCAAGTACATCTAAGTTCAGTGTACCTTATTGCAGCAAGCACTAAGACGTTTTAGGAAGACAAAGCATGTGACTGTAATTGTTCCTCATTTTTCTCTTTAGAACATGACTAAGGATTAAAGAATTCCAGGAATGAAGGTTATTTTGTTCCTTCACGTAAGCCCACCTGTGAGAACTCAGGATTATCCCTACTTTCCCTTTGAGAATAGTGGCTATAATGCCTTTGGCACAGAGTGTATTGGTCCATAAAGCTGGCAGACAGGGAAGTCGGTATATATTTTGAAAAGTGCTTATCTTTGTATATTTACATGATTCTGCTTTTTTAGAATATAGAAAGGTAAGAATTAAAAGGCAAAGCAGAAAACATCTCTATAGGTAGGAGTACGGCTGGACACAGGCAAATGGTGGACATGAATATTACTAGTTATAGAATATTTGGGCTATGCTTGTACATGGGCAGCTGAAATATGTTAACCAGGCAAAGGAACTGGGTATGTATCCTGCTAACTCAGCACTGGTAAATTCTGGCAGTAAGCCACGGATGCATATACAGGAAACTTACAGTGCTCATCTTAAATAATCAAGCAGAATTTTCAGATGTGAGGTTCGGAAACATAGCTGATTTTTTTTCACAAATTCTCTGGTTGTACAATAAAAAAGCTTAGGTTTACAATTCCCAGACTTTACCAGTTTCATGCCAGACTCTGGAACCTGGATTGCATCTTTCATGTAGTACTTAAGGATTCCCTAATCCAGTTTAGGGCAACTCTATGATCTAATAAATCATAATAAACAGTACAAAAATAGGTGTGACAAATGCTGAGAAAAAGAAACATATTTAGTATGTGAGAGAATATCCAATTGCTTTCAGAATACTTTAGTAACTAATAAATGTATTAAAAGCAATATTTGCTAGAAAAATTAAACTTGCAAAACCCAGATAAACTTAAGATGACTCTTACTGCAGAACAAGCTGTCACACTTACCATTGAAACATCCATTTATGAATAATTCATCAAGCATCTTGCAGTTTTTACTGTAATAATGTTATAATGGGCCTAGTAAAATCACCTCATTAGCAGTGTTGCTAAATGTAGGGTTTTTGTGTATCTGTTGATACTCAGTGTTTACTCCCCTGAAGGTACGTTTAAGAATATATACATATACTGTTTTGTAACCTCTCTTAAACTAAGAAAAGTAAGTGAAATTCCTAAAAAGGCCTATAATAGTTAAAGGTCTAGCCCTGGGTTGTCAGGAAGGCTTGAAAAAGTTTGATTGTAATAGAGAGTAAATCTGTTGGAGAAGGCTATTGGTGGAGAAGCTTTAAGAAGATGAATTATGTCCTGGGAAATCCCCTCTATGTATAATATTAATGTGTGAGCAAAGCCAGATATAGCTTTACTTAAAAGCAAAGTTGGTTATATTCTGTCACTTATTAGACTTAAATGGTGCAATTCTAGTGGTCTCTTGGTCCAGAATAAATTACCATGCACCACGTAGACAAGATTAACACTCAAAATTTGTTATCTTCTTGCTTATGAGCTAGACTCTTCTCAGAAGTGCACAGTGATAGTTTGAGAGGTATTGAGGTCAAGTTGGGACATAGGGAGTTACAGTTAGATATTAAGTAAAAAGTAAAAAGTTTTTCATCATGAAGGTGGTGGTTAAATACTGGAGACAGTTAAGACCAAACTGTACAAGGCCTTGAGCAACCTGATCTAATTAGACCTGTTTTGAGCATGGGGTTGGACTAAACAATTTCTGGAGGTCCCTTCCAAACTATATTATGCCATCATTCCAGACTTCAAGAAATACAGACCTAAAAGTAGAGCATTTCATCATCTTACTGAGTGATGTTTCAAGCAGGGGGTAATAATACTAATAATACTATTGTATTATTGTAATATGCTGAGCCACTGTAAGCTCATTTTACTCATTCTTGAATTGATGAAGCCCTACCTAGGTGTGAATTTCAAGTCACATTCTGTGAAAAAGTAGCTATATCTTAGCTTTGTGATTGTTGATTCCTGTTCAGGAGAGTATTTTCCATACCTATATATGTCTGTATATGTTATCTCAGGCTCACACACGAGTCCAATCTTCTTTTATTACAAGGTCTGTGACAAATAAGGCTCAAAGGACCTAGAATGCTGTAGTTTGTCTGTCTGTCCCAAGGGAGGAAAACTACAGGTTCTGAATCTACCATGCAATCTTCTTTTTTGTCAGTGTTATTTGCTTTACAGCTAGAAAGTTCCCTTACTGAAGATTAAAATTGAGCTATCTGGTCTTATTGTGGACATAAAGAGCAACTTACTCCGTTGCTTTTTCAGCATGTTTTAGAGTCCTTTGTTGCACTTTTCCTCAGTCTACTCTTTAGGGGATAAATCTAGTTCTTTAAAGTTTTCTGCACACCTGAAAGGCTTGTAGTTTTTCTCCCTTCTGGATTCTCTCCACACATCTTACATGAAATGGTATGCCCAGTGTGTGATACAACCTTCTGGTGAAGTTTTTACCTGTGCTCTGTAGAAAGAAAGAATTTAATTTCATGTTATGTCTGGCATCCCTGTGTATAAATAAAATACAGTTTCTTCGAATAAAATTTTCTCAAGCTCTTTGATTTAGGTTCAGCCTGAGATTTTTAGTGTGATTTCTGTTCTGAAGGCCTCTTAGCTTAGTTCATGTCGTTGCTTATCTGCATCTACATGTAGCCCTTGACCTATTCTAAATGTAAATACAGTTTGAAGTTTTTTTCTTAAGATTAACCTCTGTTAATTTTCAAGGCATAGCTGTCAGCTGTGCAAGACAATAATAGTTGTATTAGTGTTCAGACCTGAAACAATGTCAATTCTAATTCCTAAGGCAGAATCAGTATTACAGCTGGTTCTGAATGGCATCAGTGAAGGACTTGCTCTCCTGGCAGCTGGTTAAAATTTCAGTCACATCAAAACGAATCATGTCTGTGCAGAGAATTGGCATAATGTAATAATGTGCGTTACCTTAAAATGCCTCTTAAATATGAGGGACCTGTCTGCAAATAGAAGACCAATTTCGCTGAATTTGGCTTAAAAATCATACTTCAGTTAAAACAGTACAAATATGCAGGAGTCATCTGTAGGATTTTGACTATTTTGACTATGAGGTAGTAATATTCAACTTTTATCTGCTAGATTGCACTCATATAGAGCTACATTCAGTATATAATGAAGTAAATGAAGATATTTATTTTTTTTCCCCCCTTTGCTTTAGATGAGCTGAATGAAGTCCTTACTTGAACGAGACCTTATTTTCATGAGACCTTTAGAGACCTCACTTGGAGTATTGTGTACAGTTTTGGTGTCCTCAACATAAAAAGGACATGGAACTGTTGGAACAAGTCCAGAGGAGGCCATGAGGATGATCAGGGGACTGGAGCACCTCCCATATGAAAACAGGCTGAGAAAGTTGGAGCTGTTCAGCCTGGAGAAGAGAAGGCTGCATGGACACCTCAGAGCAGCCTTCCAGTATCTGAAGGGGGCCTACAGGGATGCTGGTGAGGGACTCTTCATTAGGGACTGTAGTGATAGGACAAGGGGTAACGGGTTGAAACTTAAACAGCAGAGGTTTAGATTGGATATAAGGAGGAAGTTCTTTCCTGTGAGGGTGGTGAGGCACTGGAATGGGTTGCCAAAGGAAGTTGTGAATACTCCATCCCTGGCAGTGTTCAAGACCAGGCTGGGTAGAGCCTTGGGTGACATGATTTAGTGTGAGGTGTCCCTGCCCATGGCAGGGGGGTTGGAACTAGATGATCTTAAGGTCCTTTCCAACCCTAACTGTTCTAAGTCTTTAAAGAGAAACATTTATTTTGGCCTTGTAGCTACTTTATTCGGTTTTGCTCACTAAAAACCTAGTGGAAGGTATCCCTGTCAATGACAGGGGGGTTGGAATGACATGATTTTTAAAGTCCTTTCCAACCCAAAGCATTCTATGATTCTATAAAATTACTAAATAGGATTTTTCACAGTAAAATACCACTTTAAACATGTCAGGTTTCAAAGTGAAATTAATTTCTTAGTGTCTAAGAAACTCAGACATTTCAGTAAAATACTAAAAAGCATACTACAAGCCCTTGTCTAAAGGTTGTCAGTCTGAGACTTGTAATTTTCCTTCAGATTAGCTTTTGCACAGAGGATCCAGTGCTTGTTTCTTCTGATAATCCAATAGACAAAACTAAAATAGCTGTGCTGTGCTTGCAAACAAAGACTTCACTTTGTGGAATGCCAACAGTCATTGTAATTTATAGTTTGAATTTAAGATTACTGTTTTCCCAAAACAATAAGCTCTGTCCCAGATGGATGTTATCAGGTCCTTGTTAGTAAATCACCTTATTGTACCTGAATGCTCACGTTCTCTTTTTAGGAGTGTTTGTGAGTACTCTTACAGCACTGTAAAATAACATTTCATAATGGCAATGTGACAGTGTTTTATATTGTAGTAACTTTATGTATCTAAAATGCAACTTTAGAAAAACAGTAGATGCAAATAGATTCCCTTCTGATAGTGAATAATGTCACTAGTTCTGTTCCTCCTGTTTACAGTAAGAAGTTGAAAGGAAGTCTTCCAACCTACTGCATAATTAGTACTTTTATTTATTTTTTTTTTCTCTGAGCTACTCTCCAGTTCTTAGAGGAAGAAAGAAAACGATTGAGAGACTGAACAGCACAGTCTTCCAAATCTACAACGGGAAAGTAAAATGAATATTAAAAATTAATTCCTTTGGACCTTGAGGTGCAATTTTTCAGGCACAAGCTCCACTGGAATCCACTGCTACCACTGCCAATGATTTAAGTTCACTTTATATATTTCTCTTACTTACCCAAATCACTTTGACTTTTCTGTCTATTTTGTTCAATTTCCCCACCTACTGAAAACATATCAGTATATTTCATTTCTAAATACAAACCAAAATAAGCACCCTAACTGCACAGGTAGGTAACAATCAATACACTGCACTCTGCTTCTCTTTTAGGCTTTTATTTTTGGGAACAGTAATTCAGAGAGCCACGTAGAATGCTCTGGGAGCTGTCTGATGCATGACCTCAGATGTTACCAGTCACTGAATTGCAGTGCTATGACAAATTGTCATACCCTCTCAAACACTTGCTGAACTTTTCTTGGGACAGGGATGTGGTGGATATGAAAAGTTGTCTCAGTAGATATCAAGAAAATGAGACAAAGACTGTAGTTCCTAGGGTGTACAACTGCCTATGCCAATGGAGCTGTTTCTTTCCTGACTTGTGAAGATGGTGCTCCCCATGCCATCCCATCCCTTAAAAAAAAAAAACCCAAAACAAAACAACCCAAATCAAAACAACCAACAAAGAATACTGAGGAAGTATTTCTGAAAGAGCCATACAGCTTGACTCCACAGCTGTAATCTTAATCTGTTGACTTCTTTCTTGATGGGACTGAGATTCCTACTGGAAGGAGAGCTCATGTTTTTTCAGGTTCATCTTCTCAAGAAGGCAAAAAAAAATGTGGTGCAGAAATGAGACATTAAGAGGGAAAGCTATTCTCAAGTTCTACCTAGCAATGCAGCACTACCTGTATTTATAATAGGAAGTTGAATAATGATGCTCACTTTCAGAAGTTGTATTATCTGAATTGATTTTTCCCAAATGCTTGGAAAGCAAACTGTGCATTTTTCTAGTTAGATAAATAATAATACTGCTTGGAAAATAATTTTATGGTGTATAAGTGCTGATGTTTGCCATTTGAGAAAAGAAAGCATCATTGTTAATAAGAGATGAGAAATACATTTGAGCTCATAGTGGCCTTCTGCCGTGGAATGGACTCAGTCAGAGATCAATATGATCAGACAAAAAGCCACATATTGCAAAGCATTAACTCCTTATATACTGTTGCTTACACACACCTACAGCAATTTGGCATATCATGATTGGATACTTGTCTTGAAGACCCTTAGTGACTAACACTTAATTGGTTAAGCACAGGTGTGAGAACTTGACCTTGAAAGCTTGCCAACAATCCACAGTTCTCATAAGTCAGTGAATTACAGCTTCTTCTTATCTTGCTTGCTTAGGCTTCCTCGGGCCTCTCACGGCCTTGATGTATCTTTCAGAGTTATTCAGAGTTCATGTACCAAATATCCATTCTCCTGTGAGAACACTGTCTCCACAGTCTTCCATTGGAAGGAGCATCATTTTTGTTTGAATAAATGAAAATCAGTGTATAGGACAATAGGATAATTGTTTGAATAATTAAATTGGATGTATTTACAGCAAAAAGTGTTGTACCTTTTCAAGTTAATTTTCAAAAGCATAGTGTATCACACCTTCAATTTAAAATGTCAAGTGATTTTAATAAGCCACTTGTGAATGCTGAGTAGGGTTCATTTGAGATGTTTATGTATGTAGGGGAAGCTGGAAATTGCAGACAGTGATCTCAACAGTTAGGACTTTCTGTGAGCTGCACATGAATGGTTCTTCCTTGAAGAACAGAGCCACATACTCCAGCATAAAAATTAGGAAGAAATTTCGGGTTTGTAAAAACAATTCTTAAAGAGAATAGAGCCAAACTTCCTCTAAACTACTGTGAGCTTGCTGGTTCCAGTGCAAACAGGAACAGGTTTCTTCCCAGTGAACACTGCCTCTGAAAAACAGCCTGGTATCATAAGCTGGCAAGACGAAGTCCCCTTTATTCTTTTAATACACCAAGTAGTTCAAATTAAGTTCATCTATAGCGTGAATAGCTATAGCTAAATGAGCAGTGTTTAAATTTCACTTTTTTTATTGGACTGGAGTGACTAACATAGTGCTAACATAAAACTGGTTAGCAGTTGGTATTGTGCTGTTAGCATGTTTTCTTGTATAGTGACAAAATATACTTTCTGTTAGATGAAAGATGTGTACCTTGATTGTGACATGAAGTCAGCAGAGAATTCTTCATACTGTAACTGGCTAGTCATTTGTCCGTTTGGTCCAAAGAAATATTCTCCCACTGAACTAACAATAGATTTCTTAGCTGGTTCATTGGAAGATGGAATCCAGCTGTTTGAAATTTAAATATTCAAAACCAGTATTGCTTAAACTACAGCTTGTGGGGTCTTTGTGGGTCAGTGGGATAATTCCTGGGATCTGTGATACACTGATAATTACGCTTACTTCTGGGAAAACAGCAGTCCCCTCCGGTCAAGTGCTGTCTGCAGGTCTAGGTTTCTGGAGGAGGCACTCTGGTAAGGAGGCAGTTATGGCATTCTGGGGAATGATGGCTGTTGGGAGTTGGCCATGTTTAATTTTCCTGGCTCTTGCAGCCCGTTCCTAGCCTCTGTCTCTGTTGGGCCAAGGAGTTTTGGGTATGGGCTGAAAGCAGACTCTGGATCTGCTGCATATTGGTTGTACTGCCCACAGATCAGAAGTGTCACACACACTAGTGTCATACTAGGGTCATAGTCCACATACTAATAATATGAATATGCCCTTCCTACCCTACCAGAGAAATTAGTTACCACTGTTGAAATACAGTCCATAGCTTTGATTTAATTATTTACCTCAGTTGTTCTTTTCCTATTAGTCTAGTCTTCTCTAAGAAAATGCAGCATGATAATAACACAGTTGTTAATGTGTGATTCAGTGCATACTTATTGCAGTAAGACTGCATCAGAAACCATCTAGTTAATTCCTTCAATATTTTGTAGTGTGTTTATGCATAGAAACTCAAGTAGGGGTGGAGTAATCAAAATTCCTGCTGCCTTTTATTCTGGGATGAAGAGAAACTTAGATGTTAAGACACCGCATATCTTTGCCTTGCAACTTTTTGTTCTTTATTAGCAGTGAATAACATTTTGATACCAGAGTATATTTGTGTTCCCAAGGTTCAGGTCATTCAGATCAGTCCAAATAGAAGAAGAAAGCTAGCTAAGAGTACATCTGGAAACAACGTTAAAAGAAGACAATTTCTGTATGCTGAACTGCTTGGAAGATTTGAAAGTTGAACAGAAAGGGCTCACATCTCTGATGTTCCAATAGAGTATCAAAACATTTGAGTTACTCCTGCAATAATACCTACCTCTTGGTCTGCTCTCAACAGCTGGTATTTGTGTTCTCTTTTTTGTTATTAAACTTTTGATCGCAGGGTATCCTTTAATTTGAGTAATTGATCTCTTATAGGTCTGTGTGACCCAACCCTGTTGGGAGGTACAAATGCAAGAAGCCAACTTAAGAAAATAATGTCCATAGCAAAGAAAGTGGCTTCTTGGTATGTCCTTACAGTGGCCAATTGAACCAGTTCCATCCTTAGCTTTAGTGTATAATGAGAGAGTATTTTTCTAGCATACTGCTAGGTTCACAAATCCCAAGAACTTTAGTTATATCATTACAAGATTCCAGCTTTCATACACAATTCTATATAGCTTTCTTTGTTGCCTTGTTCAACTTTTCCTCAGCTTTTCTAAGTTAGTCTGGCAGGCTATCCTCTTGCTACCTCTGCAGCATATAACTGTTTTTTTTTTTTTACTCCAGACTTCACAGCAGAATATGCTGCTCTATGGTGGCTGAGCTGTCTAAAGCCTGAGCATAGAGATGTGCCTAGCCAGTGCCACTCTGCTTCCCCAGACCTGACACTGCTCTCCAACTCTGGTCTGTTACACTCATGAAAGAAGCAAGAGAATGCTGTAGTACCACACTTCCTTTATTTCACAGTCTTGCTTATTCTCACGTGCCATCCTTTCTGTTTATTCCTAAACATCTGTGATGTTTTTAGTATACTTGACAGTTGCCACTCTCAGGCAGAAGCACTTGTCTTTTTAATGCCTACTTCCAATTACTTCAGATTCTTGAATGCATTCTTCAAATGCATCAAAAACTTTTGTGCTTGTCAGAAATGCAGTTAAAATCTTAGGGCTTGGGGAACAGTAATAAAGGTAGAAAGAAAAGGCTGCATTTTCTTTAGTTGGCTGAAGAGTAAGACTGTAAATGTAAATATTATATTCTTCTCTCAAATTGCACCCATTTACTTTTGTGAACTCAATTTTCTTCCTGCTTCCTTTGCTTTCAGTTCCACATCAGGCTTTCATTCAGTTCAGTAACATATTTCTAACAGGAAGAAAGAAAATAATTTCACAGATTAAATGACCCAAAGAAAATATTTTCATACCCCTCATGTTGCTATCTTTATAGATGTTATTGTAAACAGTTTTTCATTATTTTAACTATCCTGTACTGGATCTGCTTAGTTGATGGCTGAATGGTTTTAGGTTACTGGGGTTTTTTTCAGAATATGAGTAATTCTTCTGTAGTTCTATAGGTCATACATTGACGTATTTGATTTGGGTTTTTTTCATTATTGTACTGCCACCATTAAAAGTCCCGTGTGCACATTCACAGCTTCATATTTGTCTCTTCTTTTTCTGGATCACTTCAGGGTTTTTCACTGTTCAATCTAGTGTACAGGATTTGTTAGTTTGGCTTTACTGAGGTTTAATCAAGTTTCAAAATACTAATAAGTGATTGGCCACCACCCTGACTGGGGGTCTTGCCAGCCTCTTCTGACGTGACTACTGCATGTGTCTTTCTCTCTTAACTAGTCATTTTTCTTACAGACAGTGTTTTGCAGCAACCCTTCCCATTTTGCTTTTTTGCCTGTTGAGATCTTTAACCTACATTCCCTATTGGGTTGTAACACTTCATTATTTCTGCTTTGTCCCAGCACTGCACACTTTGCTTTGCCCAGATGAGACTGCCGAGAGAAGTGCAAAAATAACAGTTCAACAGTGTATACAAAAAATTACATACTTTGCCACTTACTGAGCACTGCTTATATCCAGGTCTTCTCTTTTGACATATTTTACTTGTTTTAATTAATGTTTCATAAAGGAAGTGATAGAAGGATTTAAAAAATTCTCAACCTTAGATGTTATCTCTTTTTATTTAATGCCTGAGCCCCAGCTGGCCACTATTTTTCTTATGAAAACTTACTCCAGGGAATCAGATTCTCTCTTGGCAGAAAACATCCCACGCTGGTCCCTGGTTTTCTCATTTAAAAAAAAAAAATAAAAATTAATCAACATGAAACATTTCATGTAAATTGTCACACAGGAATCACCATAACATTTGTTGGGCTGCACTTTGGTAAAGTGATTGAAGGATCTTTTAAAGCAGAAAGAAAAAGAAACCTGAAAAAGTAGATAAGGAGAGGTGAATAATGGGGTAAAAACTCTGGAGGGTTCATTCTGAGAAAAGTGAACTGCCAAAAAGATACTTCGCCCACAGTTATTTCCACACATGGGATATTTGACTTTATTAAACTGACCTAATCAGAAGTAAAGATCACTGGTACCAGGAGGGTCTGAGAAAAGTGGACTGTCACAGTCTAACAATACTGTTAGTGTTGGACATCATCCAGTCCAACCCCCAGCCAAGGTAGGGACACCCAGAGCAGGGCACACAGGAATGTGTCCATGGTGGGTTTGGAATGTCTCCAGAGAAGAAAGCTCTCTGGGCAGCCTGTGCCAGGGTTCTGACACCCTTATCGGAAAGCTTTTCCCTCATGCTGAGGTGACAATTTTTGTGTTTTAGCTTATGGCCGTTGCTCTTCGTGCTGTCACTGAGCACCACTGGAAAGAGTCTGGCACCATCCTCCTGGCACCTGCCTTTGAGCTATTGATCTGCATCGATGAGGTCCCCTCTCAGGCTGTTCTTCTCTGGCTAAACAGGCCTAGCTCCACAATCTCTCTTCTTAAGAGAGATGCTCCAGATCCCTTGTGATCACCGCTGGCCCCCTTCCAGCAGCTCTTTGTCTTTCTCATACTGAGGAACCTATAACTGGACACAGTGCCACAGATGTTGTCTCACCAGCAAAGAGGAAAGAATCACCTCCCTTGATCTGCTGCCGCACTCCTCACTATGCACCCCAGGATACTCTTGTCCTTCCTGACTGTAAGGGCTGGTGCATGGTCACCTTATCATCCACCAATACACCAATGTCCTCCTCAGCTGAACTGCTCTCTAGTGGATCACCCCCAACCTATGCTGGTACTTGGGGTTCTGCCTCCCTAGGTGCAGGACTCTACACTTGCCCTTGTTGAGCCTCATTAGGTTTCTCTCTGCCCAACTCTCCAGCCTATCAAAGTCCTGCTGAATGGCAGCACAGCTTAATGTGTATCAGCCAATGCCCCAGCTTCATATATCATCAGCAAACTTATTGAGGGTGCACTCCAACTGTTCATCTAGGTCATTGATAAGCAAAGTTGAGCAAGACCATACCCAGTACTGATCCCTGGGAAACACCACTGACTAGAGACCTCCAACTGAATTCTACCCTCCTGATCACAACCCTCTGAACTCTGCAATTCTGCCATTCAGCCATTCAACTATACTAGTGATCATATAAAAAAATTTACTTCAGTAAGTACTTCTACTTATCACAGTCTCTGGACTTCCTCTCCTGTCCATCATGGTGGTTCATGTTTTATTTTTTTTTTTCTTGGTTGATGTATATTCTAACATTGGTTATATTGTCTTTTTGCTCCTGGGAGGATAGCGGACTTTCATGTACGGTCATGTTAAGAGTAGAGCCACTTGATAAGTGATGATCAGATGTTTGATTCTTTTTTAATTTTTTTTCATATTCTGAACTCCATTGAAGCTGAACCTTCCCTTGAAAAGCCTGTGTACTTTTTAAGTGCCTTTATTGGCTACTTTCTGATGTTTGTTTTTCTGTAGCAAACTGTCTACTTGGAGATCCTAGCTTTTTCCATTCCAATTACAGTGAAGATGAAGACCTAGCAAGTTGAGTTTGGCAGATGACCAGTGTGTATTCAGAACCTGCACTACTCATGCTGGAGACATCATCCAGTCTATGAGAATAAAATGATTGTAGACATTCCAAGAAATATTTTAGGATGTAACTAAATAGCAGCACTGAGCTGGTTCTTTTGGTAATTTAGGATTCTAGAAGAAAGAATCACTAAATACTTTTCAGTGTTTCATGCCCGCCATTAAATAGTGAAATTCTGTTGGATGTCACAATTAGAGGAAATGAATATAAGAAGTATAAATAAATATCATTATTTTTCCATCCTAAGAAGGGAAAAATTGTGATAAATTATTGTATGGTTTAGTTAGCTAATGTGAATAGTTGAGTTTAAAAGCCCATGAAACTAAACAGTTCTGTGTTAGGGAATTTTTTAACCATTCAACTTTGACTTCCTTTATGCTGGCAGATTCGTTGTCATAATTAAATGTGCTTTTTTTATGTGTCTGGTATGAAATAATTTTCCTTAGTTAAGTGGCAAAATACAGCTGTGTAAATGTCTTTCTACTCATAATTGGACCCCCTGAGCTTTGCAAAACTATGGATTATCAACAGATCCCATTTCCTTTTAATAAGGTATTAGTTTAACTTCCAGAAGGGGCAGAATTTCATATCAAGTGAAAGTATGATGTGAAAATTGGATTTCCCATTGGCTTTTCTCCAGTTTGTGCCTCACTGAAGGTGTAGGCACCTTGCAGTTCCTTAACAGAATATGATAGTATTGCTAGCCCAAAATGAGACACTATACAGGCTAACATTAGTTTAAATTATACTGAAATTGTAACTGGTTTTAGACACATTTCTTGACATTTGGACACTTTGATTAGTATAGAGCCTAACAGATGTACGCGGTGGTTCTCAGAGTCTACTGAAATTCATTCGGCCTCTGTAAAAAATACCAGCATAATGTTTATCACTTCCTGATAAAACCAATATACTATTAATTGCAATCTAGGTATATCACGTTTTGTTTTGTTAGCTTCATTCGTACTATGTAAATGAGTTCACAAACATTGTAATGGTATATTTTTACAAGTTTTAAAGACTAATTTTAGTAAATTTGAGAGATTTCTGATAGAGGCAAGAGGTGAAACAGAAATAAGTAGTAGTCAGGAGTTTTTATAGTTAATGCACAGAGGCACTCAGTTGTGGAACTCTTTCACTGAGTTCTGTAAAAATATTTTAGCTTCACAGGCCTTATTATCTGGCATTCCATGTTGATACTGGTGGGAAATAAAATAAAACCATGTAGATATGTAACACCATTACCATAACTATTTCCTATCTGTAAAAATAATTTCAAATGTACCTGCTGCAGAATGTTTCCTATATCCATAGGCAATGTTTTACATGTTAAAGTGATTTCTTTAGCAGAAAATGTCAATCCATGGAATGATAACTGTATCATATACTGGGGGTATTCTTTACAGTCTCTAGAGCGTCATGAGAGAGACTCAGACATGTGATAGGACAAGGGGTGATGGGTTCAGACTGAAACTGGGGAAGTTCAAGTTAGGTCTAAGGAAGAAATTCTTCCCTGTGAGTGTGCTGAGGGGCTGATATAGGATGTGACTACGCTGGGGAGTGTCACAGACTGGGTCACAGAGGGCCCCACTGTGACCCTGCCACCAAGGGCAGGAGGTGCAGGGCATCCAGTGAGGGCTGGACCTGGAGCTGTGATAGCCCTGGGGCAGGAGCTGTTCTGCTCTCGGGAAACTTCTCTGCAGCTCTATTTGTACACAGTCTGAATGTACTGGGCTTCCTCCATCTGCCATGCCCCTCAGTGAGGAACAGGGGTGTGGAGACAGTGTTCTCACAGGAGAATGAATATTTGGTACATGAACTCTGAATAACTCTGAAAGATACAGCAAGGCCATGGGAGGCCCAAGGAAGCCTAAGCAAGCAAGATAAGAAGAAGCTGTAATTCACTGACTTATGAGAACTGTGGACTGTTGGCAAGCGTTCGAGGTCAAGTTCTCACACCTGTGCTTAACCAATTAAGTGTTAGTCACTAAGGGTCTTCAAGACAAGTATCCAATCATTATATGCCAAATTGCTGTAGGTGTGTGTAAGCAACAGTATATAAGGAGCTAATGCTTTGCAATAAATGGCTTTTTGTCTGATCATGTTGATCTCTGACTGAGTCCATTCCGTGGCACAGGGGCAGTTTCTGGATCTGCTGCTGCACACCTGAAGGGAAGTGGACTTGGAGCTGTGACTCATTGTGCTTCATAGGGGAATGGTTCAGAGAAGTCATCTTTGTGGGGATAACTGAAAGGGCCTTATTAGTCACCAATGGTAATTAATCAGGGACTGAATTAAAATCAAATGGGAATCCAATGGTGATTTAGCAATAACTGAATTTTAATTCAACTGTGAATTCACAATGATTTGAAGATGATGTAAAAGATAATTTAGATGAAGACTTAGACAATGAGTTTGCCTTCCAATATCGATTTAATGCCTACAAGAAATCTAGAGGGAGATTCTTTACAAAGGCATGTAAAGATCAGACAAGTGGGAACAGGGAGGTGAATAAGATGAGACCTTAGGAGGAAGTTCTTCCTGTAAGCATGGTAGGACACTGTCACAGGCTGCCCAGGACAATACCTGTCTGGCAGTGGGTCTTTTCTGGTTCAAGGCATGCAGAGAAGCAACTCTGCCCTGACTTACCACTGATTTAATATAGGTTTGATGAGAAGGAGGGAAATTCTATTTAATAAAGGTCAGGACTGTGAAAATGCTCCCTGCCCGTGGCAAGATTGGAGTAAAAAAAAAAAAAAAACCCAGTTTGTAAGATTTGGGCGTGATTTTGGCTGTGATGACCCCTAAAGCACCTCCAGAACATCCTCAGGACCCACAGAGCATCTCGGGGATACGCCTAGAGAATCCCAGAGAACGCCTGGAGCACCTCCAGAACACCCCATGGACTCAGTCAGAGCTCATGCATTACAATGACCTTGGGGACATGGGCACCACAGGGGTGGCTGATTCTGGAGCTCCCCGTGTTCAGGTGTGCGAGGCCACAAAATCCCAAGGAATCCTTGAGCGGAAGCACCGGGAGATGACAGCTGCCCCATGGTACACAAGCTACTGGTGGAAGAGGCAAGAGCAGCTCCTCTGGTGGCTCCTGTCTTGGTGTCTCGGACCCAGTGACGCCTGTGGAGACAGTAGCATGGAACGAGGTGGGTGGTGATGGCGATCCTGGGGTGCTTTAGGAGTTGCCAAGAACACCTCAAGTGGCTTCCCAAGAGTGGCTGCTTTGGATTTGGTGTGTGAGTTGCGCTGGATGAGCCAGCAGCAGAGCGCTGCAGCTGCTGAGGGATGAACCTGGGATCTGGCCTCATTTATTGTGGGGAGAAGAAGGGCCTGTGGGGATGGGACAAGGGGGAATGGTTTTAACTTGACAGAGAGGGGAGATTGAGAGATCTTAGAAGCTGTTCCCTGTGAGGGTGGTGGGACACTGGCACAGGGTGCCCAGAGGAAGCTGTGGCTGCCCCATCTCTGGCAGTGTTCAAGGCCAGGTTAGACAGGGCTTGGAGCAACTTGGTCTAGTGTGAGGTGTCCCTGCCTGTGGCAGGGGGTTGGAACTTGATGATCTTAAGGTTCTTTCCAACCCAAACCATTCTGTGATTCTATGTTCATTTTGGTGTTGGACCTAACAATTTACAAGTGTATTTACCTCCTTAAGCAAGCCTGTAATTATATAACCTATTTGTCATAAGAAAGTATGTATCTCACTTGTACTGCTACAACTTTCATTATAAATCTTTTCATAGTTCTTTCTCTGTGAAGCTCATGTGTGTTTGATTAGAGTATATACCAATTAAGAAATACAAAAGATGATGAGGCTATGTTGTACTCAGGGAGCACTGATGTGTGCAAAACTCATTTATAGGCTGGGGTCTTGCAAGGACATAAAGCAAGGCGGTTTCCATCTATATACCCTCCAAAGGTTAGCTAGTATCTACCAGCAACCTTAAGGTTTAAACCCAAATAAATGTGTAACATTAATACAAAACAAAACCAAACCAAAAAAAAAGAAGGAGGACACAAAAACCAAACAAAACCACAAAAAACCCCAACCCCCCCAAAACAAAGCAGAAACTTAGACCTCTCAAATTACACCTCACTGCATATGGTCTTCATTTTTAAGTCCCTGTCTGAAGCACACTTTTTGCCTCCAAATTCCCCCAAAGCTGATCTTGAAGAGTAAACACATTCATAAACTGGTTGATAATTATAATCCAGACATAAAGTGTGTTGTCCTGGGTTCAGGACTTTCTCAGTCCCATGCTCTGACAGGGAGGAGGGGAAGCTGGGAACAAATAGAGACAGGACACCTGACCCAAACTAGCCAAAGAGGTATTCCATACCACAGTATGTGACGCCCGGTACATAAACTTGGGGCAGTTACCTGGAAGGGCTGGATCACTGCTTGGGTTGGGCTGGGTATCGGTCGGCAGGGGATGAGCTATTGTATTCTCTCCCCTTGTTATTTCCCTTATTATTATTATTGGTGGTAGCAGTAGTGGTTTTGTGTTATACCTTAGTTACTGGACTGTTTTTACCTCAGCCCATGGGAGTTACGTTCTTTCAATTCTTCTCCCCATCCCTCCAGGAGTGGGAGCAGGGGGAGGAAGTGGGGGGGGGGGGGGGGGGGGGGGGGGGGGGAAGTGAGCAAATGGCTGTGTGGTTCTGGGTTGCCAGCTGGGCTTAAACCACGACATGTGTTTAAAAGATAAATCAAACCTGAATGACAAATAATTTTTTTTTTTCATTATATCCATGCCTGTGTATTTTCTCTTTTAACAGCAAATACATGGTGGCATAATCCCTACCATTCCCATGAACCACTCAGTTGCTTAACATCCTTTCACTACTGCTGAAGGATATGACATGGTCATTACCATCAGAGTAAACACTTGATAAAATCTTATGTGAGGCAGATGAACAAGAAACAGCTTTTTAAAACAAAGAAGAAAAAATATTCCTAGTTAGAGAAACACAGTATTTTTTTCTCACTCCTTTTTTATAGAAATAGATAGTAAGAGAACTAAGGGACAAAATATACATAATCCAGTTTTGAGGACCCATACATGGTATTGATGGATGTGCTGAGACTACTGACTTTACTTGCTGGCACTAGTAGTTAATACGCCTTTCTAGCTGAACTTACTTGTCTCCTTGAACATTAAGGCAAAGATATGTGAGCCAAAATCTGGAGATATTTAATACTGGCAACGTCCAAAAAGATTATTAAATCGTTATTCACTTTTGTAGATGGAAACTGCGTGCTCCTTGATCTTTAAAATAATTCACTGTGGCAAGCTAGCTGAATCTAGCTGAATGTGAATGCAAACATATATCTGTATTTAATAAGACGATTCCCTCAGTGTTCCCAGAACATCATCTCCAAAAAAAAAGATTTTTCAGGTGGTTCAGTTGATAGCTCTCAACGAATTTTTAGTATTAAAGACACCATTTTATGTACCCAAGAACAAGTTGAGCAGCAAGAAATAGAAATTGAAGTGTTTTTTTGGTGGGCAAAAAAGGAAGATGAACTGGACTTACACAGTGTATTGTGACTAGCTGGCTCAGAACATCAATTACATCTAGAACATTTTTCTCTTTTTTTCCTCCCTCAAAACTGTTTGAGTATGTTAAAAGGACAATAGAAAGATGAGAAAACCTTTTTTTTTTCCCCTCCTGCTGTTGTATTTTCATGTCTGGGAATCCATTTATTGATTATGTTGATACTGGCAACAGCAAAGACATTTGGTTTTTTAATCTTCAGTATGTATATATATCATGATTAGTACATGAACTGAGTCCAGTCCATTTGTAAAGTTATTTGCATTTCCTCTCATGGGAAAATGAGTAAATAAATGCAGACATGGGAAAAGCTTGTGGCAATGCATTCCTTATGAATGAACACTGGCTTTAAAATAGTGAAATAAAGCCATAAAGACAAACAGGAAAAGTGGAAATTAACATAAAGAAATTCTTTTTCTTGAATTCTTCTATAGACATAAGTATCTGAGAAGATTAAGACTTACCAATGTTTTTGGCAGTAATGATTCAATAGCAGTAGTTGCAAGGCAGTAGCGCCTTCGCTCTGTTATTTCCAGCCCCCCTAAATAAACCCCAAAATTACTGAATTCATCACATTTTTACAGGAATATCTTGCTTTTGGAGAAAAAGCATTTTGTCTCTGCATATTTGAGGGGATTGTTGCCTAAGTGGTGTGGACTAAGTTTTCTCCTTTCTATAGCCACCCTTCAGTATGAACAGGCATAGAGCCACTTTCCTCAGTACACGTGAGAATTAAAGTGAGAGTGAAAGAACAGGCTTTCTCTTAGTTGCTACATATTGCTTGCACACCATGGGAAATTGTACTGGTGAGTTACTGACTCAGAACTAAGGAATAAGGCCAGTGTGTGAGTTGCAGTTTGCCTATTGAAAGAGCAAGCAAAAATTCTTCTAATTTGCAGTCCTGCTTAAACCAGAATTGGCCTCACACTGTTCTTTCTTTTACTTTGGCTTCCTTTACAGGTTCATGTGTGCTTTACATGTATGCAGGCCTTTTATGGCAGAAAGCTAGGGCTGTAAACTGAGATAAGACTTTTTGTTCTGTGTTTGCACAGTGATGAACCCTGTGGGGTCCTTCCTGTTCATGACTTTACATAAAGTTTGCTCCTGAAACACAAAAGGATGAATAAAATACTTTTCATTTTTATTCACACAAACAATCTTTAACAGTGAAGGTTCCCCCACAAAAGTCAGTGGAGTCCTCTATATGATAAGGCAGACTTGTAGAGGGAGTCCCTTGAACCTAACACTTTCCCAATGCAAACTTACACAGATTGCTTAGACTACTGGTGAATGAAGGAAATTGCCAACAGATGTTTTCCATTATGTGCACACAGCATGTATTTACCTGTTTGGAATAGGTCCAATTTTGCCACTGTTTATTGTACGTTGAATTGCACCTAATTTCTGAAGTACTCTATTTTCAGGTCTTCCTTCTTACAGAGAAGGGATAGACTCAGTGAAAAAGGGATGGGAAATGAGGGATGAGGGGTTCTTTAATTTTTATTTGATCACACAGTAACCCTGGAATATGTAGACTTAAAAGTTTCTGATACTTTTCTTCTGGAGATCTAGGCAGAAATTTTTCTCCTGAAGTTGTCATGTAGCCCAGCTCTGCTAGGTGTGTTGGAAATTGAAATGAATGGACCTCACTTGGAGTATTGTGTGCAGTTCTGGTGCCCTCAACATAAAAAGGACATGGAACTGTTGGAACAAGTCCAGAGGAGGGTCACGAGGATGATCAGGGAACTGGAGCACCTCCCATATGAAGACAGGCTGAGAAAGTTGGGGCTGCTCAGCCTGGAGAAGAGAAGGCTGCGTGGAGACCTCATAGCAGCCTTCCAGTATCTGAAGGGGGCCTACAGGGATGCTGGTGAGGGACTCTTCATTAGGGACTGTAGTGATAGGACAAGGGGTAACGGGTTGAAACTTAAACAGCAGAGGTTTAGATTGGATCTAAGGAAGAAATTCTTTCCTGTGAGGGTGGTGAGGTACTGGAATGGGTTGCCCAGGGAGGCTGTGAATGCTCCATCCCTGGCAGTGTTCAAGGCCAGGTTGGATGAAGCCTTGGGGGATATGGTTTAGTGTGAGGTGTCCCTGCCGATGTCAGGGGGGTTGGGACTAGATGATCTTAAGGTCCTTTCCAACCCTAACTATTCTATGATTCTATGATTCTATGACTTAATTATCTCATTTGGTAAAAAAAAAGATTATTTTTTTCCTGTCAGATTAAATCAATGTTCTTTTCACAGTTTAATCTTAGTGAACAGACCTTTTTCTGAATCAGGAAAAAAACCTCACACTATCTGATCGTGTAGCAGAGCACTTGGATTGCTGCAGAAGTCACTTCCTTCTTTTGTGAATAATTAGAATTTTCAAAGCAATCATTTTCAGACCTTTTTGTCCAGGGAACTGTGTTTGCTGTTTATACAACACACCATATCAGTATTAAATGTGGAAAAGGAAATACTAAGAATAAAAAAAGTGTAAAGTAATCCTAGAGCAAGGTTGTAACTTCTTTGAGTCTTTCCCATTCAGATGAGCTAATATAATGTTCATATTTATCTTCTATTTTCTTCACATCTATGTTCACAGCTGACCTGTGCATGCTTCCTTTCAGAGGTTATTCCTCTGACTTGGGAAGAGGCAGTAGAGATCTGTAGCGTAGTTTGGTAGATATAGACTGGAAATGAGGGCTATACCTTATTGCTGGGGAATCAAGCCATAGTGCAGCACTGCAGAACAGTATCTTAAGGTACAGTAGAATATTTTTCCAGAGAACATGCAAGGTTAAGAGCTTCTTTTGTGATTACTGTCCACAGCCTGTCTCAAAGGAATTATTTAATTAGTAATAAATACTTAATTGTGGAGCTGATAATGAGACAATACTAAAGTGGGAGAAAGATTAGCTAAAGGTTATTCTTCTAGGCAGAGTTAAAAGGTAAAGGAATTATTTAACATGAACAGGAGTGCAATAAATAATCTCTCAGGCACTTGCACATATGTCTAACTTCAAGTATCTCTGCAGTTTCTTGTGGGATTATTAATACTTCTTTTCAAAATCACAGTTCAAAAGCTCAGTATTAGGTTCTGTAGAATAATATGCTCTAAAGTTCTGTTAACCTCCTTATTTGTTTAATTTATATGGTAGGCACATTTAGGATCTGATAGTCTGTTCCCACTATCTTTTGCTCTCTCAAACCCACAAATGTTCCTTCCCTCACGATTTTAATTCAGAGATAGCTTCTGGAGTCATATACTGATTCTAAATACATCACTGACAATTTCCAGTGGTAGCAGTATTCATATGAATAGTCGTACTGATGACAGTGGTATTTTTCACTGGAGTTAGATCATAGACTTCTTTAATATTTTACACATATTTCAGGTTCAGTTGCCCTTTTGTAAATATGGTTTATATGTATCAATGTATATGTTTAGTGGTTATTTTTTCCAACTGAAATCTGTGAATGTTTTACCTGGGTTAGCCCAGTGTGCATCTGCTTGGAGTCTGCTCATAACAAATGCAACAGACAGTTCACTCAGAGATGCAGGGAGATGTCTGGATCAATTTGGGTTTTTATAGTCCAGCGTTAGGCCATTCAGCATAGGTACCTTGCAAAAACCTTCCTTTTTGCAGATGAGTAAAGTGTTAATAGGATTATCTAGGAAGTGAGTGTTTTTCCCCTCTTTTCCTGAGTGTATCCACCCCCTTGCCTGCCTTGCAGGGGATGCACTGACAGTCAATAACCTATTCTGTGATGTTGCAGTCCTTCCTCTACTTTTTTCTTCTCCAAATGGCTTTCTATATTTTGAAATATCCTATGTCTATTTAATAGAAAATGCATACCTGGTTGTGGCAATGGGCTCCAACATCCACACCTCTTGCTTGAAAATACGTATTTTGAATCATGTCAGCTAAAGAGGAACATAGCTGGAATTTCCTGGGCAAACAACATAATCTTTAGGTTGTAGAAGGGAGGAACAACTTTTCTTCCTTTTTTTGCTTTGCAGGTGACATGTAAAGTGAAGGTGGGGGTGATTTTTTACTGCAGCTTGGTAATTTTCAAAACTCTTGTAATGCAATTGTTGAAATAAGTTGTAAAATGGTTACCTGCATCTTGTGAACATTTTCAGCTCCTGTAGGTCATTCTATAACCTCAAAGCCTCAAGTTGAGTAGATGGGGAAGTGAGATGCATATGCAAGAAAAATGTGTCTGTGTGTTTTGATTTTGTTGTTTGGTTTTGTTTGTTGTTTTGTTTTTTCTTAGGCAGAGCTTTAAGGGGATGCAGAAAGCTTTTGGCCTTCACTTCAAATAGGTGAACATCTGCTGTAACTCTCAAATTGGAAATATATATTTCTATAATATATTTCTTTGACTGGTTTTGTGCAGTAAATATATAATTATGTTGTACTTCATATTGTAATCTTCTGTATCCCTCTTTACTTGCAAGAGAACCCCTTTCTCTCATTTTAGCATTTGTTCTTTCATAAACCCACAAATGACAACCTAAAGAATAACTACCTATGCACTCTGGAAAGCCCAGTGCTCTTTTCATGAATGTCGTGCCTTTCACATTAGAACATCACATGGTAAACTGGCTTTGTGCCGAAGAACTGATGCATGTCTAATTGACAGAGGCAGCATTTTATACAATGTTTGCAGAAGAAATGATGGAAAATTTCATGTGACAAGATATTCTCAATCAATAATGCAGTTCATACAAACTAGAGTTATAAACACATAATCAAAACTCAAAACCAAAACAGGCTCCAAACAAACCCCCAAAACATACAAAAATCTGCAATCCACTCCCTCTCCCCAAATCTGCAAACAAATAAGAAGATTCACTTATGAAACAGGAATTTGGCATACCTAAAACTTGGTCGCAGTTGTCATAAATATCAAGGCCTATCATCTTTATCCAGGCTAGAATTATAACTTTGGGTAGCTGGACACATACGAAATTTGTCTGGCTGAAAGATTATCTCATACCAGTCTTCTACTAGGTCATATTTTTATTTTAGTATCTTTAGAAAAATTAAATTTGTTTGGAAAGTATGGAGTAATTGAAGTATTCTATCTAAACAGAAACCTGTGAAAGAATGAGAACAGGGGGTTGCAATTTTTGTTTCACTTGTGAAAGCCACCTAAAATTATGATGTGAGACAGTGCTAACGTTATTTACTAAAAATGGTCCACAGAGGAGAGCATTAACAATGATGGTATAGAAATACAGAGTAAAAAGAATATTTGGAGAGATTAGTGGGTGGGTTAATAAGGGATTGAAATGGAATTTTGATAGTGACAGTCCTACTGAAATCCCTTCCTTTGTAATTGTCCTTCTGACAGGGAATTACAATTCCATTTGTGTTCTGTCAGTATTATTGCAATACAGAAATATGAATTTTGAGGAGTATCTTAAAGTAAAGTTTTGCATTTGAAGAGTTAAAAAAGCATCTACTTAAGAAATATGAACTTGTCATAAAAAACAAGTGATAAATGGTCAGCAGAGATCAGATTTTTTTATAATAAAAACAACACATTGAAATGGTTGTGTGAAGCCCAGCATGCGTATAGCAAAGCAACCATCTATATAAAAACATGCTTGTAAGCATGATGAACTGTGAAATACAGAATTACATGAAAAATCATATTAGCCAGTACTAATCAGTACTAATAAAATGACAGAGTTCTTTACTGATTTCTGCAGATTAAAATAATATTCAAATAAAGCAAGAATGAATGACAGAAATCCTTGATAGAGCCAAAATGCCTTGCTGTCATACTCTTTTGAGAATTAAACAGCATAAAGAAATAGACATAGGATAGGTTTATTTTACAGAGCAGAAGGTTGTTTATAGGCTGGAGTATAACAGATGGAATCCTGTGTGTTGACATAGGTATGTAAGTGGAGGTGTATGAAGCAGGTTCACTAATTACTTTATAAGATTTTTTAAAAGACAGGATAGAAGTGAGACAGTGTGCCATACTGCATACCAGTGCATCATTAATGTACATGCAACAGTTTGCAATAATGAATTGAGTTTATCTGTGTACAAAAATGTAAGTCTGACTTTCCACAGGAGAACATTAGAAGCTGCTGCTGAAAACCGTTGCAGTTGGCACAGTTTAAAACATGGTCATGTGTTGGTAAAGTCAAAATTATTAAAGAATTGAGAAAAAAAAATAATCAAATGTTATGTTACAACTTGAAACCCTCTAATGTACAAAAATGTGTCAGAGAGCTGACTCTATGTCCTTTGACTATAAAATCGTAACACCATTCTTTCATTTACCACAGGAATACTTAGCTTAGATGTCAGGAAAACTAAGCAGGAAATCCCATTTAGGAAAACTATGAAGAATATCTTAATGGCTAACACTACACTAGGCTACCCTTTGAGTCTATGCAATCCTTTACATCTTGGGATAAGGCCAGACAAAACCTCATTTTATGTGTAGCTGATAATGCTTTATTGCACTAAGTGGTGAATTCTGCAAGGAAGATCTTGTACAGTTGTGTATTTCTGTGATTCAGAAAGCACTGAGCAGAGCACATTCCAAATGCTGAAGAACTTCAACTGTGGTAGGTTTATATTTTGGTGGTTTCTGTGTAATATTACTTCAACAGTTAAGGATGCTTAATATTTTAGAGATGTTGGTTGGATTGGAAGCAGTAATTTCAGCTTGCTTCTGAACTTAACAGCAACAAGGGAATATTCTAGTATATGACAATGAAAATAACCCAAAGGTACCCCATCTTTCACATTTTTGTACCTTCAGTGGTACACAAATGGCCAGTTTGCTTGTAAAACCAAGAGCTAACAAGAACATACAATTCCATATGGATTTCAGGACATGTCAGCTTTTACTGTATTTTTGTTACAATATTTTTAAGTACTGCTTACTAGATCATGCAAAATACTGGGTTTGTATGAAAGTGTTCAGCCAGACCCAAACAGGCTGAAAAGATAATATGCAAAGAAGTATTCTAGTACATATAGATTTTTCCAGCCTGTCAGGATAACTAAACAAACTCATTCTCACTTTATCTGAAATAAATCCTACTCAAAGTGTTCTTTGAGCACAGTGCAGAATGGCAATGGGATAGTGACTGACAAGGTCTCAGAGAAGCATTCAGTGGAGAGTATGAAGTACTGATGAGTGCAGAAAGACCATCTGAGATGCAAGTTTCCACAGAATTGAATCAAATGTAATAATTATGTTCAGAGTATGAAAAAGGTGTGAAAGTGTGATTGTGGTAGATGTCATGTGAAGGAGAAAAAAGCCAGATTTGTGGGGTTTTGTCTGGGATTTTAAGATAATATTTTCAGCAAAAAGATGTGGTTGTACAGTGGAATCCTGTGACCTCCTTGTGTTGTAATAATTCTTTTCTTAGCAACTCCATCTCAAACCAGAGAACATCCTGGAGAAAGGGATGTGACAGCATTTCCAGTTGTAGATGATGTAAACCCATAGGACAGTGCAAGGTGGCATTAGTTGAGAAGGTGGGCACAGGGAAAAATAACTAAGTAAATGCAGGATTAATCTCACAACCCACATACTGCTCTCTTGAGTCACGTTTCTCGTGAATTTTTGAGTCTTCTTTATCTGCAGTCAGCTCCCCTGCTTGGAATATTTATCCTGGTCAGTGGCCAAAAGACCTCTGAGCACCCACTCAGTAATATCCCAACTAATATTTTCACAGTTGGATAAATTGTGCTGCATGAAAACTGTCATCATACCCTTTATAAACACTCACTACTTTCTGTCTTAACCAGGTACTTCTTGTTCCTTCACTCTATCCTGGATGCCTGTGGCTTTTAAGTTATGCACATATTTACCAGTACATGGCAAAAAGGACTATTGATTAAATTTGTCTTGGAAGATGAGGGAAATGTAGGATAAGTATCAAAGGCTAAGAGGAAATTAGCTAAAATTTTCTATTCTTTGACTTTTTTTTTTTTGGCAAATATAAGGCCTTCCCCACTCGCACCCCCCCCCCCCCAAAAAAAACAAAACATTGTTCTGCCTCCATGAAAACAGATAGAAAATCCATACTGCTTTCAGTCTTGGGTGACAAAGTGAAATCCACATATCCTCAGGACAGGAAAGACAGAAGAGCTGCTACATTGAGAAAGGACGTGTTAAGAACATTGCCATCTGAAATAGCTTCTCCTGGCATTGTTTAAGAAGGAAGACAGAGGTATTTTTTAAAAGGCAAAATGCATTTGAGGATCTGAGCTAATTAATCTATTGTGCTTACTTCATCAGACAGTGATCCCACACCACTCTTGACAGGATAGGTCATTACTATGCTGCTCTACTGAGGGACTATCATTATGTCTATATCTCTGGCCACTTGGATCCATAATTCAGCTGGAATAAGAAACAATCATCACAAAAGAGCACCATAGTTTTTGTACAGTCCCCTGATGCTTCTTTTCATCCCAAGAGAACAGATTGATACAGACCACATTCTGTGATCTGAATTATTTCACTGGCAATTGGGAAACCAGTGTTTCCAGTAGCCACTCTTTAATGGGATGGGGATTGCAGTAGTAGGTGAAATCCTCCCTCTGTCATCTTCTATAATCAAAGTAAAACAAAAAAGCACTGACACTGATTTCATATTGGCAGGAATCAATTTCAAGCAGAAAGCAGTATGCTGAAACCCTTTAAACAGAAAATGTATTAATCTTTACTGAAGTGGTAGGTGAATAAATACATTCCTACTCAAAAATCTTTGTCATGTGTTGCTCTTTATTTATATATGGAATTTTAAACTGTTTAAATGTAACATTGAGTTGAGGTTATTTACAATACTGAAACAAAACTCAGACCTGCTGTTTCTTTCTGCTAAGAAAGCATTATGGAATACCCTAGCCTGAATAAATGTATCAAGGTTGGCTTATGGTAATACAAGTTAAAAAATAATTAGGGTGAAATGTGGAAACCTGCTTATAGTTAAATAGTGGAAAAAAGAATATAGGCTAACAAATGAACTGGTATTACTCTGTATGAAAAAGCATAGCTTGATATTTACCCTAGGTTTGTTCATTGAGATGCATGTTTATCCATGCACTTTCTTGCACAAGCGGCAATAATGCAAGCACCTTGGTTTAAGAAAAATGTATTCATTTTTCCTCAAAAGTATCATTGCCAAGACCAAGAAAATTAAATCTTCCTTACTTTCTTGCATTACACCTATCAGATGCAGATTTTGTTTGTTCACTGAGGTTAAATCTCTCTTTAAACAAACCCATCTTCCCCAAGGCAATAGGTTCCCTCAGGGAAAAATGCAGTGAGTAGATAGGAATTTCATAAGAAAGAAAAGTTCATGCCATAAATATTAGCAGAGGTAATTTTTGTTGGAATAATACTAAATATCTTCTCTATTGCTGATACATTCTGCTTTTGGTTCCATGCCACCCTTCTCTAGAGTTAGAATTATACTAATTTTAATTTCCATCTGTTTTTATATGGAATCCTCACCTAGTAAATCATGGCTTCATGTATTAAAGAATTATTTAATTTTTCATTCTCTTCAATTCTTTCTAACGCTAGGTAGGTACCCAAGCATCCTGTTTAACAACTTTTCTAAGGCTTATTTCAAATTTTCCTATATCCTGCAATGTTTCAAAGTACATGTAATTCTAAATTAAGATGTTTCAAAAAATGTTGGGGCTGTTCAGCTTGGAGAAGAGAAGGCTGCATGGAGACTTCATAGCAGCCTTACAGTATCTGAAGGGGGGCTACAAGCATACTGAGGAGGGACTCTTCATTAGGGACTGTAGTGATAGGACAAGGGGTAACAGGTTGAAACTTAAACAGCAGAGGTTTAGACTGGATATAAGGAAGAAATTCTTTACTGTTAGGGTGATGAGGTATTGGAATGGGTTGCCCAGGGAGGTTGTGAATGCTCCATCCCTGGCAGTGTTCAAGGCCAGATTGGATGAAGCCTTGGGTGATACGGTTTAGTGTGAGGTGTCCCTGCCGATGTCAGGGGGGTTGGAACTGGATGATCTTAAGGTCCTTTCCAACCCTAACAATTCTATGATTCTGTGATTTTATCTGTGTTTTGTTAAATTACAGAATTTAACAAAATTTGGGTATAAGCAGATATGTTAACAAGTATCACTCTGATGACCCAGAGTGTAGCAGGAATTCAGCACTGTGTAAGGAATAATAATGAGTGACAAGGAAGGATAACATATACCATGAAAAAAATGCTTAGGAACAGGGATCTCTAATCCCAGCTGTTGGAAGCATGGCAAACCCCAATGCATCCAACCTGAATCCAGAGACAGTGGAGCTTGATATAATTCATAGCACTGAGGAGTGAGCTCCAGAGCAGCTTAGCAATGAAGCATTTATATGGGCAGACTATAAACACTCACAGGCTGTCCAGGCTTCACCTGGATACCTGTGCTAAGACTGCTGCCTGTTAATGCATTCTTTAAAACAAAGCCAATCAGGTACTACGAAGTTCTTTAAATTACCTTTAAACCCCTTCCAAAACACCATCCTGTTTATTTCAAATGACAGAATTCATAGAAAGTGATCTTAAAAGGCTTAATAACAACATAGAAATAAGTTTAGTCCAAAATAACTGTTTGGTGATTTTATGCAGTTAAGATCATAGAAACAAACTGTAATTGCTGGGATCCACATGATAGCACAGGCATGTTTTTGTGGTTGCGGCATAACTGAAGATTTCAATTTTAAAAGGCTAAGCATGTTTTTAGGGGGTTTTAGAAATGACACATTACAAAACTGCAGGTATTATATTTCCATCCAAATCTTTTTATGTATCTGTAAGCTCTTTCATTCAGGATTGGCAATGCCATAACAAAAAGGAAAAGAGACAACAGAAGTTGTACATTCTGCAGAAGAGAACTGAGCCAATGTCTTTTATTGTTTATATATGTATTTTCTGTTCATGACGTTCAGCAATAATTTTTGATTTCATTAACCACATGAAAGAGGTGCAATTCTCTCCATGTTAGTGGAAGGAGAATCCCTCTCTTTACAGGCTGTTTTATGTTTAGATTTTACTAAGGTAGTTCTCTCACTCCTATATTATTTCTGAGCCATTCTGAGCCTTTTCTTTCTAGTTGAGACCCAAAATGCTGGAGCAACCTTACGAATCTAGTATCAAATGGAGGTTCAAAATCAAGTGTAATAAAGCAGGTAGGCCCTGAGCATATTGAATGATACTGCCATCCAGGACCCCTGGGTCACTTTCTGTTTCCCAGTTCCTCCTGGGGAATCTGCTTGGGCTGCCGATATGGCAAAACACATGCTGCTACAAGCTGCCCTTCTGCCTAGCTTGCAGGACAAAAGAACAAAAGCAGATGCTCCACAAGAACCATTGTATGAGGCAAATTTTCTCTAGCTTGAAACACTTAATGATCATGAACAGGGAGAAGGCATTATCCAACTGACATGAGCAACAGCTTGATATATAAGGGACAGTTAAATAATGTTATCACTAATGAAAGAGATGGCAATAAGGTTATTTGAAAGATAAATGCCAGAGTCTTGAGCTGCCTGTGCAGTCACAGCAACACAGATACCACCTCAGGCTAACATCCATTTATCTGGCTAGATTTTTATGTAGGTAAAGAGCTACATTTTTGTATAGTTAGCAGCAGAAATTGGCTGATTATGGCCTGGGAAGGTGTACTGAGGTGGAGGCCTGTTGCAAGTGTCCCTTTGCCTGTGGACATTGTCAGTTGGGACTTCAGCAAAGCACTGACAGTGTATTCCAAAGTGTTCTGGAGAAACTGGCTGCTCATGGCCTGGGTAGGTGTTTTCTTCACTGGGTAAAAAACTGGCTGGATGGCAGAGCTCAAAGTACAGTGGAAATGGTGTCACATCTAGTTGGTGACTGGTCACTAATGCTGTACCTCAGGCCTCGGTGTTAGGGCCAATATTGTTTAATGTCTTCATTGATGATGTGGATGAGGGGATCGAGGGCACCCTCAGTAAATCTGCAGATGACAGCATGTTGGGTGGGAGCATTGGTCTGCTGGAGGGTAGGAAGCTCTGCAGAGAAATCTGGCCAGGCTGGATCCATGGGCTGTGGCCCATGGGATGACGTTCAACAAGGCAAAGTGAGGGTCCTGCATTTTGGCCACAGGAACCCCCTGCAGACATGGGGAAGAGTGGCTGGAAACTGCTCATGAAAAAGGAGCTGGGGGTGCTGACTGATGGAGCAGCTTGTGCTCACCGGCATCCTGGCCTGTATCAGCACCAGTGCGGCAGCAGGGCCAGGGCAATGATTGTGCCCCTGCACTGGGCACTGGTGAGGCTGCACCTCGAATCCTGTGTTCAGTTCTGGGCCCCTCACTGCAAGAGAGACATTGAGGTGCAGGAGCAGGGCCAGAGAAGGGCAATGGAGCTGGTGCAGGGCCTGGAGCACAAGTGTGATGGGGAACAGCTGAGGGACCTGGGGGTTCAGTCTGGAGAAGAGAAGGCTCAGGGGGGAGCTCATCACTCCCTACAACTGCCTGACAGGAGGATGGAGCCAGGAGGGGGCTGGGCTCTGCTCCCAAGGAACAAGGGATGGGACAAGAGGAAATGGCCTCAAGCTGCACCAGAAGAGGTTTAGCCTGGAGCTGAGGAGCAATTCCTTCCCCAGAGGGTGCTCAGGCATTGGAACAGGCTGCCCAGGGCAGGGCTGCAGTCACCATCTCTGCAAGTGTTCACACACTGGCCTTGGCAGTGCTGGGAGTGGTTGGACTTGATGATCTTAAAAATCTTTTCCAGACTGGTTGATTCTATGAATCTTGAGTTTTACCATGGCGACAAAGCCGGTGATAACCTGATCAATATGGCTGTGCTTCTGTCTATCTCTCATCCTCTGTAATTCAGTGTTCTCAGATGATTTCCAGCAACAGAGGAATGGTAGCACAGATGTAAGTGGGAATGCACCATTCTGAAAAAGTTATTATTTTGCCATGAGTGTTGGAGTCCTGTACTCATTAAAGACTTTGTGCTGAGTCTGCTACTCTGGGCAATACCTGGAATAGGAATAGTAATTTTTGCACAAATAGGAGAAAAGTGATGGCAAGAGATGAAAATAATAAAACAGTCCAGAGAAAAATGTGTGATTTTGGAACATTTCTTGTCCTTCCATATGACCTGGACAAGGAATGAAGGAAATACCTTGGACTGACATAGCAACAGACCTAGTGCAACTTTCCATCCTTAATCTCCTGGATACTGTGGTTTGACAGGGCTGATGTGGTTGCAGTGTGACAGGGCTTCTGGACAGACCTGCTGCAACGGCTCTACCATGTGAAAGAGCATATGTGCTGTAAAATTGAGTGTATACTCATTCTACCTCCCAAAGCAAACCAATGCTTGCCTGCACTTAAAATGCCTGGGTTTGTTCTCTTAAAGGAACAGAAGCTGAGAAATTACAGTTGACATTCTCTGAAATCTTTTCCCTCTTTGTCCACAAAACTGAGAGTTGCTTTTTATTTCAGTTTCATAGCCCACTATCATTTATTTCAGCCTCACTACTTTCTCACAGCAACAGATATATAAACTTGTGTTCAGTGGATTGGTAGATAAAACAGGCTTCTTTTTTAATAACATACTGTTCTCAGCTTGAAGTACTTGTTGGTGGAACATCTGTGCTGAGTGCAACAGCTCTAACATGTATATTATATGTACAGTAGTACAGTCCAGGCTCATGAAGGATTATTTGGAAAGTGTTCACCAAATATATCACCCTGAGTGAGGCACTTTGTTGACAAATGCTTCCAACTACTGTATGAGCATTCAAATAAAATTCTTTTTATGTGTCAGGGAAATAGCTGGAGCCCATCCATGAATGCCTGAAAGAGTGAATGGTGTATTACCAGTGTCAAATAACAAGGATCCAACTTCCGATGCTCTTTCTCTATACAGAAAAGTCCAAGCTTTATATAAGAGTTAAATATTCAGAAAGTTGATCCCTGTACCTTTACTGGGGTTTTAAATATACTTGGTAGTGTCAGAAAAATTGTATACCCCATATTGTGGAATAAATAGAAGAACGAGCTAGTATTTTTCCGTCTCCAAATACAAAACCAGATTTCAGGGCAGATTATGACTTTTAAAAGGAGGTTCACTGTGAATGGAAGAAAAGGAGCCGTGCCAGAGCAGGGTTCCCAGGAGAACTGTAGCTGAGTCAAGTTTCTTTTTCTGGAGACTGCAGAGTTAAGGTGAATAGGGGAGCACAAAATCTGATCACCCCTCCACCCTAACACATTGCACTATGTATAAATATGCCTCTGACCTGGGTTTCAGTTTGAGCTAATTACCTAGATTATCCTTCTAAATAATCCATTTTAGTGCAGGAGAGGAGGAATTTATAAGTACTAGGTGCGATATTCATTGTTTTAATAGAAGTTTCAAGTAGAGATAAAGGTTCTGTTTGCTTTGGAAAACAGCCACATGCAAAGTTTATTTGCTACTTCAGGGCCAAGTTGAACTGCAAGTACAGACGATGATTTTCCTCACATTGGCCATAAGGCACATAAACCCACATAAGGGAAGAACCCTACTTGTGAAAATATATGAAAACTTTAATATATGAAGTTTATACATAATTTTTAGCATTTAATATAGAATTGTTCTCTGGAAATTTAAAAGTATTGTAATATCATGAAACTACAAACCATATATACATATATATGTATATATGTATTGTATATGCATATATGTGTGTGTGTTTGTGTGTGTATATATATATATATACATATATATATATAAAATAATAGAATAGTTAGGGTTGGAAAGGACCTTAAGATCATCTAGGTCCACCCCCTCTTCCAGGGGCAGGGACACCTCACACTAAACCATGTCCCCCAAGTCCAACCTGGCCTTGAACACTGCCAGGGATGGAGCATTCACTACCTCCCTGGGCAACCCATTCCAGTACCTCACCACCGTCACAGGAAAGAATTTCTTCCACATATCCAATCTAAACCTCTGCTGTTTAAGTTTCAACCCGTTACCCCTTGTCCTATCACTACAGTCCCTAATGAATAGTCCCTCACCAGCATCCCTGTAGGCCCCCTTCAGATACTGGAAGGCTGCTATGAGGTCTCCATGCACCCTTCTCCAGGCTGAACAGCCCCAACTTTCTCAGCCTGCCTTCATATGGGAGGAGCTCCAGTCCCCTGATCATCCTCGTGGCCTCCTCTGGACTTGTTCTAACAGTTCCATGTCCTTTTTATGTTGAGGACACCAGAACTGCACACAATATTCCAAGTGAGGTCTCACAAGAGCAAAGTAGAGGGGCAGGATCACCTCCTTCAACCTGCTGGTCATGCTCCTTTTGATGCAGCCCAGAATACGGTTGCTTCCTGGGCAAGGACACACTGAAGACAGCTCATGTTCAGTTTCTTATCGACCAACACCCCCAAATCCTTCTCTACAGGGCTGCTCTGAATCTCTTCTCTGCCCAACCTGTAGCTGTGCCTGGGATTGCTCCCACCCACGTGTAGGACCTTGCACTTGGCATGGTTAAACTTCATGAAGTTGGCATCAGCCCACCTCACAAACATGTCCAGGTCCCTCTGGATGGCATTCCTTCCCTCCAGCGTATCAACCGAACCACACAGCTTGGTGTCATCGGCAAATTTGCTGAGGGTGCACTCAATCCCACTGTCCATATCAGTGACAAAGATGTTGAACAAGACTGGTCCCAACACCAGTTCCTAGGGACACCACTCGTTACTTGTCTCCAGATGGACATTGATCCATGGACCACAACTCTTTGCACGAGGCTATCCATCCAGTTCTTTATCCACTGAGTGATTCCTCTATCAAATTGTTGTCTCCAATTTAGAGACAAGGATGTCATGTGGGACAGTGTTGAACACTTTGTACAAGTCCAGGTAGATGACATCAACTACTCTGCCCCTGTCCATCACTTTTGTAGCCCCATCATAGAAGGCCACCAAATTGGTCAGGCAGGATTTCCCCTTAGTAAAGCCATGCTGGCTGTCACCAAGCACCTTGTTGTTTTTCATGTGCCCTAGCATGCCTTCCAGGAGAATCTGCTCCAAGATTTTGCCAGGCACAGAGATGAGACTGACTGGTCTGAAAATGGGGGTTATATTTCCCTTTTTCCAGTTGCCGGGAACTTCACCTGACTGCCATGATCTTTCAAAAATGATGGACAGTGGCTTAGCAACCTCATTTGCCAGCTTCTTCAGGACTCGTGGATGGATTTCATCAGGCCCCATGGAATTGTGTACATTTAGGTTTATATATATGTTTTAGGTATATATATATATAAAGTTTTAAAGGCTGGAATGTGACTTACAGCTGTTGACAAAGGTGTCACAAATGTCCTTCAGAGTAGTTTTACCTTTTGGGAAAAGTGATGCATTTTATTTGTAAAAAATTTTGGGTTCACCTGCGAAACTGCATGTAAGAGTATACGTAAACATAAGGAAATGGTTTTGTGTACTACTAAATGGCTCCCTACCATCAGGATTTATTTTTCATTATAGCTTTCCTCAGAGATTGTGTATCTACCTAGAAAGATTGTAGATAATTTTCCAATTTCAAATTCAATGTGCAGTTTCACAGGGCATTTTATGTTGCAAATGCCCCGACACCTGTGATGTCTGAACGGTCCTTTGGTAGAAGACATTGCATGAGCAACTCTTTATTCTCCACTGCAGAGGAAGAGGTGTCACAGTGTATTTCAGTGATATATTCCTTTTCAAACTTCTTTTATCAAGCAGAGTGTAGCCATATGCATTTGCACAATACCTGCCTGCAATATCCTAAGTAAAGAAGCAATATGTTGGACAACAAGAATTGAAAATGAATATCTTTCTAAATAAATTATTATGCTGATATTAGAAAGTATACTGAGGAATGGTACATGCTTGACCAGGGAAATACCTGTGCTAAACTTCTTACAGTAATACAGTTCTTCACTGTGAGTGTGGTGAGACATTGGCATAGGTTGCCCAAAGAACTGGTGAATGCTTCATCCCTGGCAGTGTTCAAGGCCAGGTTGGATGAAGCCTTGGGTGATATGGTTTAGTGTGAGGCATCCCTGCCCATGGCAGGAGGGTTGGAACTAAATGATCTTAAGGTCCTTTCCAACCCTAACTATTCTATGATTCTATGTAATCTTGAAAATCTGAAAATCTTCCTGAAATGTGCTTTGCCCTTTAGTATCTGCCCCATGGCTAGGAATTTTTGCCTTATTTTGAGTCCCAACCCTCACACTGACTTCAGTGGTGCAGACCATATTTCACTGTAAGCTGCCAGTTACTGATTGTGAAGTTATCTAGGTTATTATTACAGATTTTTGAGGTTTCCTATCCTAGACATTAAGACATACTTTAACTTTGGAAAATGTCCATAAACCAGCAGAGTAAAAGAATTTACAGATGAATGTAAATGACTTAAGAATTTTTACCATTTCAACTTGGTTGTTTCTTTAGTGGGTGAGGGAAGTAGGGGATTTTTTTGGTTAGCTGGTTGTTTTTCTTTGTTTTGTTTATGTTGTTGTGCTTTTTTTTTTCTCTAAAGTAATGACTTAGTATGTCCAACAAAGTGTTTGAAAAGCACATGTAATTATTTTTTTTAATTCCACAGGATTCTTTATGAAACCTGAAAGTCACAGAAAAGTATCTGTTCTTATGAGCACTTTCATTTTCCACAAACTGGCATTTTCCAATAAAAAGGGGTTTTGCAGAAGTTTCTCAGTAGGAGATGCACAATCATTTCTACAGGTCCTTACCACTTGTTAACAAATTCGACTGTAGCCATAGTAAAGACTGAGTTAAAGATGAATGTTGATATTACTTGCACTTTATATTGCATTTTATGATTCCTATTTTTATTCTTTATCAGATTTTACATTTTCTTGAGTATGCCAGCACACAGACTTTTATTTAATGCTTCCAATAAATGCCGTGGGCTTCTTCTTCTTAAGATTGAATAGGGAATATTTTGATAATCCTTCCTGTCTTGCTGACTGTGAGGTTGTGCAGCTGCAAGGAAAGCCAGAAAAGATTTAATTCATAACATTTGTGCACTTTTTTTTTTTTCATAGAATTTTGCAGATGTTCATTTCTGGTGTGGCTTTTTTACTTGGCTTTGCTTCTGCTTTGTTCTCATATTTCAAATTTCAGTATGAAGTAATAAATGACTGTGGTACACAGAGAATTTACAGATGGATTATGATTTCTCTTCTGTTTCCATAAGGTTTTGGAAAGTCACATTACATTTAACTTCTGACAAAATTCTTCAAAAAGACAAAGATCATTAAGGCTTTATTGGTACACATTCCTCAGAAGCTGAAGTGAAAAATAGAAACCACAGATAAAGAGAAAAAAAATTGGTTTTTTTTTTCAAAGAGTTGGAATCACTGAAAATGGCTAGTGAATTACAACAGTAAAAAATGTGATAAGGAAACTACCTTAGAACAATCATCAGTGCTTCCCATTTTTTCTGTTCTAAGTAACATACACCTCACAGGTCTTCTAAAATGAGATACTCACTGGGAAGAGGTTGTCAGAGACTGCTAAATTCTCAGATAAATTTGGTTTTCTCCAAAAGCTATGCAAATTATCTCTTTCCTCTTTTCCTGTCTTACTCACATCCACTCAAGCACTCTTCTTTCTTCCTCTGGAGTGATACTAGGAGACAGTTGAAAGCAATTTCTAGGGTTTAGAATAAACAGGACTCATACAGATAATGAAATAACACTAGCACAACATGATGTTTGATGAAACAAAAGCCCAAACCAAACCAAATGTATCCCTGCACACTGAGTTCTGAAAAGAATACCTTTTGTATCAAAAAGGAAAAATATGAAGAGTTAAAAGTAATACACTATAATGTCTGTTACTGAGCTGTTGATTTTTCCTGCAGAAAGTCTATCCCATAGGAATGTGTCATACAACTATAAAGATACACAGAGCACATAGTGGTTTTTTGAAATCCTAGTTTGCTATTTTTTCTCCTGGAGAAATTTTGCCTTGCTGGGTATGAGAGCCACAGCTCCATACCAAGATCCCCCTTCTTTTTCCAGAAAGTCGACTGTGTTGACTAGTATTAACAAGCACCCCTTTATACCTTTCTTTCAGAGAGCACAAGGATTCTTTTGAGCTCAGTAATGAAGGCCTGTTCTTCCTGAAATTTACACATTGGGCTAAGCTCTGCCCTGGCTTGAAGCACTTCGACCCCATTGAGCGAGTTCAGTGGGGTTATGTGGGGATAACTGAATCTGACCTGACTGTCATTATTGTAAACAGAAAAAGAATTTTCTTTTCTGAGTTGGTTTATAAATGTCCATTTTCATTGAGTTTTTTTATAGCTACATCTTAAGAACTTAGCTCATATTCTGACCATCCCAGGAAAAAATCTTAAAAGCAAGTTGAAGCAATGATATTTTATCAGAAGTGTTTGAGCAACAAATTGCTTTTCCCTCACTCAGATGGAAGTGGGACTGCAATGGAGACCAGAAAAGCCTGTATCACTCACACATCTTTTTGTGTAACCTGTGAGCTGGATTTGGCCTCTCACAAGGAACTATAGATATTTCATGTTTTGTAAAATCTTCTTGAGCTAGCAAGGGAGTGGAACTTTGAAAGTAAGAACTTCAGGCAAAATGCATTCTTAAAAGATAGGAGTTATTTTTTTTTTCTTACAATAAGGCTGTTCTGACAGTTGTTTTTCCACAGTAGATTGTCTGTAAATACCTGCGTCTTCTCCAGTACATACAGCTGTGTATGACAGTATATGTACACACCCAAAGAGGCATGCACTCGGACACGTGTCAGGCAAAACATGACCTGCTCACCTGTGGCAAGGATGGATGCCTTCTGCCATCAGCTTTGTGCCCCAGGACTAATTGTTGCCTTTCTGAGTCATTTTGCACAACAGGAAGTGATATATTTCAAAATGCTGGTTTTAACCCAAATCATAAGCTGTTCCTTGCTTGTCTCTCTCTCCTCTCCCACACCTTCTTCAACCTCATGCAAATGAGTAGTTTCAGCTTTCACAGTTTATGATTTTTTTAAAGATATTGCTATTTCCTGAGTATCCTTTCATAGGAAAGTTCTGACAAGTCCTTACAAAGACAGCTGGAAGCTACTTAAACCTGGTCCATTCAAATCCAGCTGTAAATAAAATGCACCATTCCACACCGCAAACAGTACATGTCTATACTGGAAAGCGATGGCTGCATACAGTACCCATGTAAACGAGGTCTAGTAAGCAAACAAATATTTTTTATTTTTGATATTTCCATGCAGATATCAAATTGTGTGCTCCGTGGATCTTAAATGCACCTCCTTAGGGGGCAATCAACTACCAGGTGAATTATTCCTAAACAAAAGAATAACTCAAGAACTGTAGTAATTCCAAAATGTGCTCTTAATGCTTGTCTCTGATAAGGTCAGCAAAGTATTAGGAACTACACAGAATGAAAGAAAAACATGGGATAACACAAAGATAAAAGAAATTTACAACATGTGAGTTGAATGATTAAGTTCATTGACCTTGCTATGATTTGATATAGAATCATAGAATCATAGGATCACAGAATAGATAGGGTTGGAAAGGACCTTAAGATCATCTATTTACAACCCCCCTGCCATGGGCAGGGACACCTGAAACAAGGGGAACACAAAATCACAAAATGGGATATATAAACCTTTAGAATTAGTTTTAAGCAATGTTAAGTTTGATGGCTTTGTAACAGTAGCAATGGAAAATTACTGAGGTGCATGATACATAGAAAAAAAAAAAGAGTACAGTTAGAGAACATACTGGCACAAGATAAATCGTTATAGTTGATGTAGTTTTAAGAAAAACAGTCTAGAAGAACAGGACACAGGGATAAGGAGTATCTGGGAATGGCAGGGGTCCAGGATGGACTACAGTTAAACTAACTGATAAGTAGGAGAATAGGAAGATTATTATGTCTCTGGTGCTAACGAACCAATTAAACTCGTATAAGCATCTACTGCGCATGCTTCAAAGGCTGCCAGAAGTGATGAAGATTGTTGGAAGAAGTAAACGACCCTCAGAGACCACCACCACAGTTCTGTACACATGCGGGGAGCTTTCTGGAAAATGACGTAATCCATATGTAGCCTCATGAATATGTATGTGTGCCCAAGGTCTATATGAGGACGGCTTGTGTAGCAATAGAAAGACACACGTTAGGAGGAGTTATCCCCCGTGTCTCCTGGCGCTGCAATAAAGAATACCTGCTTGTCAGCTTGAAAACTTTGTTGGCAAGTTTGTTCCTGGAGTTTTCTCTGAATCACACCTCACACTAAACCATATCACCCAAAGCTTCATCCAACCAGGTCCTGAACACTGCCAGGGATAGAGCATTCACAACTTCCTTTGGCAACCCATTCCAGTGCCTCACCACCCTAACAGGAAAGAATTTCTTCCTTATATCCAATATAAACCTCTGCTGCTTAAGTTTGAACCTGTTACCCCTTGTCCTGTCACTACAGTCCCTAATGAATAGTCCCTCTCCAGCATCCTTATAGGCCCCTTCAGATACTGGAAGGCTGCTATGAGTTCTCCACACAGCCTTCTCTTCTCCAGGCTGAGCAGCCCCAACTTTCTCAGCCTGTCTTCATACAGGAGCTGCTCCAATCCCCTGATCATCCTTGTGGCCCTCCTCTGGACTTGTTCTAACAGTCCCATGCCTTTTTATGTTGAGGACACCAGAACTGTACACAATATTCCAAGTGAGGTCTTACGGAGTTTACTTGTTTCAGTTTAAAAATTATTCCTTAGTTGTCTCTCTACTTCTTCACTATTTATCAGCTCTGCTGAAAGGCATTTCTGGAAGGAACTATCTTCAGGGACAACTTCTAAAGAACTGAGATCCACATGGAAAAGAAAAACAAAAAACAACCCTCCTCGTTTCACATTAGTTGAAGTGACAAACATTATGTGGAGGCTGCCAGAAAGGGACAAAATGGATATGAGATGAGAGGGAGTAATCCATGGCTCTGAAAGCATGACAAAATCTTAACTAGATGGGAGAGCAGCAGAGTTTGTGAGGAGGAAGCCATGAGACAAATGAATGTCATAAATTTAATGTGTTCCACTTCATTAGTTAGTCATGTTAATCCATGGCATGTCTTTTCAGATACTGAAATCACCAAATCCTGCTTATAACTGATACTGAGGTTGTGGAAACAAAGTGAAAAAGATCTTTCAATTAAAATACACATCGGAGAGTGCACAAGTAATGGTTATGTTGTTTTAGCGAGGACCATTTATGATGACTCCCTTACATGCATTTTCTTTCTTGACATCAACACAGAAGTCATGTGCCTTCTTTTCATCTCTGCAATGCTGCTGTACATTGGCCTGGGAAAAGGAAGATAAATTCTTCTTTGATTCTTCGTTCTAATCTATTGAAAGTACCCATTTATTTGATATGGCAAATAATTTTATTTTAGTACTAGCAGTGGGTGATCTCCATTGTGCCACTTTATTTTGCATCCAGATTAGTATTACAGACGGTGTAATGTGGGATTCTACAAGCAGTTGCTACCTGGACCTGTGTGAGTTGCTCAGCCAGCTTTCCAGACCCCCACAGACAAAAGTCACATTGAAATGAATAGCTCTATTCATTTGTGAAAAGGAGAGAAGGGCTCTCAGTGCTTTTATATAGCTCCTACAGAAGTCATAGAATCATAGAATAATTAGAGTTGGAAAGGACCTTAAGATCATCTAGTTCCAACCCCTCTGCCATGGGCAGGGACACCTCACACTAAAGTCTCCAGCTTTACTTTTAGAACAAACCTTGCTATACTAATTGTTACAGTGCTTTGGCCATTTCTTAATTGCTTCGGCTGGACTTCTTTACACTTGTGTCCAGAATCTTTTTTAAGTGTCTCCCTTACTAGAACACTGCCAGCACATGGCAGAAAAAGTGAAGAACATATCCAGGCTTCTAAACTCCTACATACATGAGGAATTTCAGTGACAGAAATAATCCCAGGAAAGTAAATGGGATTTGCTATCCAAGTAAAATTACCTATGTATATGTTTGTAGGATTAGACATTCATTAGTAGCTGTAAAGTTGTATAGGTTTTGCTTCTTGAAGGCTTTGAATTTTTATTCTGGAGAGCTGGTTTTGTACCTCTGGAACCACAGTCATTAAAATAAGGAAAGAAATATGGACAACAGCAGTAGCTGTTCTGATCTACTCATTTTGGTGCTGTTGCAAAAAACTGTAACATTGCCACTAGAATTTCTCAATTTCAACAAAGTGAAACTTCACCTTTTTTTTGCAAACTGCAATTTTTTTGTAAGTATGGTGACATTTCATTCCTTTGAACTCTGCATCATGCAAACTCTATGCATATGCCTATTGGAAATTTATCAATTAACTGAAAAATTCTTTTTCTAGTTGTTTCTATTTTCAAAGAGTGTTGAGGCACAACAAAGTGAGGGTTGTTTTTTTTTTCTTTTATAAAAGCATGAATCTGAGTATTAATAAAGAATAATGTCTGACATAGATGCACATTAGATGCAGAAGCCAAAGGATGCATTCCAGTAAAGATTCAAGTCTGGCCAGTATTGATGGATTTCTGGAGACTTAGTATTAATTATTCTAACTTTCCTGTGCTGTTGCTTCCTCTTCATCATCTCCTTGACAACTCTTGCCTTCCTTTGGCTAGCTTCTTTACCATTCCAGTCTAAGGTGTTGCTGACAAAGTCATTACCATAATAATCTATTCTAAATACTTCTCCTTTTGGCATCTTGAACTAATTTATTGACTTCCCACCTACTCCCCACATTATTCTCCTTGTTTTTACCTTCAAGATGCTACACAAAATATAATTTGGTTTTGCTTATACCCTCTTTTTCTTCCATTTCCTTTTCTGTTCCTTAGTAGCTCTTGTTACTGTTCCATTTTCCACACACGCCACCCCCCACATTCCCCCCCTCAGCTTTGTTACTTACCACCTCTGTCTCTTGGACATTAGCTTTTTGTGTACAGTAATCCCAACAAACCAGTTTCACTTAGCCTGTTGGGCCAAATTGACCAGACATGAAATACGTGTAGCAAATTTTTACATGTATTTTTCCCTGTGTCAGGACCACTTCACCATCCTTTATTTCTAAAGTAAACAGAAATTAGCAGCAGGGCTATAGCTTGTACTAAAACAGAAGCATCAGACACAAAAAGAAGAACAATTCTGGGAAATTTAGACCTCTGGTTACACTATTCTCATGAGTAGAAGCCCCTAGCACAGCATGATAAAGCATAGCTGGGACTGACAGTCTCTCTTTAGCCAGCACAGCTGTTTACAGAATAATTTACAGATACCATTATATAGGTAGCACCTCTTTCGATCTGTAGCACAGCTGTTTGTGACTGTTCATGAGAGCAGTGATAACTTTAAAGGATTCAAATCAATATTTGCTAATGTGTTCAAATAAATCAGCAAATTACCTCTTTTTTTACAAGCCTATATGCTTTGGTCTGAGACCATATAAAGGACCTTAATTTAGCCAAGATGGCAATTTTTTGAAAACTTTATTGTATTTTCAATGTTACCAATATCAATGTTATCAGTATTCTCAATTATCAGTACTATCAGTACAGCTAAATTACAATATATAATATCATGTGCAGGTGATTCCTCTTTTACTGTGAAGACTTAAGTATTTCTAGGCTGTATTTATCACAGAATCACAGAATCCCAAGGGTTGGAAGGGACCTTGAAAGATCATCTAGTCCAACCCCCCTACAAGAGCAGGATAACCTAGAGTAGAACTTGTCCAGGTGGGCCTTGAATACCTCCAACGTAGGAGACTCCACAACCCCCCTGGGCAACCTGTTCCAGTGCTCTGTCACTCTGTTTATGACAAGGTGTAAGGATTTTTGCTAATTTCTTCAGAACATGCAGAATGAAATCTGTTGGTATTAGATGCAGTGCAGTGAGGCCAGCGCTTTAACCATGGCAATGAAATAGAAGTTGCTAGAAGACTAAGCCTAATTATCACTTTTTTCCACAAGCTTGCATTCATTTATAGTACATATGCTTTCATTGTTGTTTATTTTTTTCCATTTCAGAGCAAGGATGTTAGACTGATGCCAGCTATTCTGAAGCAGAATCATGTTTTAAAATATTATTTAATGGATTATTGATTTATGTGTCTCAGAATGTGTGCAACATACTCTTCAACTTTATAAAAGTGATTTTGTGGATCATGGACAATTTCAATATCATAACATGATACTGGGTCTAAATAAATTCTTTTAACAAACTCTTCCAAATTCTGCCTCTTTAAACCAATAAGCATAGGCTTGGAATGCCCATGTTATGGCATTTTAAAAGGCTTTTACAATAAATCTTTAGGAAAAGTTCTCTTTTACCTGTCCTTCAAATTTCTCTTGCCTGTGCAGTGAAATTACAAGAAATTAAAAAAAAAAAAATTCTGTGAAGTTGTTTTGGTATCAAGTGTCAGCAATATATTTTCCATGTCTTGCAGATGAAATAAGTAATGTGATTCAAATGCATTATCAGATGGGTTTTTTTTTTTTTCAGTGGACTTATTATTACTTTAAAATGTTCAGCTATCTAAATAGAGCTAGTGAGGCAGTACAATATGTGAAAGATATGAAGAGGCACACAGGAAAAATCAATATATGTCATTTTGGTTGAAGATATTCTTACCTTGTATATTTTGGGTTCTTACGTACCCATGTAACCTTAAACACTGGGTTCTTACGTACCCATGTAACCTTAAACACTGCATTTTACCATTTTCTCTTATGCATATGCCACTTGTTAGACAAAAGGTCTGAAAGGTTAATTTTCAGAATCTTCTTCTTGTTAGTATTTTTGCCATAGCTGTTAGAAACATCATACAAATCCTATCTTAATGGCACTGAGTGTCCAAAAAAGAGAGGAAAGATACCACTTTAGTTTGCTAGTAGGCAAATTTACCAAAGACTTAAAAAGTGATAATATTGTCCAGTGTTTAGGTTGAACAACAAAAATTATAAAGCACTGATGACAAAAAAAATAAAACAAAACAAAAGAGTTTACCAATGAGAACATACTTGGTTCAGGTTACCAGTGTGTTAAGAAGAATGATAAAATAAGAAAATCATTGGATCTTACATACCAAATATTAACTCTTTGACTTTGCACTTCCTCTCATGAAAACATTTCTTTGCTAGTCTACATTTCAGTCTTCCATGAGGAGACTTCCCCTTTCTTAAGGTCTTTTTTTTTCCTTTTTTTTTCTTCCTTTCCATGAGTATGTTAAAAACACAGCTACTAAATACAGCCACATCTGTAGAATGTATTTTACATCTGAGCAGGTCCTCTAAGCTGCAGAGAATGGGAGACTGCAAAGTCTGTTTCCACCCAATGATTTCAACTTCTAGTTTTGCAAAGCCTTCTGGGAATACATTTTCCTGGTCTGCTTTCCAGTAGCTTTTTATTTCCTGTAGCTGTGTCAAAACCAGTAATAAGTCTAAAGAATGGAACAGGTTACTTTATAATATATGTACCTTAAGGCTTTGCAGCCTTCTTTCTTCATTTGTTTGGAAATTACTGAAGAGGATAATAGTGACTATGTTCACTAATTGCTGTCCCATGTGCCATATTCATATATGTGAACCGAGCTGTCAATGAAGAATTTATGTTTTCTTTTCAAATATGCTCTTATTGTATGATCAAAGGAGTTTAATTGCATTTTTCAGAAAACTCTGTTTTTAACGTCTTTTGAATCCTCATCAACTCCATACACAATATTTTATTGCTTTTTATTCAAGTCTGCTTTTCTATGGGAATAAATGTCACTTTTTCACTCACCTATTTCTCAGCATCATGTGGAGCCCCAGCACCTCGAAATCAGCTGGGAGAAGCTGGTAATTTACAGAAGCTGCAAATTATTTTAATCAAGACATCAGAGCAGCAAACCATAGTGTGATGAAATTCTTTATGGTACATTTCAAACCACATATATCTTTATGATATATTTCTTTATAAGCTCAGATTTAGTTTATAAAAAAGAAACCCAGTGTTAATCAATATTTATTTCCCTAGAACCATAGAATCATAGGATGATTTAGGTTGGAAAAGACCTTAAGATCATACAGTTCCAGTACCCCTACCATGAGCAGGGACACTTCACTTTAGATAATGCAGCACAAGCCTTGTCCAACCTGGCCTTGAACACTGCCAGGGATGGGGCAGCCACAGCTTCTCCGGGCACCCTGTGCCAGCACTTCAGCACCCTCATAGGGAAGAGCTTCTGCCTTAGATCTAATGTGAACTTCCCCTGTTTCAGTTTGAACCCATCACCCCTTCTCCTATTGCACCAGTGCCTGATGAAAAGTTGCAAGCCAGAATCTTGAAATTGGGAGGTGCTCTGTTGTCTCCATGCAGCTTCTCTTCTCCAAGCTGAACAGCCCCAACTTTCTCAGCCTGTCTTCATACAGGAAGTGCTCCAGCCCCTCATCATCCATGTGGCTTCCCTTGGACTTGCTCCAACACTCCAGGTCCTTCTTACATTGGGGACACAAGAACTGTATACAAAATACTGCTAACAGCAAAACAGTGGTTTGTTCCCAGGTATTGTATGAATTTTACTGTAAGCATCATTATAAAATCTTACTGTATGCATTTTCTAAAAAAATCAGAACTAGAAAACGATAATGTTAATGCTGAAATTATGAGAGGCTACTTGATACTAAAGTACTGCCTGTATTTGAGCTTTGTTAATTGTTTATTAATTCTTTTGGTAACAAATTTACACAGAGTCCTACAATATAATAAATAGCTTAAATGGTATATATTGCTTGAAAGTTCAGTGTTTTTTCTACATTTAGTGATTTTAATTTTTTGTTCCTTTTTCTTTACTTTGGTATGGTGTTTGTGCTAGCAGAAAATTGTGTGCGTTTCTGAGCTTTTGGCTATGCCTCACTCTTTCATCTAAAGCACAACTGAGATTAGGGGGAAAAGGGGGAGGAAAGAGGGCTTCTTTAACATTTTTCAAGTCCCGAACAGCAAGACAGTAGAAGGAATGTCTATGCAGTCTGCTAAAGTAGCACAAAGAAACGAGAACAATAACATAGAGAGACATCTGTCAGAAGATATTTTTTTTTCTAGTAGTGTCTAAAACTGAAAGAGAGAGGGTGAAATAAAAGACACGGAATAGCTGAAGAAGTCATCTGGACTGATTTTGTACCTACTGATATATTTAGTATACAAGTCATCAGTGCTGAAATGAGAAATCAAGGATGCTGATGGAGAAAGGCAGAAAGGGCAAAAGAATTCTGTATAAAGAAGCCTGTCTTTTAACTTTGATGTACAACTTGAATAATATAGCATCAGGATGGACTCCTGGAACAATAAAAATTGAGGCCTTTATAAAATGTTTTTAATGCTGACACTTCTGAAAGAAACTTACAGCTACTGAATTGTAACAAATCTGGGGAAGAACAAGGCTGCCTTGTACAGCCAGCACACTATTAATCAGATAGGGTGGGAAACTGTATGTGATAAGTGGTGGGATGATGTGAAGTGATTTCGTGGCTGCATAGACCCCTGTCAGTCTAACATACAGCCTGGCAGAGATTTCCTATGTGTAACTGCAAAATGATAAAGCAAGCTATCCACTTAAGATCTCCCAAGACCTTCCTCACTTAAGTAAAAGGAGAACCTTCTGTAGTGTCTACTATACTGCCTCAATAAGTATATTGTAGTGGTTGCACTAAAACAAATCCCTTGGCTCAAGGTGAAATCCTTTTTCTTTAGGATGTTCAGCCTAACATATTCCTAACATGGAAAGTGAGGATTTCCTAGGGTAAACTGTAGACAGCATGAAGTGATTTTATGCCAGCCATTATTCTCATTGCTTTCCCTACCCACTGCAAAAGGCATTTGGGAGCTTAAACTGAAGGGGGAGAGGAGATTCATGCCGGAATATGTGTTGGATCACTGAAGGAGTCCAAGCACAGTAGCTTTGAACCATTGCTGTCTGTGCTGCTACATAGTTATGCTGAATAAGAGCTTGAAGCCCAGGTTCTGGACAGTCAGTATAATTGTCTCAATATATAGTCAGTATAATATACTGACTGGACAGTCAATATAACTGTCTCAGTAAAAAGTGTGGCATTAGATAAGACCAGTGCTCAATACAGAACAAGTCTGCAATTACTTAGATATTTGGCATATGGCATTTCTCTTTCACAGTTGCCAAAGTATGTCTGAAATGTATTTTCTGTGTCATTTTGTGGTAGGAAGGAGAGCATATTCATAGCCCAACTATCCATACATTTTTATCCACTCATACAAAACCTCTGACTAAGATTACATGTGTAAATCGGCAATTTCAATCAGGTCATTTCAGCTGAAGTTGAAGATCCTACACGTGCTTGTGCATAGCTCTGTTAGATATCTTTCAGCAGACTGTTTCTCTAGTATGAGTGAATTTTGCAATGTCTCTATTTGGGTAAATAGCTCAGCAACATGGGTTTTAAAATATGAATTCAGCATGTTATTTGTTACTGAAGAATGTCAAAGATTTTTATTTCCATATATTGCTCTTCCACTTGTCTGCTTGTCCCTCTCCCAGTGTTTTTGTTTGTTTGTTTGTTTGTTTTTGTGGTTGCCAACGTATTCTGTTCTAATGTAAAAGATAAAATGGAGGCAATGTCTGTGGTTTGAAAGTGAAGCTCATTGGAACTGATGTGGTAGAACACAGTATTTCTGTTCGCAACAAACATGTAAAGAGCACCTATGAACAAAATGGTTTCTCCAGAAAGACAGAATGGAGCTTGGTATTGTGTATCTCAGCTTTGATGCCCTTTGGAGTGCTGAACAGACAGGTGATGCAGGTTATGTTTCCCCATGCTGAAGATTAGCTCAGCTATTGGGAAAAACACCTTTGTTGGTGTCAGTGAGAAAGTGAGCAGCAGAGAGAACAGTAGAGATACCATCCTGTTTCATCACTACTCTCACTGACAGACTATCTTCTGGGAACTCTTGCCAGCTGGCAGAGGTTCGAGCAGTCCACAGGTTGCACTAGTGTGTCTAAGACTGAGAAGAACAGAAAAGTATGGAGCACAGCCAGCTCCCTGACGGTCTCTTCTTTCTGCCTCACAGAAGCAAACACTGCTTGTGTCAGACATAGTGTTAAAGGATGGCTCCCAGTGCTGCCACTGTTTCATCACTGTCCCTCTCAATAGCAGAGACAGACCATAATCCCAGAGTGCCATGAAGTGCAGCAGAGGAGGAGCTGATAAGCCCCATCTTACGTTTACACACAGAGTTAAGAGTTGGTGTTGGCTTAACAGGAAGTAGAGTGCTGTTACTACATCACCACCAGCTAAAGGTAATATCCTGTCAGACCCATTGGTCAGACTTCAACTGCCAAATGTCTTCTTTATACGGGAGTTTTTAAATGAATTCAAGGGAATTCTAACTGCTCTTCAAAAAAAAATTAATATCTAAATAACAGACAGATAGCATATCATGTTTCATTACTGTTTAGAAGAAAGGGAGTTCAGCCTAAAATTCATTTGCAGACATCTGTAAAAAACATTTCTATGGAATGACAATAGAGGTGATCCATAACTTGGAGTAGGCACTTATTCTTTACTATGAAATACAGATATAGTGACACAAACCAGCACTTTTCAAGTAAGTGTGCTCAGTGCTGTCTAAAAACACAATGTAACTGCATGCCAGACATTGATTTTCTGGTGCTAATCAATATTTGCTTGATATATAGAAACGTCTTGTGATTAGGCTCTGCTCATTAGCTAGATCAGCAAATGAAAGGAGTGGAGGGGAGGAGGATGAAAAAGCTTTCTTTCTGTAAGCAATAAACAAACCATAAAAGTGTTTATTTACATAAAGAATGGAAATAGCAGTTCAGAGTTCAAAAGGTTTTTGCTTTCAGCACATTTTTTCATCAGAGCTGGCTGTTTACTTTTCATTGGCTGTCATCCACAATCAAGTGTATTTTCTAGAGGAAAGAGATTTTCATCTAATGAATTTAAAGACTTAACAAGGAAACAACATGCATATTAATTTATTATATGAAAGAAGAAAAAAAAAACTGTCTTATTAAACTAATTGTCCAAAGCAGTACAGAATAAAAATGTTGTAATCTATTGTTCTTAAGAAATGTTACATCTCACTGGCTTTTGTAAATCCTCTAATTCCCATGGGTTGTAATTTCCAGTTTCAGAAATATCTACGTCAGCTCCGTACGTCATTGGAATAAAATCCAGTTGGGGCTAGATCTTACCATGATCCCAGTTTCTGTTTCTGAGTGGCAAGTATCAGTACTGCTAAATAAAATGGACACAGTTTCCATTTTGCAGGTCCAAACCAGTGTTTTTCAGTAGATAATCAATAATCAGATGAAGTGTCCAATGTGGTCTGCTAGCTAATTAAGGATTTATTAGCTAGCTTGTTTTCCCTTCGAGTTTGTTTACTATGCATTTTGGAAAGATGACAGAAAATTTCCAGTTAAGGCACTGGTTAGAAAATTAGGAAGTGGGGGCTCAGTTCGGAGATCTGCCAAATATTCCTAACCACATTTTATAGGTGCATCATCCTCATTAATTAAATAACTGTGAAACTCTTGCTAATCTCATTTCTTCTGGGGGGCATTTTTGCCACTGGAGAGGATGTTGCATTCTCTAAGACACAAGGGAGTTTTCCATTTATCTAATCTGTCTTACCACATAAAGGGCCAGAAGAGCTTCATGAATTAATTCCTGTTAGAAAATCTTTTTTTTTTTAAATAAAATTCTAGAAGCACCTACACAAAGAAGTAGAAAATAAGTAGGGAAGATCTTTCTGTGCTAATGACTAGCCATTTCATTATTCTCAGTATTTGCTGTCCCTCTAGTCTCAATGCAAAAGTTTACCATATGGCTGGAAGAATCCAAAAGAGATTGAATATACATTTATTTCATTGCTGAAGAATCCCCACCTAACTGATTCCTTATGGTAGAAATATGGTATTTCTCCAAGTTCTTGTGATCTGAATACTTCTCCCCAAAATCTAACCAAAATTTTCCTTTCTGCACTATGAAACCAATTAGTTTTTATCTATCTTTTTCTTCATTTCAGGTAAAACTGTTTAACACAACATCAGGAACTGATCTCTCAGCAGATAGCACTACCTAGTTTAGTAAGAACCCATTGCCTCCCTAAGTAGGTAAACTCTGCAGAGTACTTTTGCACTTCTGGTAAACAGATGCACCTCTTTCAAAAGAGGTATTAAATATTAAAGATCCAGCCTAGGACTATGTATTTTTGTCATTTCAGTGTCATCTCTTGCACAGTGTATGCTCAAAACCACCCATTCCACTCCTCAAAACCTTGTTCTAGGTTACTTTATTTCACAGCAAGGATAGATATTGTGCTTCTAGGAATCAAGTAAAGTTTTTTTTCTACCCAATTGGCAATAAAATGACATGTAAAATATACTTCACTCTGTAACAGCTACTTGACTGTTTCCAAAAGGCTCTCCCTCCAGGCAATCTCAAGGAGATACTGAGTCTCAAAGAACATTTGTTGTCTCGTAAAAAATACAGCAGGTACCTTTGTCATATGTAGGCTTTCCAGTAGCTACTTATTATCTTTGAATTACTCTACAACTGAATGCTTGGAACATAAAATAGAATGAAAGATGCCAGAACTTTATACATAATGTCCAGAAAACAGTTTTAACAGCTTGTTAGAGCATACTGCATTTTAAAGTCTTCCATTTGCTATTAAACATGCATCAGCGTATGTAGTAGCATTTTACAAAGAATCCATGAGAAACTGCAAACCAACCAGTGAGCATATATGATAATTATATCCAGGTATTTGGTCTTGAATTTTTAAAACATTTGGCTTCAGCCGTCTCTGCAATTTTTCATGGGACATAGAAAAAGATTATGAACATTCAGACAAATGAAAATTCCTCTGAAAAAGTTTTTTAAAAGATTACATACTCAGCAAAACAACACTGTTGGAGACTTACATAGCATTTCTTTTTGGTTTTAAAGGCCTAATCCTAGATCTATTTAAAGTTAATAAGGATGTTTACATAGTATTCCATGTGCTCAGAACTGTATTGTAAACACAAAAGAATTGTTTCTAAGTGCAAAGAGAAATATTTAAACACACATATATTAACTTACATGTAGAAATATTAATAATTGTTTTCTAAGAAAATCAATAGCATTCTAAGCAATCTCTCCTCATTAATTTCTTACTATTTGGGTAATGAAACAACTGCCATTCCTGAGAAGAGCAGAATATATTATAATGGATATAAGAAATTGCCATTTTTAGATCTCAGATCATATAAAATATACTTCTCTGAAATTAGATTGTCTGCTCTGTTTGCTTATAACAAATACATTCAGTAGAATCAATATCTTTGTATCTCTATTTACAAGTTTTGTCCTTGCGAAATTTTTGTCACTATTGCATAGTAATTGGATATATTTCCAATACCTGGACAAGCATAGATATAAATCTACATTTCGGATATCTCCTTAGTTGTTCCTTCACCCTCCATCTGCACTGTTCTATTCATTGTAAGGTGAAAGAATAGTTTCAATGTATAAGAGATTACAGAGGTTAACTTTCACTCCTTCTCCAGGCTCTCATTCAGTGCTTGCCAGTTTAAAGCTCCTCATATTAATGTATTCTGAATATTGTTGGCTTTCAAAACATTTGTTAAAAATGCTACAAGGCAAAAGAGTTTCCTTCTAGCAATGCTTGATAAACAGATATTCACTATGAAAGAATCACTCATGTAATATAAAGAATCATACTTATATATGCATCATATCTTATATAGAACAAAGAAGCAGAACAAGAAAACAAAAAAAGCCAACACAGCAGTTAACAGGGGTGCGGGTGGAGAGGGAAGTGGGGAAAAGATTCATTCTGAACTGGAAAGTGGGCTTACAAATTGCTGAGTTCAGACTAACTTCAATCCAACTTTTTATAAAAAAATAAATCACTGAGTCTTTAAAGGCCAAGTAAATCAAGGAGTTAATTTTTCCCTAGTCCCCCCCTTTTTTTAAGAGTACTGCACTTTTTGTTTTCTTAATCCAAACATATAGACTATAATAAAAACCCTTCTGCATAGCTATAAGAGAAGTGCTTCTCACAGAACAGGGGAGAAAAAGTACATGAAAAACAACAAGGTGCTTGGTGACAGCCAGCATGGCTTCACTAAGGGGAAATCCTGCCTGACCAATTTGGTGGCCTTCTATGACGAGGCTTCAGAAACGATGGACAGGGGCAGAGCAGTTGATGTCATCTACCTGGACTTGTGCAAAGTGTTCAACACTGTCCCACATGACATCCTTGTCTCTAAATTGGAGACAACAATTTGATAGAGGAATCACTCAGTGGATAAAGAACTGGATGGATAGCCTCGTGCAAAGAGTTGTGGTCCATGGATCAATGTCCATCTGGAGACAAGTAACGAGTGGTGTCCCTAGGAACTGGTGTTGGGACCAGTCTTGTTCAACATCTTTGTCACTGATATGGACAGTGGGATTGAGTGCACCCTCAGCAAATTTGCTGATGACACCAAGCTGTGTGGTTCAGTTGATACGCTGGAGGGAAGGAATGCCATCCAGAGGGACCTGGACATGTTTGTGAGGTGGCCTGATGCCAACCTCATGAAGTTTAACCATGTCAAGTGCAAGGTTCTACGTATGGGTCGAAGCAATCCCAGGCACAGCTACAGGTTGGGCAGAGAAGAGATTCAGAGCAGCCCTATAGAGAAGGATTTGGGGGTGTTGGTCGATAAGAAACTGAACATGAGCTGTCTTCAGTGTGTCCTTGCCCAGGAAGCAACCATATTCTGGGCTGCATCAAAAGGAGCATGACCAGCAGGTTGAAGGAGGTGATACTGCCCCTCTACTCTGCTCTCGTGAGACCTCACTTGGAGTATTGTGTGCAGTTCTGGTGTCCTCAACATAAAAAGGACATAGAACTGTTGGAACAAGTCCAGAGGAGGCCACGAGGATGATCAGGGGACTGGAGCACCTCCCATATGAAGGCAGGCTGAGAAAGTTGGAGCTATTCAGCAGTATTGCAGAGATGAAAAAAAGGCACATGACTTCTGTGTTGATGTCAAGAAAGAAAATGCATGTAAGGGAGTCATCATAAATGGTCCTCGCTAAAACAACATAACCATTACTTGTGCACTCTCCGATGTGTATTTTAATTGAAAGATCTTTTTCACTTTGTTTCCACAACCTCAATATCAGTTATAAGCAGGATTTGGTGATTTCAGTATCTGAAAAGACATGCCATGGATTAACATGACTAACTAATGAAGTGGAACACATTAAATTTATGACATTCATTTGTCTCATGGCTTCCTCCTCACAAGCTCTGCCGCTCTCCCATCTAGTTAAGATTTTGTCATGCTTTCAGAGCCATGGATTACTCCCTCTCATCTCATCTTATATCCATTTTGTCCCTTTCTGGCAGCCTCCACATAATGTTTGTCACTTCAACTAATGTGAAACGAGGAGGGTTGTTTTTTGTTTTTCTTTTCCATGTGGATCTCAGTTCTTTAGAAGTTGTCCCTGAAGATAGTTCCTTCCAGAAATGCCTTTCAGCAGAGCTGATAAATAGTGAAGAAGTAGAGAGACAACTAAGGAATAATTTTTAAACTGAAACAAGTAAACTCCGTAAGACCTCACTTGGAATATTGTGTACAGTTCTGGTGTCCTCAACATAAAAAGGCATGGGACTGTTAGAACAAGTCCAGAGGAGGGCCACAAGGATGATCAGGGGACTGGAGCAGCTCCTGTATGAAGACAGGCTGAGAAAGTTGGGGCTGCTCAGCCTGGAGAAGAGAAGGCTGCATGGAGAACTCATAGCAGCCTTCCAATATCTGAAGGGGGCCTATAAGGATGCTGGAGAGGGACTATTCATTAGGGACTGTAGTGACAGGACAAGGGGTAACAGGTTCAAACTTAAGCAGCAGAGGTTTATATTGGATATAAGGAAGAAATTCTTTCCTGTGAGGGTGGTGAAGTACTGGAATGGGTTGCCCAGGGAGGTTGTGAATGCTCTATCCCTGGCAGTGTTCAAGACCAGGTTGGATGAAGCCCTCGTTGCAATGGTTTAGTGTGAGGTGTCCCTGCCCATGGCAGGGGGATTGGAACTAAATGATCTTAAGGTCCTTTCCAACCCTAACTATTCTATGATTCGAATGATTCTATGAAAAGATAGAAATGTTGATTTTGGCAACTGAATATATGCATTTAATCTGTGACCTTTTAGACACTCATCATTTCAGGTTTAAAAGTATGTTTGTTGCCCAGTCAGAGTCTGTGCAGGGTTCTCTGAGGTCCTTCATTTTTGGAGGTCTTTATCGTGAAGACTTGTATTTTTCTTCTCTTTCTAACAAACATTTGTTTTATTATAAAACAAATCATATCAGAAAGGGCACCAAAACTTGATGTTATTGTTCTATGAGTGAACAGCTTTCAATCTCAAGGAACATGTCTGAACTTAAAATCTTAAATGAATAGGGACACTAACATCTCTGAGACAAAAGACATTATGAGAGAAAGAAAGTATTTTGATAGAATACACTCTGAAACAGAAGATCTACTATAGTTTTGCAAGAGGGCTAAAAAGGCCATGCATTCATACATACATGAATTTCGCGTGAGAAAGTCAGAAAAATGAGTAATTTGAAGAAAAGGAAGATGCTAAAGGACAGCTCAAACGTGAAGATAAATTCCAAGTACTGAGTTTCTTTTACAAACGTCTTCTAACTGACACTGAAAGCTGGTGCAACAGAAAAAGGCCACTTAGGTTTTTTTTTTTGAGGTGATCACTTCAAGGGTGGGGAGAGGAAATTCCACCTCAAGACTCTGGCTGTCACAGGAACTCATCTGAGTACCTATGGGATTTGCTCAGAGTAAATTATAAATTGTAACCTAATAGAAATACAAGTGTCCTACAAGTTTATTGTGCAAATAACATTTAATATGAAGTTAATATTAAGTTAATGGTCATTGACTGTAAAGTATCTAGAGCTGGAAACAAGACAGTGCCAAAGCACCATATTACAAGCTTGAACTCTGAATTTATCAGCACAAAGATTAACTCAGTAATTTTGACCTATCTGTACAACTTTTATTACATCCAGGTTTTTTCATGACACTATAAAACATAAAATTGATGACCCACAAACTGACAGAGTTAACTACCAGTTCAGGAAAATTAGAAATCTGTGGTGGATTAGGTTTGCAAACTGCGCATCTGAACATCATAGCGTTTCATGACCTAGATGTAGTTCACATACCACAACATTACCTGGAATCACTATTTATCTTCAAAGGTCATTGGTATGAATATTTGCATTACAAACACTTAGAGTGATGTGTTTTTATCTTGGTTTAAATTTAAAATGCTGCTATTTTATAACAAAGATTTACTTCACTGTGTCCAGAAAACTGTCATAAGAGTGAAAATTACTGAGTGCTACTATACACCACTACACCATTCTTTAAGCTGTGCAGTAATGAATGGAAGAACATACTATTAGAAAGCAACAGCAGTGTTTGTAAATGCCAGCATGTATTCCATGATGAATAAATTCCAAATGAAGCATGTTATTCTTGCCTTACACACTGAAAGAAGGAATCATGTAGACTATATGGATTTTGCAGTACATAGGCTGTCTTTCAGAGTCCCAAGAAGTTAGGAAATGTATAGGATATAGTTGTCGTTCTGAGATAGCTAGAGTAGACTCTGTGTTTCTAGATACTAAAAGCTAAACAATCATCAAGGGAGAAAGTATTATTTCAGCAATAGAGGAAGCAGAGGAAAGATATGCTTAAGCAACCAAAAACCAGCAGGACTAAGACAGGACTTTCATAAACTAGAATTAAATATTTATATAATAAAATGCCATAATCTCTGTCTGAATTCACAGAATTGTTGAATTCAACAACTTGAACTGAGGTAGACAAAAACAATTGGAAATTCAATGACTTGTACTGCATGTAGCCAAGTTGGCCAGTGGACTGAGTGTTAACACTGGGGTGGGGGCTGTGACTGATTTTCTGCAGTCAGAAGGACCTTTACTGTTGGTAGTAGTTTTTGCACTCTTAGTGCCAAATGAAAGAAACAGATGTGGTGGAAGCTAATGGCAGATATATTGCCCTCTACTAGATCACAGGCAAAAACTTGTTATTGTTTATTGCACATTTTCATCCAGACATGTTGAAGGCTTTCACCCTGGCTGAGTGATGATGATAGTAATGCTTGTTTTGCACTTGAACTAGAAAATAGTTCGCTATAAAGAGTGGTAAAAAATAGGAAATAGTGACTATACGGGAACAGAGGGCCCATGCGACTTCTCCACAAAAAGACAGCCCTCTATTTCTTTGAACTAGTGTTCAAACATGAATTTAGATTTTTCATGCTATCCAGTTACACAAAATGTATGTGTAGGCTTTTTGCTTTCAAGTTTACTATGCAGTTTTACAGGTTGTTCCCTTACAGTGATACTAGAAAGCTAAGAAAGCTTTCTGTAGAAAGCTAAGTCTGTAGAAAGCTAAGTCTGGACAATACAGTTGCTGAAACCTATAATTAAAATTACGAAGTGTTTTCCATTATAATTCCCTGCTATGAGTACTGATTTTAGTTTTATTATATTTCAGTGGATTGTATGGAAATTACTTATGCTGAGTATCAACAAAATTAAAAGCAGCACAGTCTCTTGGAATTATGTTAAATGTCTAAGTGATGCTATTGATGATAAAAGCCTACCCCCTGTATTGGTTCAGTTTCTTATTCAGTTTTTTTTATACATAAACTTGATGAGAATTGCGTAAAATTGCAATATATACTTCTATATATACTTCTCTATTAGTCCAGTGGCAGGACCTGTGAGGTGCCTCATGGAAAACATGTACTCAGCAACTGTGGAAACCAGATTTTTTTTTTTTCTGATGGCAGCAAAACTAAATCAACTAATTGACTCCGTCTATATTTATACAGTTGGCTTCAAACATATTCTGAAGTTGGGTTTTACTCTGCCTTTTTGAATTTCTGCTTCAAGAATGCACTGCCTTTGAAAACAGTCTGATCATTGTCGTGCTACAAGTAATAATCAATTTACAGTAGGATAGAAACACAAAAACAGTCTAAATATACTCTGCACAAATATAGGAATTCTATAACCAGGACAGTTTCTCTGCGCGGATCTGAGAAATAACATACAAAAAAGAAACTGCAAACAGATGGTATTTGGCATGCCTTTAAATATAAAGATGAAGTAAACACAAATTATTCATGTGTAAAACCAGTGTGAAACTGGGATATTTGGCATTTCTAAATGAATATCCTTGAAATCAGGATGGGGTTTTCTTTAATTCTTTAATTTTAAGTATTTTTGGTTCAAAACAATAAAAACCAAATTTAATGGTATGCCAGATGGATTAATGCTGCTGAAACTGCCATCAGACTGTCTGCAGCAAAACTTACAAATGTTTTATTGTCTAGCATCATTGAAGTCTGCCAATAAAATCTGGCTTCATTCTACAGTCAGTGAAATATCGTGCTCCTTCTCTATAGGGCTTTTTATTTAGTATCTAGTCGTGTCGTGTGTGTTTATGTGTGTGTGTGCATGTGCACTGACGAATTTGTATTATCTTATAAAGAGGAAAATCAAAACAGACATAGATGAAGACAGAGTACAAGGACCTTATCAACCTGTTTTTTTGTTTGAATATTTTACAGAGACACAGTATATACTTTTTTTCATCAGTTATGGTATAGTGGGCTACTGAGCTGTACAAATAAACTTCTGTTGGAGCCTTTTAGTGTCACTGTATTTTTACCTCTGTGTTCAAATAACAAGTTTACTTAAGAAAAATAATTCTAAGAGATCACAGATGAACAAAGAGTGACACCCACAGTATGTATGTCCCTATATACTCTTTGGACAGAAAGGCAGGGCTCATCTCTATCCATTTTTTTCAATAGTTATCTGGAATTATTACATAGAAATGGAGAAAAAGAGGTTTGCTGAGTCTTTAAAATAAAAAAAATATTGACAAAGCATGGAAATTACAACAGAAATAACTTATTGAGCACACAAATCAAGGTTTATGTTATGTGCCTATCTTTCAGCTTGGAAGCAGACTGAAACAACTCCATTACAGATTTTTAACAGTTATTGAGGCTTTTTCAAAAATGCCCCTTGAAATGAACTGGAATCTTTCAACTGGCCACATCAAATCAAGTTTTGATCAGGCATCTATACTGTTCCCATAATGGGCCCATACAGTCCTAGAGCACAGAGGAAAAAATCCATGCAGTGTCTTCTGATGTAGAACTACTTCTGATTAATTGCGTTCCTTTTGGAATTTTTTTTTAGCATGATAGCCTCTTAACTCTTGGTAGCTTTTTTTCCTGAATGTTTAGTTAAAGAAGTACCATTTTTTAATCCTAACAGTGAAACCAGGTGAATATAAAAGGGTGAGTTACACTATCCTGGGTTCACCTCTAACAATTGCTTTTCTCCTCCTTAGTAGCTGGTTCAGTGCTGTGTTTTCAACTTTAGTCTGAGAGCAATGCTGGTAACACAGCGGTGTTTTAATTGTTGCTCAATAGTACTTAACCTGATCAGGGACTTTTCAGTCTCATGCTCTGCCAGTGAGGAGGAGCATGTGAATCTGGGAGGAGGCAGAGACAGGACACTTGACCCAAACTAACCAAAGGGGTATTCCATACCACAGCATGCCATGCCGGGTATAGAAACTGGGGGAGTTATACAGAAGGCCCAGATAGCTGCTCAGGTAGGGCTGGGTATCAGTCAATGGGTGGTGAGAAATTGTATTGGGCATCACTTGTGCTTATTGTTGTTTTTTTTCCTTTTCCCTGTTAAGTTTTATGTACTCTCCCCTTGTTATTTCCCTTATAATTTGTATTATTGGTGGTAGCAGTAGTAGTTTTGTATTAGACCTTAGTTACTGGACTGTTCTTATCTCAACCCATGGGGTTTACATTCATTCAATTCTCCTCCCCATCCTCCCAGGAACAGGAGTGAAGAAGGGAGGGAGTAAGTGAGCAGCATCATGGTGTTGGGTTACCAGCTGGGCTTAAACCACCACAGCATCTGTTAGTGAATTTGCATTTCCACCTGCCTACTTTCTGCAGAGACAAACAAATCATGAGCAATGCATTCACAGCACTGTGAAAATGAATAAGGCTTTTGCTCAGTTAAGCCACTTGTTACACTTCACAGCAAAATCTGTAGTTTCAGTTTGGGCCTATTACTTTCATAAGAGTGAAAGAGGGGACGAAGGTGAAAAGGAGCCTATGACATTTAAAAACATGCTTTAAGGAGGTGTTCTCATCCAGTCTAGGCCAATAAGCACTCCAGTCTCCCAGGTACCAAAGGTGGAGCTTTGCTGCAGTGTTATTACCAAATTGTCTAAAAGCCCAGCTGTGAACTTGACAGAGGAGAAGAAGTCTGAATTCTACAGCTCAGGCTGCCCACAGAGTGCTTCCTGAAGAGAATTTTATAGTGAATGGGATACATCACGAAGTAATCCTTTGCAGAGCATTTGCTCTATTCTCCCCTTCAAGTTTCTAGAAGAGTAAATCTAGAGAAGCTAATTTAATTTCACTGGACATTTGAGAAGGGTTCCTGAAGGGGCTTTGCAAGACCTGGGTAGGCTGGGAAAATCATGCTGCAGTTTGAGAAAAGCAGATTTTAACTATCCCTCCTGGAATGGGAGACTGCTATATACCTATGAAGAAGAGGAGAGAAAGGGAATGAATAGCCAGCTACCCAAACTCCTGTAGTCCTCATTCAGTTAAAACCTATTGCCTGGCATTTGCTGCTTGATTTCATATTTCAAAGGATTTGAGTCCACAATTCCACTTGTTTCGGAGATCAATCAGACTTCCAGTTGCTTCCTTTTGCCCAGTGATTTTTTTGCCTTTTTGAATTTTCAAAGTGAATGAAATCAAAGCATTGAAGCTCACATTCTTCCGTTTTCAGTGGATCTCAAGGTGATGCCAAAACATGATCTGAAAAATCCCATTACTTTAAGAGGAAAATATGTTTTCTGAGGTACAAAAGTGAGATGGATGCTTAAAATACCTCTTCCAGAAAATAACATAAGATAGCTGAACGAATAATGCAGGAAAATAGCAATAAAGGGGCATTACTCCTGTTTCTAGTTCAGTTCCACACTAGCTCTTTAGTTCCAATTCTACTGACAGCATGTTTTCGATAGAGTAATCACAGCTTTTTACCAGTGACAGTGGACATAAGTGTGGTCATGACACATATGTGGTTATAATGATGGTGTGTTATCTTTCAAATGTGTTACATTGAAGTCTCTCCTTTTTTTAAAAAAAACATGCATCATTTCAGTTTTCACTTTGATATGCACTAGGATATTCAGCTCTTTGACACTCTCACAGTTGGAATTATCTGGTATGGCATTTAATCTGGTATCTGGTAATGCATCCTGTATAGACTTCTTGGCTTGAATCAAAAGAAGGGACCCAATGACAAAGCAAATTTTGAATTAGGAGCTTTCTAAAAACTTGCTTTATACATACATTATTGGAAACCAGTCACCACACCTTATTAATACAAATGAGAGATCTGAGTCAGAAGAAACTCCAAGCCTTATTTTGCATTCCTGATCTGTAGAATGTCACAGATACATTACAGAGTCACACTACATGTCCACCCTTTAACACCGTATTTCCTTAAGAGGTGTCATCCATGACTAGATAATTACAGCAACCTTCAAGTGCAGTATTAACATAATAATAACTAGTCAAGAGCAGTGTTAATTGTTCATTCATAGCTGATGTCCTAAATTTCACATCCTGTGTCATGTAAAACACAGTTCAAATTCCATTAAAATAAGTATAATTTTAGAAAATCCAGAAAATAAATGTATGACATAGAAAAATCCTCATCTGAACATTCCAATCACATTTGCTATCATTTTCAGAAGATAAAAAAAAATTGCCACCCCATTTATCTTACTAAAGAGAAAAACTTATTGCAGTACAGAGTTACTATTTTGTGAGTATTTGTCACTCCTCTTTAGTGAGTCTTCACATTCCAAAAGGATTAATCTGGGATGTTATATGAAGCCCATCTAATCACATCACAAATTTATTTCTAGAAGCAGATTATAAACCCTATAATACATGACTTGCATAATGACTTTGCGCAGATTTGAATTAGGTATAACTCTGCTACCTTCTGTGGAATTACTTCTGTTTTACAAAAGCATAAATGAAGGTGATGCCTTCTACAGCAATTAATATATGTTTAAATTAATTATTTGCTGTTCAACCTTGAAAGACTTTAGCTTTAAAAAAGAATTACTTGGTTTTTGAAAACAAACAAAATGATTGAGGTTAGGATCACATTTGACTATTCGTATGATGGAAATTACAGATCTCTGCAATTCAGTGCTAGACTGCTGATAGTGTGGAAACCCATTAATAGTGTACATTAATGTACCTTTGTTATTCTTTGGAATATATTCTAGTTGTTCTGTGAAGCTATGAAGAAAGGGCTTGTCATTTGTTTGTCATTTGTTAAGCCATTATCAGTATAATCCTACTAGAAACATGATCGATGTAATAAGAAACATGTAGAAACATAATGGTATAGTAAGAACTCTAAACTGTTGTTTTCTTGGATAGTAATGTAATTTTCCTTGTAGCTACATGAGAATTAAACTTTAAACTAGATATTTTGAAAAGAGAGAGATTCCAGTACTGAAGTAATTATGAGGCAGTTTCTGCTGTTGACAAAGAATAAAGTTCAGTGAAAACATTCTTGGGCTTTTCTAATAAAATGAGACTGGTTTACATCTTAAATTGATTCAGACATTGTTTATGTATCACATTCCTGCAGAGGGATAAGAGGATTTTAGTCTGATGTTTGCTTGGAACTCATGAAAATTGCTCTGTGGAGCTGTGTCCTGCTAATTCTTTCTAGGCCTATTTTCTGGACAGGGTGTAATTGTAAGGTACATCCTCTAGCAGACTTCCTTGGCTTACCAACAGATCAGAATTAAATGATGGGGTTATTTTTTTTGCAACTGTTCATATCTAATCTTGACCCATATGACAGGAATCTACTTGTTAGGTACCAGCAAAAATCCGAAAGAAAAATGCTCCTGATGAAACACTGTCATTAAAAGCAAACCTGTATGTTCTGGATAACATCTACCCTGGTTCTATGCTGAGGGTGTGACAGCAAGGGAGCATTACCCTTTGCTTCTTCTCCCTTCTATGCTAATAAGCACTTGATTTCTTTAACACTCAGTCAAGGAGACACCATATATTTTCTTACCTCACCTACCCACTACCATATTCAATTGTAATTACAGAATCTGGTAAAGAGGGTAATACTATTACTTGCCCAAAAAAATATTTTCTGAACCAGAGCAATTATTCTTCCCAGTAGCTCAGACAGAAAACCTCCAACCCTGTGTTTTCTGCTACAGATCATCCAGAATCCAATTTTGTAAGAGCTTAAGATACCCTGCAAAATTAGTAACCATTAGTAGGACCATAATTACTGTTCTGCCTTCTCTGTCATCAGCACTGATTTCTTGCACAGCTTCCAATGAGAAAGAAAGAAATAGTAGGGAGAGAAAAAGTAAGAGAAAACTAGAAAGTTATTTTAAGCTTTAAAGCATCTCAGTAGGAAAAGAGCAGGTCTTGTGAGCAGCATCCTTTTGTGTTCACTTATGGCCAAAGGGTTATACCAGGCCAAAATGTTATACATGTGTGAGTTGAATAATAGGCTTTGGTTGATATAATCTGAGACTAGACACTTCTGCAGAACAGTGTTTTTAAAATTTTAAATGTTATTCACATTAAGCTTAGCTCTGCCTACATATACGCACAGGCAGACACTATCCTATGATCCAAAGAACCTTTGGAGTAACACATCGAATAATACACAGAAAGGAAGGGAGTGACATAATTAAGTGCAGTGTACTGATGGAACATATGGCGCTATGTTTGAAAAATTGATATGCATATATATGTTTTAAAACATGATTGGAGAAATCTAATGGCAACTAGGTATGATGGGAGTCCAAATCTTTTTACTTTAAGCCTCATAGAAGGATAAAAAGTAATATACAGTAAAAAGGACGCTGGTTTGCACATGCAGGATATAGCTTTTCACTGTTAGTCTGGTGGTTAGCACTGTAGGAGGTATCATTACATACTGGGAGTTTTTTATAACTTTCAAAAGTCTGTCTCTGTCTCTGTTGTATGAATGGCTCTATTTACTGTTTCAGCAGTTAGGCAGAGCTGGGACTGGAGGTGAGCAAGGGAGGGCATATTTCAGGCCTTACCAGCAACTGCTCAGCCCTAGCATTTTCAGGTCAGGTTTCATGTGGCTATTTTGGTACTTTTTACAGGTAATGGGTATTACAGATTTAACCCATTTCCAGTAGCTGGCACTCAAAAGTGAGAGCAGCTGTTTTGCTGCTTTTGGGTATCCAACTGAAGGAAAATAGTCAAAGTATCTGCTAACAGACAGGCATTGTGTCTCACCAAGAACACTAATAGAAAGAACATTCAACAATGGTATTTGTCTTGCTCTTTTAATTCCTACAAAACCTTGAACTTTCAGTGTTTAAAACAATTTTTATTTCTTTTAAGGACTCCCACCCCCTTTTCATTACTTTAAAAGAAGAAAAAGGAAAAGGAAAAGAAAGACAAGGAAAAGGAAAAGGAAGAAAAGGAAAAGGAAACCTGCTTGCTGTAAACTGCTTTCTAAAATCCTGAGGATTTCATCCTCTAATTGATGAGACTTACAGAAACACATTGTGTTAAAGCAAGATATATTTAACTCCATGCTTCTGAAGTAGTGGGAACTTGTGAAAATAATAGAGAGAGATAAATAGGTTCTGTTCAGCAAAGCTCAGTATAATCTTCCTGGTTAATCTTGCCTGTAAGAAAGAGCTATTTAGATTTTAGCTGCTAAACAAGAAGATATATCATGAGATTTTTTTTAAGTATCCTATGATGTTTATTTTCCCTGAAAAGAGTAGACTACAGTGAACCTTCTGTTTCCGTTTCATCAGTTTCTAGGCCTGTGTTTGTTTTAACAAAAGGTATAATGCTGCCAACTGAAACAGCAGTAAATGAGCAAAACTCATGTACAAATGAAGGATCTTGCAGAAAAACTGAAAGGGAATTCCAAGGTGTGACAATGACAGAAAGATCCTGAGGTTATTTTGTGGTAAAGCAAGAACAAGGCTGCCAAAAGAGCTATTCAAGGCATTCTAAAGCAGTTTATGTTACCCAGTATAGTACTTACTAAATTAAATTCTGTAATACCAAAAATACTTAGTATGCTAACACCATTCCTTGCCTCATGTACCTTTGCAAGTCAGACCTGCGACAAGGATTGCTGACCATCAACTAGTCCTTCCTTGTGCCAATAAGCCCTGTTTCTCTGCCAGTATGTGTGGAGTGCCTGTGTAATCTTTTCCCTGTGAGAAACTACCAGTCTTTAGCATGAAAAAGCACCTCAGCACAAGTCCTGAGAGCACATTCCAGTGCTCCCTTGTTCTCTGTTCACCCAGGAAGCAATTCCATTGGCAGCCTTGGGCTTCACCCTGCCCACACTGACTGTCTCTCTCTCAGAGCCTCCTTCTAAGTATGATGCTGCTAAGCTTAATGATGTGGAGACAGCTGTTGGGAATGGGGAAAGAACCCGGGGTATGATTATTGGCTTTTCAGTGTACAAAAAATTAGGCAAGAAGATAGATAACGGCAAAGTATGCTGTGAAGAGCTTAAGGATTAAAAGACAAACATAATAGTTACATATAGGGATGCTGGGGATGGACTATTTATTAGGGACTGTAGTGACAGGACAAGGGGTAACAGGTTCAAACTTAAACAGATTGGATATAAGGAAGAAATTCTTTACTGTTAGGGTGGTGAAGCACTGGAATGAGTTGCCCAGGGAGGTTGTGAATGCTCCATCCCTGGCGGTGTTCAAGGCCAGGTTGGATTTGGGTGGCATGGTTTAGTGTAGGGTGTCCCTGTCCATGGCGGAGGGGTTGGAACTAGATGATCTTAAGGTCCTTTCCAACCCTAACTATTCTATGATTCTATGATTCTATATTTGAATACTGTTGTATCCAGCAAGAGTAAAGTAAGCACCACTGATGATGTTGCTGGCATCCTCTCAACAGGAGGATACCTCCTCATGTTAAGTACTCCTCCACATGTTAAGTAAGGTACAAAACTGCTCAAAAATTGCTTTAGATTATAGAAGGTAATGACTTTTCATCTAAGTCACATAGACCACCTCAAATTTTCTCTTTATGCCTTCATCTGCTTACCTCTGAACTTTATGTTTTCTTGGGGAGAAAAGGGAATTACTCTGTTAATGACATAGACCAGAAAAATGAAGAGGTAGACCATAATTTTGTCAAAGAGCAAAATCTGGACTCAAGATGGAAATACAGGTTGGCCATAGTGTTAAAAACCTTTTAACACTAGTTTAGTTAAGCTAATTGGATTTTTTTCCACTTTTCTTTACATGTGAGAAAATGGGTTTCTTCATTGATTCTCACAAAATAAAAACAAAAGATCCCTGGTAGTAAGTTGGATTTTTTGTGGGAGAAAAGCAATGAAGCTCATGTCTTCATTATGGTCTAAAGACATAAAGTGAAGGAAACACTGAAGCAAGTTTCCCCTTGTAATATTAAGAAATTGCTCTTTTAAAGTAAATAAAGCAACTTTCCCCTGCCTGGATGAGTTAGTTCAGAGGCATGTGTGAGATATTGGCCTCTTTCTTACTGGTCAGTTATTATTTAACTTGTCTCAAGCATGTATAATAGCTCCCTTGCTAGTACTTTCTGCTTATCAAATGATCTGGTTAATTCACCCAAGTTTGCTCTCAGAAATTAGTTCAAATTTGAACTCTTTAATGAGTGTCACTATTCAAGCAGCCTTCAAGTTCTGAAAAGGATCAGTAAGCATAATAATCTCTATAATATGCTGTAGGCAGAAAGTGCATTAAGTCCTCTAATTTTTAGAGGCAAAATACTTCTTAACTAAATTTTAACAATTTAACAATTACTAAACGAAGTGAGTTAGGATTTTGTTGGTTGGGTTTTTGTTTTGTTGATGGGTTGTTTTTTTTTTTAACTATGAGAAGTAAATTATCTCCTATAACATGAACTGATGACACATTCCAATTTAAGTACTGCTAATTCTGAATATTCACCTACCACTCCTCAAATCAGCTCAGAGGATTCTGTCTTTCTGCAGTTCTCTTCACAGAATGGAGAGCCCTTGTTACCCGTCATAATGTTGTATTTGGATGTCTGGAGTAACAGGGGTCTGCAAATCCAGTCTTATACTCTTGAGAGCATTGTGTCATCAATGCACAGGTAGCACTTGTAGCATCTCATTCCTGAGTTTTCTGAATTAATTTTATAGCATTCTTATGACCAATCAACTGTAGTTACTGTGATACGCTTGTTTTTCAAAATAAGGCCACTAAAGAATGTTTCAGAAGCGTGAATTAATGTGTTTTATTACAAGTGTTCTCCATACACAATACTATATCCTGGCAATGGCTTCCTTTAATTTGTATGTTCTCAAAGTGAAGTTCTGGCAAAGTAAGCATAAATGCCGTGGTTATAAAGCACTTGTTACAACTTAGAGACTCATCTCCTGAGCTCTGTGGGCTGTGAATGAAGTTGTAGCACAAGGTAAAAGACAAACTGATTTATGCCTCACACAGCTTTCCTGAGCTGTGAGTCTCAGTTGCCTTTTCCTGTCACTAACCAGTTTTGCCAGTGCTTCTGTCTTCGCTTGTTAAAATGCTAACAGACTCCTTGTGAATGGGATCAAATGACTGCCCTGTTCCCTTCACCTGTGAAATTTCAGAGACTTGAAAAGAGACATTGTTTCCCAGGAATGCCAGGACTTGTCCAAAAAAGGTCTTCATTTCAGCAGGAATTTGGAGTCTGCTTGAGAAGGCCTTGCAGTTAGTAGGTGAAAGCTATGGCACATTCATTAAACATCTGAACATTTATAGTGACTGGACCTCAGCCTTTCTGGGTTCTTTTGCTTACCCTTGCTGAGTGGGTGGGAAGGAGAAGGCAGGCTTCACCACTAAAACCATTGGGTTTGAACTATGATTAGCCGTCCACACACAGGTTCCTCTGTTCTTGACTCTATCCTAAGCATTTATAACACTCACATGCTATCATGTGAATAAGCTTGTATGTTAAATGAGCATTTTGAAAAACATTTCTAGTAGAATATACTTGTACTTGAATACAAGGAAAAGATACAGAGAATGTATCCAAGTTCATTCAGACAGATGATGCCTGATTCAACAAATTAAGTCAGTTCTAGGGTGAAAATTGGGAATAGAAGCTGTAAGACTATTCTGGTATATTTAAAACCATTTGAAACACAAGCACATAGGCAAACCACTCTTACAAGAATATACTGGGACTGGCCAACAGTTTTGCTATCTAAGAGTCCTACCTGCTAAGTTTTTGGGATATTTTCTTACAGAATGAGTTGAGAATGTTGCCAGGACACACTGATGATGCTAATAAGATGTATAAATTTTCATAATCCTTATTAGGACTACTTGATCTACTACCATGAAATCTTTAATACATTGCGCAGTAGATGCAGAATATACAAATATGAGACACAAAGTAATGATGAATAATATTAGTAAATTTGTAATCAGCTAGGTAAATGGAAGATGGGAGAAGTCTTCAATGGGTTTTTCAACCTGTTTTTCAAAGGAAGGAGGGATCTGACCTGAATATGAACTGATGATAATAAGTACTGTGCTCAGCGAGCTGAAGCAATGGAAATCTTATTTTCTGTACAAATACATTTCTCCTCTGTTTTAGTGTCATATCTAATTTAATCTCCAAACTGTAACACTCTATTGACATTAAATATTCAGATTATAATAAACTGACTGTGACTGTTTTCAGAAAATATGGACCAGAATGTACATACTACTAATAATAATAGTAATAATAATACAGGTAACAAATAATGTGTCTTAGAAAGCTTCAGAACAGAATTTATCATATTTTGGATTTTATTTCTTTACTTTTTAAATCACAGTTTCCTGTGATCTAGCTAAAAAAAGTTGTAGCACTTTGTGTCCTTAGACCCTGGTATAGATGGCACACAAAAGGAAGCTTGTCCTTTTGGGACCTGTCTCTGAATCAATTACAGATGACAGAGAAATACTCTTTTGTGGCTGCTAAACTTCAGGAATGAATTCTGGCAGGCTTAGCCAACTCCCTAATGCAGTATCTACATTACCAACATCAAATTGGCAGCTTTTGCCTGTCCCAATGTGACAAGAGTAATGAATGGGTTTAGTTAAGGTGTCCTGAGTCATCTACAAAGTGCCTGGTATATGCACCAAAGCTCTCCTGTATAACTTCCAAAAAGCTGTCACTCAAACAAAAATGGAGTTTACAAAGTTTGCTGGCCAGCACTAGTATTGACACAACCCGTTTTCAGTGTGCCCCAAGTGCCCTAGAAAAAAGCTCCTGTTAATTTTGCTTTTAACTGGTAGATGCTAAAGCACTGTAAGAGAAATACTTTTGTCATCAGCTAAGATTTTTAACTAGATTTTTAACAAAGATAATTTCTTTATGATCTTCTCACTTTCCTGCTTTTTTCCCACCGTCCCTTCAGAATAATTTGCACCATGCCAAAAACTTGCTTTGCCCAATTCTAGTTTTAAGTGACTTTCCTTAGAATAAGGCACTGTCATTCTTGAGTCCCCAGGCAGTGTGTTTATGAATTTCCAGAGGCTGAGGCTCTTAACCCTACCTGACTATGCAGTGAAAATTGACAATGGATCCAAAAGTAAATATGTCAGAAAGCCCAATGACATCCAGATTCTACAAGTATGATCTGCCTGTTCTTCTATTTTCTTTCCATAAGTATCTCTAAATAGCTCTCTCTCCATATATATATATATGACCTATTCTTAATATTTCATTACATTTATTTTCAATGTAAACACAAAGAAATGGGAAAATTTTTGAACTTCATTTGTATTTCAGTTTTTCTTTCTTCACTCATGACAATGTTCAGGGAAAAAAAGAATAATAAAAGAAGAGTAAGAATTTGGTCACCTTATACAAGAGTTTCTGTTTAATGTTACATTTTCCTTCATTGAGAAAAATGAAAGAGAGTAAAATAATAAGTTCGAGAGTCCTTGTTTATTTTGGTTGCTTCAGCAAAGACTGGTAACATTCATGGATTCTGAGGGCACAGGTGACCAACTGCAATAGAAAGATAATAAAAAAATAAACTAATTTTAGTCACTGGAATGGTCTATTTGACTGTTTCTTTCAATATGAAATTGAACTCTAACTTTTTGAAGTGCTTGTGTCAGACAGAATTAATATTCTCATCTTCACACTACTGTAAATCAGGTTCTATTTCACTGCTCAAAACTGTATTGGACTGGTGTTGAAAAGTTGGAACTGAGCCCATGTGCACAATTATAAGTATGTATATACTTATATATAGTTTATATAGGGTTGATTTGTTCTTTCAGTTTTTTCAAATTAGTAATTTATTTGCTGCCATGCATAAGTACCCCAAGGAATTGCATTAGAGAATAATCTAAAGTATTTGCAGAACCTCCCAAGCCAAACATGTTATAAAGGTTAAATGCATAGAGAGATATAACCAGTCTTCCACCCTGGCTATGATATGCAATATGGAAAAAAAAAAAAGAGAAAAAAGTCTCAATAACAAAATCCACATTGACAACTGAGACACTTTGAACTTTCCCATCACCTTACCAGTGTTTCCCCACAGGCTGTCTAAAAGACAACTCAGCAATGTCTGAATGGAACTGCACACAATAGCTCCTTCACAAGTGGGTCTTTAATTGATTACGGCTGTGTTTATAGAAGCAGAAGAGAATTTACTCAAAATGACAGATTGCCTTTAGTGTTAAAGTAGTTTAGCAATGTTAATGGTAAAGGAGGTCCCCGCTACCTTCTCTTGAGCTATATGAAGTTCTAAAGATGAGTTCTTTGTTACTTCAGCCTCCAATTCCTTTCTTATCTTTCGCTTTCTTACTTTTGTTCTTTTCAAGCTGTGATATTCCTAATGTCATGGATGGCAAATTTACACAGGAAACAGCACAGGACTGACTTTTGCAAAGTTAAAATCCTCCAGAACTGCGGGTTCACATTTTAGATGTGAGAAAATAGCAGAATAAACAAAACAAACCAAGAGGAACTCATCCTCACTGCACCCCAACCCATCTCAGTTTTCTCAAATAGATCATCACAAAGGCAGTGTCTGAGAGTGCAGTCAAAAGGTTCATCCAAACCAAGAAGTGGAAGTAAATGCCTTGTTTCTCTTTGTGTTAATACAATACTCCCACCTCACCGGTGGAGGTGGTTCTGAAGCCCCGGAGGGGATCTGCTTGTCCTTGGCAGCCCTGGAGCTGTGTCGCTCGCCCGCTCTTATAGCCAGCAGAGCCGCCTCTAAACCCGGCCTGCCCGCTTGCTCACGTCGGATTAACCCCAGCTCCCTCTGCCCGGAGGTGACTTCCATTCCCCTGCTAACACTGACCTCTAATGGCGACGTGCCTGAATATCACGCGGTTTTAACGGTGATAAGCGGAAATAGCATTTGCCCAATATAAATTATCGTATTGTCATAGAGCAGGGTTTAGCTTCGAGACAGAGTCTAGTTTCAGAACTATTTAAAGCCTTGTCACGACTTCCAAGCCGAGAGAAATATGTCATCTTTGCTCTTCTGAGAGTTAAAACAATAGCCTAAAATATTAGCATTTTCTTTTCTTCCCCCGCTTGTATTTTAAAAATTACTTTTAACTAGGATTTGTTAAATTTCAGAGTTTCAAATTAATTTGACAGAGAATCATTCTAATGCTGAGCCATGGAATTCACATGCCTGGTTTCTTCCCCCCTTCATAAAGGGGAGATAATTTAAAACACTATTACTTTGGTTTCTAATGCAGCTGAATTAGTTGATGCTTGAAGTAAGCCTAGACAAAAGAAAAAGTAAAGATGATGCTGTGCAGTTCCTATTTATTTGGAAGGTACTGTTAATGCTGTCTCATCTGATGCTGTATTTGATACTTAAAATGGATACTTTCTTTCACCTACATGATTTTAAGTGTTAGGAGAAAGCTGTCATAAGTAAATGATGGCATTCCAGAAACACAGACATGAATTAATTAGGTGACGATGATCAGTATCAAAATACCCTAACGAAGACTCAGGGTGTATGAATATCCCTGTCAAATATCTTCTAAGCTATGATTGCACTGATTGCCTCTTGATTTGAAAACATTTTGTCGGGATGCTTTTTAGTGAGATTTGTCTTTTCCAGATTCTGAGGCTTGACTTGCTACTGAATGATTCATCGTTCTTGCCTGCTTATATTGTTATGCTGAAATACGCTACTAGCACAATTTAACTGCCTTTTATAGATTAGTCATATCTCTATCATAAGACTGTGAATAAAAGAACCCATTCCAAAAATTAGCAGGGAGAAGAAAGCGGTGGGGACACAGGAACAGAAAGTTTTCTCCTGTTGCACTGCAAATGCAGAGCAAATCTTCTCATATCTGTTAAATTATTCTGGTTTTATAGAAACTAAGAAAAAAAATAAGTTTGGACAGATATTAGCAGTTATTTTTTCAGTATGGCTTTTAATTTTCCAGAATTGGGTCAGGTATTTATGAAAGCATTTCCACTTCTTATTAACTAGAGCTTTAAAAAAGACAAAGTATTGGAAAAGTTACTCATTCACATTTCACAAAAAGTTCTCTTTGGCCATGCTCTCAGACATTCTGCATCTACTTTCTGTGACAGTGAAAGATGAGTTTTCTTTATATTCATGGAGGCAGTTGACTTGAAGTTAAGTATTAGAAAATGCCTGCAACAGCCAAAATTCTTTGCCTGAAGGGTTCGAAAGAAAACTAACTCCATATGACACCATCAATTCAAGGTCAAATGACAGGTGTACTCTGTTCTACTCAATGAACCTCACTTTACTGGAGAATGTGATGATAAATAGGGAAGGGAGAAAATGCATTGTTAAAACTACATAAAGACTAAGAAGGCAACAATATGACAAATTCTCTTCACTTTGTGCCTATATAACATTTGGGATGAATGTGTTCTGAGAAGGATGGAGTGCTTGTGAGGGCTTGTCAACACAATAGGAGAAGACGTGTCTGATTTTGCCAGGACAACCTTCCCAAATGAGATTGGGCCTTGCACAAACTGCCAGCCTAGGTGCATAAGGAACCAATTTGGAACTAAGAAGTAAATGTTGCTAGTGACATAAGAAATAGTTCATAAACAATAGCCTTAGTTTTCAGATCCTAATCTCCTTGGACTCCCTTTTTGCAGAGAACAAAGTCACCCAGAAAGATCAAATGAGGAAGCATTGCTTACCAGACTTTCAGCTCACTTCTCAACTATGTCATTAATGGACCACAAGAGCAGTATGTGGCTATTATGCCTTCCTACTCCTTTAACTCCAGTGTCAAGAAAGCAAATGAGAACAGTTCCTGTACAATCTTGGATTCACATGACTCTTCCAAGTTTGCTCAAGAATGGAACCTTATTTTTGTATGTCAATCTCCATTAATTCAGCTGAATCTTGTGCAAGGAAATCATGCTTCCTGTCTCACTTCTGAGACTGTGTTTGCAGATTTTTCCTGCAGATTCAACAAAGAATAGAACAAGTTATAGAACAAGAATACTAAACATTTCCAGTTGCCATTTTTTGAAAATACAGGTCACCTGATGCTGATAGAAATATGGACATATTCGATATATGTGGAAAGGCCAAAAGCAAACTTAACAATCAAGACTTACTGCAGTCTCATAGAGTATGTATTCATGCAAGACATTTGTGATAGAAGCAATACATCTTGCACAAACCCACAGTTCTATAAATATATGCCTCTTCTTTCAGCCACAGGAAATACTAAAGTTGTCCGTTCCCAGTGCAAAGAAATTCATAAATTCAAAAATAACTATATGCAACATTTGCTCTTGGAAATGTACATCCCATTCAGGATGTATATTCATGTACTCAAGAAAAGTGGGATTAACCCTCTAATTATCAATACAGTATATGCTGGTAGACTGGAAAAATAAAAGAAACCAAATGTATATGTCAGTTTATGAGCTTCATCCTGAGTGTGTGGTTCCACTAACATCAGTTTGGCTAATCATAAATTACTTTGGCTATTTCTATCTCTGAACATAGTTGCTTAAGATCATTGTGGCTAACAGCCCAGAAAAGGAATCTGGCCTTTGATTTGGCAAATAAACAGGGAAAATAGAGGGTTTTGGATGAAAATTATGTCTTTGTAATTTACATATTCCTTGTTGTTCCTTGGATTCTTTGAATTTCCTTGAATTACTTGAACTCCTTGAATTCTTTGGTCCTCTTTTTCATGTAGTGCCTGAAGTTATGCAGGCATAAAAAAAAAAATAAAGACAATGTATTTCAGTGGAATTATATCTAAATTCTAAGCATATTTTCTATGGGATGACATCTTGTACATAGAAGAAAGGGAATGCTCATTTACCAATAATAATATTTTATTAATGTAAATCTGTATATGGAAGAAAGGGAAAGCTGATTTGCCAATAAGAATATTATTGGTAAATAATATATATTTGTTACCTACGTAAATCTATCTATACACTGTGTTACTTGGAAGTACACCAACTTCAATAAGGAATATCATTAGATGCAGTAAAGCCATGTCAATTATAGGAAAATTAGGACTGTAATAAATTTGCTAGGAAATGTTAAAATGAGAAATAAAAAAAAATTGGATCCTTATAATAAATGCAATAATATATGTTTTGATTTGATACTACCAAAAAACATGGATAAGGAGGTCATTCAAGGTCAGAAAATTCAAAGATGATTTTCTTATTCTGCAGTCTATGAGACTTTCATTTTGGATCAGGAAAAACCATTCTGACAGCTTCTCAGCCCAAATACTTTAAGTAAAGAAATGTATTTTCTCTTTTATCATTTTGATAGGGAAATAATATTTTGTTATTCTCAAAGTCCTACTTTACTGACTTGAATAGCATAAAATGTGAAGATTGTTACACTTTTCCCTAACAGCACTGGTTGTTCTTCTGCTATCATACACATATGATATGACCCTTAATATGAGGGGGTTAGAATATAAAAATTACATCACACAATTCTGTATGTTTCTCTATAAAGGAGTGAATGACTTCATAATGGGAAGTAATAGTTATTTCTTTGTCAAAACAAAATGGGCAGAGAAAAACATCTTTATGTCACCTGGTCAGATGACTGCAGATATGCTGATGTTTTAAATGCGTCATTATACATGTCAGGATGGTTTTTCTCTCTTAAAACTTTATTGCTCAATTTTAACTGCACAAGCTTTGAGCTTTGTGAATGTGGATGAACATGAATCATCCATATATGTGACTTACGTATTTGTCCTTGTGAAAGATTATATCACAGATACAAGCTGATAATGAAACTGGACGAATAAATTAAGTGAAACAAATAATGCAGGATTCTACAGTGAGTAGAACAGAGACATACTCTCAATGGAGAAAGCTGCTGGGAAATGTCAAAACTGGGTCACCCTGCAGTGGCCTTTTTCCCCATTTTCTGTGCATTCCTCTCCCTTGGACACTTGATGCTATATACCACCAGTGCCAGCAAACCTAAATGACGCAATGGATATTTTTTAGGAACAGGACAAGTCAAAGAAGATGTTATGGAACATAGTCCTCCTTGCCTGTAATTTTTCATAGGCTGACACAGCATTTCATTAATCAGAAATACTTTTTGATGTTTCATCAGTTACTGTCTTTGCCAGTTTTCCCACTTTTGCAATAGGATACAGTATATTCTTTATATATGCTCTGCAATATTAGTAGACCTGCTTCATAACAGATTATAACTGCATATCAATACTTTATTTCAGCAATTCATTTGGAATATGCCTCTCCACCCTGGATTTGGAGAAGGCTGAGGTTCTTAATGACTTCTTTGCCTCGGTCTTCACTGACAAAGGCTCTGACCACACCACCCAAGTCTTCGAAGGCAGACACACGGACTATGACAATGAAGACCCTAGGCCCACTGTAGGGGAGGATCTGGTTTGAGACCATCTTAAGAACCTGAACGTACACAAGTCCATGAGACCTGATGAGATCCATCCCCGGGTCCCGAAGGAGCTGGCAAACGAAGTTGCAAAGCCACTGTCCATCATTTTTGAAAGATCATGGCAGTCAGGTCATTCCTGATCATGGCAGTCCTGACAACTGGAAACAGGGAAATATAACCCCCATTTTCAAGAAGGGGAAAATGGATGACCCAGGGCATTACAGACCAGTCAGTCTCACCTCTGTGCCTGGCAAAATCTTGGAGCAGATTCTCCTGGAAGGCATGCTAGGGCACATGAAAAACAACAAGGTGCTTGGTGACAGCCAGCATGGCTTTACTAAGGGAAAATCCTGCCTGACCAATTTGGTGGCCTTCTATGATGGGGCTACGGAAGTGATGGACAGGGGTGGAGCAGTTGACATCATCTACCTGGACTTGTGCAAAGCGTTCGACACTGTCCCACATGACATCCTTGTCTCTAAATTGGAGAGACATCAATTTGATAGGTGGACCACTGGGTGGATAAAGAACTGGCTGGATGGCCTCATGCAAAGAGCTGTGGTCCATGGCTCAGTGTCCAGCTGGAGACAAGTAACGAGTGGTGTCCCTCAGGGACCGGTGTTGGGACCAGTCTTGTTCAACATCTTTGTTGATGACATGGACAGTGGGATTGAGTGCGCCCTCAGCAAGTTTGCTGATTACACCAAGCTGTGTGGTTCAGTTGATACACTGGAGAGAAGGAATGCCATCCAGAGGGACCTTGGCAGAGAAGATTCTATGATTCCATGATACTATTCAAGTAAGGCTGACCTGTCTATAATTACCCGGGTCCTCCTTCTTGCCCTTCTTATAGACTGGTGTGACATTTGCCATCCTCAAATCCTCACGCACCTCTCCCGTTTCCCACGACTTACCAAAGATTATGGAGAGTGGCCTAGCAATGACCTCCGCCAGCTCCCTCAGCACCTGTGGGTGCATTCCATCCAGACCCATCAATCTGTAGATGTCCAGATTGCATAGCTGATCCCTAACCCAATCCTCATCTACCAAAGCAAACTCCTCCTTTGTCCTGACTCCTTCTGGGGCTATAGGAATCTGGGGCCCCAGGGAGAGTCTGCAGGAGTAAAGACAGAGGCAAAGAAAGCATTCAGCACTTCTGCCTTCTTTGTATCTTCTGTCTCCAGGGCACCCACCTCGTTCAACAGTGGGCCTATATTGCGTCTTCTGTTAGTTTTATTTGCTATGTGTTTGAAGAAGCCCTTTCTATTGTCCTTAACCCAACTAGCAAAATTAAGTTCCAAGGAGGCCTTAGCTGTCCTAATTGCCTCCCTACATCCTCTAACAACTGTCCTATATTCCTCCCAGGTGGCCAGCCCCTACTTCCATAATCCATAGATTCTCCTTTTCCACATGAGTTTGCCCAGCAGCTCCTTGTTTAACCACGCTGGTCTCCTAGATCCCTTACTTGATTTCCTACCCATTGGGACACTCTGATGCTGAGCTTGGAAGAAGTGGTCCTTGAATGCTGACCAACTATCTTGAGCCCCTTTACCATCTAGTACCCTTTCCCATGAGACTTCCCTTAGCTGTTGATTGAAGAGGTCCAAGTTGGCCCTTCAAAAATCCAGAACTGTGGCCTTGCTAGGTATTCTATTCCTCCCACACAGGATCCTAAACTCCACCATCTCGTGGTCACTGCAGCCAAGGCTGCCATTGACCATCACCACTTCAACCAGACCCTCCTTGTTGGTGGGTACTAAATCTAGCAGCGCTCCTCTCCTAGTTGGTTTGTCCACCTTTTGCATTAAGAATTTATCATCAATGCACTGGAGGAACCTCCTAGACTGTGAATGATTGGCTGTGTGAGTCTTCCAGCAAATATTGAGGTAATTAAAATCCCCCATGAGGACCAAAGTATGTAGTCACAAGGCTGCTTCCAGTTGCCTGTAGAAAGCCTCATCAACTCCTTAGTCCTGATCAGGAGGTCTATAATAGACCCCCACAGCTGTATCACCTGTACCAGCCTGTCCCTTAATCCGTACCCACAGACATTCCACTTGCTCCTCATTTGCCCCTGGACAGAACTCAATACATTCTAGTCGCTCTCTCACATAAAGAGCAACTCCACCACCTCACTTTGCTGATCTGTCTTTCCTAAAAAGGACATAGCCATGCATGACCACATTTCAGTCATGTGAGCTGTCCCACCATGTCTCTGTAATTGCCACCAGATCATAACCGCTAGACCACACAGAGACTTCTTCTAACTCTTCCTGTTTATTCCCCATGCTGCGTGCATTGGTGTCCAGGCATTTCAGGGAGTGAGCAGAGCACACTGATGGCACCCTTGAGAGGCAGGAGGCCTTCTGGTCTTCATTAATACTAGAACTAGTTCAAACCCAGCTATAATCCCCTTGCACTTTGAATCTAACCTGAAGCTCTGTGAGTGAGCTCTGCTAACTCTTGTCCTAGTACCCTTTTTCCCCTGCAGGACAGGGTCTAAACAACTATCCTTTCCCACAAATGAAACAATAGATTAAGAGTCCTCCATAGTCCACCATCCTTCAAGCCCTAGCATGTTTCTCTTAGGCTTGTCCCTGACAGGCCCAGTTAAATCCCCTCCCCCCTTCATATCTAGTTTAAAGCCCTGTCAATGAGCCCTGCTAACCCCTGCCCCAAAACGCTTTTCCCCCTCTGGGACTGGTGTATCCCGCCTGCCACCAGCAAACCAGGTGTCTCATACAGCAGCCCATGATTGAAAAACCCAAAACCCTTCCTTTGGCACCAGTCACGTAGCCATACATTAATCTGTGGACTCTTCCTATCTACCTCTTCACCCTTGCTTGTAACAGGTATGGAGGCAAACACCACTTGTGCTCCAGACCCTTTAACCAGCCGTCCCAGGGCCCTGAAGTCTCTCTTCATTGCCCTTGCCCTCCTTGTAATAATTTCATCACTGCCAACCTGAAAAACCAGCAGCGGATAGTAGTCAGAGGGCTGCACCAGATCAGAGAGTTTCTTTTTAACATCTCTAATCTGAGCCCCAGATACACAGCAGACGTCCCTGTGGATCTGGTTGACAAATGGGCCCTTCTGTTCCTCTCAGAAGGGAGTCACCCACCACAATTACTCTTCTTTTCTTCTTGGTTGGGGAAGTTCTAAGGCATGGGGGTTAGTGACAAGCCCTAGGTGACTCACTAGATAGATGTACCTCTCCATCTCCATTTACCTGGCCCTCTAGTTCCAAGACCTCATACCTGTTATTCAAGGGCAACTGGGAGAGAGGGATTGCGAGGGTTTCCACTTACCTCTCCGAGGAGGGACCTCCCTCCATATATCCTTGTCCTTTAAGTTCTCTCCTTCTGTCTGATGGTAGGAGGGAAGGGGATCCATCACTTGTTCAACCACTTCCCTCTGCCCCTGCCTTAGGGTGTGGCTCCACCAATCTATTTCACTTTCACATTCTCTGATGGCTCTCAACCTTTCTACCTCCTCCCTCAGTTCAACCACCTGCCTGAGCAGATCATTTATTTGCTCACAGCGAACACAAGCAGTGTCACTGGTTCACTCCTATACAAGTGCCAGGCTCAGGCATTCGCTGCAGCCAGAGACCTGCACGGCCGCATGTCTGCAGGAAGGCTCAGTCTGGGTACCCACATTATTCCTCACTACAGCTTTTGATCATGTTGTGACCATGATCTATCTGGTCGATCAATCTGCCCACATCTCTCCACACAAACAAGCACTCCTTCCTCCTCCTGAGCTCCAGGTGAGTCCTCTTGATCAGGTGGTCACCCCACTCGCCTGCCCGCGTGAACTGCCTTGACCCGCTCTGTTTGCCCGCTCTGTTCACCACGCTCCTGTTCGCCGTGCTCCCTGGGTAGGTTTTTAACCACTCACAGCTGGTGCCAATCCTCCTGTCTCCAACCCCGGTGAGTCACCTCCTTGCGGGAGCTGAGCTGCCAGCTCCTGGGCAAGTCCTGTCGAGGACTTGAGGCTCCCTCCTCAGTGGCTCTTGTCGCTCTGAGGTGAGGCTCCTGGACGCTGATCTCCCCCTGCTCTGCTCTGGTGTTACAGGCATCCTCTCTCAAGCTACTCACCTCGGCAACTTTTCCAAAATTCAGTAAAATGAATGGAAGGAACTTTTTATACTTCAACAGTGGATGAAGCTGAGTAGCTACAGTCCCACAATCCTCTGCCTCTGTGCTTATAGTAGCACTATGGCTTAATTTCAGATGTGATATCACAAACTGAAAGGTAAGAAAGCCAAAGAGAAGGTTCTGATAAGTAAAGATACAAGGACCATATGTGAACAGAATTTAGAAGTCAGAGTTATTTTTATGTTTATATGTAAGATAAATTATTGACAGCATCAGACTTAGTTACCTGCCCATGTCATTTGCTCACGCTTAATAAGTGCCTGTCACAAACTCACTGGACTTTTTGTAAGTGCAACTGTCTTGCACCTGTAAGGCCCTGATTCCCTGCTGTCTGATACCTTGTACAGGTACTTGTCCTAGTGCCAACTGGCTTTTAAACTGTATTGGATTTGATGGATGGGCTTTATTTGCAGTAGGTCTTTCCAGATTGCTAAAATATCGTAGATCTTTGTTGCTCTGTACCTGGTCAGCAAAAGAGAAGCATCAGCAAGACATAACTTTCATAGCAGACTTTTTAGCTGATGCTACATTTTAGAAAATGGTATTTGTTATGTCTGGTTTCACTCAGATAACTCCTTCCTGATGTCTTCCTCAGTTCTTATATGTGACGTTAGCTTAGGCAAGCCACAGAAACAATATCCTGTCATTTCCGGTTGCCTGCAGCATAAAGGAAGGAAAAACCAGGGTTTGTTGTTTTTTTTTTCTTGATGGACTAGAAAATACTGTTTAATTGTATTTTTGATGCAAAAGCAGAAAAGTTCAGTGATGATTCAGTCCTGTATTAAAGCAAAATGAAGATCTATTTCAGACATTACTTCTGGTGAGACATTAACTGTACCATGAGTTTGCTGAAGAACAGGAACAGACTGTTTCCTAAGTTTTTAAAAATTAAATCATATAAGTACAGACTGTACTACACATTGTACAGGAGAACAGTTTAGCACAGTCTAAAGATCATGGAAAGCTCAGCTTTTCATGAAAAGAAAACCTGCAGCATGGTCAGTCTAACGTACCGAATCTGAAGGTCAACTGTATTCACACTTTTGTCCTCACAATTTTCAGCTAAATAGTAACCAGAAAGAAGAAGAGATTATTAGAAAGTTGGAAATGAAATTATGTTTCTTCTTCTGTTTTCTAGCAATATAGCACCAACATGAGATATAATGATATCTAGACCCAGGCTTTCCTCTAATTTTCTTTAACACCAGCTCTCACTGTACAAAATAATGAACTGCAGCAGTTTTTACTTCACTATTAGGTTTCTGTGAATTACTTTCATCTCTCTCATCACTGAATGAATTTAGTGTCTACATTGTAAGTAGTAAGTACTTTTATATGTCAAACTTTGTAAGATCTTAATTTTGGATTTACAAACATGTCATACTAACTAAAATGATGTGTTCAATGGTAACGTCTATAGCTAGCAAGTTCATTACTGCTGTTGCATAATACTACAGTGTTAAGTTTCAATGACAGATTTATTTCACAGTATAATACACCAGGGAATTAATCTAGATCACTGGTATTCAGTGGAAATTACTCTTCTCTTCTTCAGTGGTGAAGGACGTAAATGAAGAAAGACTATGTATTATGTCATATTAATGGACAAGATAAGGCTTGTACTAACTAGCTAATGTCATATGACATACTTAGCAATATACTGCTAATGGAAAACATACATTTTCTTAACTTGAAACCGACTGATTGAATTTAAGAATACAACTTATTCTAAGCCTTACGTTGTCTGCAGTGTAGTGAGCTTTCAGCTTCCTCTGGTTTGTCAACTACTTCACTTTTATAATGCTAGAATAAAGCAAGCATGAATTTGTCTACAGAGGGGGAATATATAGCTAACAGAGACCTTTTTTAAACTGGATAGCTTTCTGGAACTCAGCATTTATTGATATGGAGCCCCTATCCCCGCTGGAGAACCCGCAAACACATTTGAGTATATAGGGTAGAATCTATTGGTCCGTTTCTGAAATATTAATCTCTTAAAGCCTGTTGGGACAGCTGAAAGCAGTGAGACAAGTCAGTCTGCAACATGAACTATATTTTTGTTTTTTCCTAAGATAAGGGGACATAGTGGTATAAGAAAGATATGCAACAGAAATCTTGAGCTACTGTTTATCATAATCAAATACAAGGTCACCAAATTCATAAATGGGTCTCACCAGTAATTATGGAGAGAATCCAAGAAACTTGATCAGCATTGTCTAATTTATTGCTTGCATTTTATTAAATAACACTTGCAAAGAGGCAGAAGGTTACCTCAGCTTTTTACATTTGCACTGTAGAATATGTTCCCTGTCTGGGAGATATTACAGCTTACCAGATGTCTCCCAGATGGGTTAATCAGATACAAAGTCATACACAGAAGTCAGGTCAACAACTTTGCAAATAAAATCCAACACACAGGAAACACTTATACTTGGTTCAGCAGGAAGCAATATGACCTTTATTAATGTTTAAGAAAAAACAAGAGAAAAAGTTTACATACTTGGAATAGAAAACTTCTGGCTAGAATATCAGGGAAACTTTTAGTTGGGCATTCCTAAGGTCTACCCAAAGTTAAAAGAAAGAAAAAAACCAAAAAAGTTTAGCATACTTAGAATAGAAAACTTCTTGGTGGTGAAACCAACCAGTTTGCTAAACCCTTATAAATATCATATAATGACATCTGCTCAAATCAGAGGGATTAAACGGATTGTAGAAAACTTCTGAACTGAAAACAAAATACATCATCTTTCACATACTCTTAGTGCCTAACCCAGTTACTTTAAAGGCCATTCAAGTCCTGACAATGACCTATTATTTCTATCAGTTAATAGCCAAAGAATCATCCTTCTTCATGAGCAGAAGCAGAGGCTTACAGCATGAGCAAAGCTCAACTTTGATGGAAAATTGAAACAACTGCAAAAGGACAAATGACATTAGCATAAAATGTTTTTATCTCAGAACAGCTCTGTTTTTTAATGAAACCTGGGCACTCTGCAAACACTATATTCAAAATGAAAATAAATATGAATGTTTATAGTTATCTGAGGGGTTATTCAAAGAGTCTAGCATTATGATCCCTAAAGTGACTCTGAAGTGGTCTGCATTACCCCCTGAGAGGTATACATCTCTTCTAGAACAGGGAAGCTTGTTTTGTAGCAGAAGTGTCTAATGCAGATGCCTAAAGTTAAGCAATTTTGCTTTTGCTGGGTTAGTTTTCAGCCAGCGAGCTCAGGCAAGTGATATGATTGCATCAGCAGTCTGCCAGCACAGGGAATACAACAAGACACATGCCCTAGGGTGGAGGGAATGCCACTTCTGTCAGCAACATTAGTTAGCTTAAGGTGATTATGACACTATAACCCTGTCTTGCCAACCTGCCAAAGCAATCGTCTAAATTGCATTAGAGTACTTTCAGATAATACATTGGAATGCTCCTTTTAACGGTGGGGATCCAGCCACACTATTTGTTATAACATTTCCTTTAGTCTGCTTTGGGTTGCATAGGAAGTTCATCTTTCTCTCCTGGCAGCTGTGTGTCACTAATTTGTGTACAATATTTCATGTGTATGATGACTTTATAGATTTGAAAATCATGTAAAGAATAAAAAAGCTGAATTGTGGTTTTCAAGATTGATTCTAACACCAGTTTTCACAGTTTGTTATTCTGTTTACCTCAGTCTTCTATAACTGCTCAGGAAAGCATTTGCTAGGAGACTACTGTAACACCATTTCAAGTGACATAACTTCTTACTGTGAGTAGTATGCTGGTTTAAAGATATGTCCGCACTGTAATTCAGTGCCTTCCTTGACTACAAGAACCAGGTGGGCTGAATTTCAGCTCTGCACTCCCAGAGCCTATGAGAAAAATTCTTAGGGTTTACAGCCTTTAGTAATTTTAAATTGGCCTTAGTCCTATTTCAGGTTTGAAATTATTTATTTAGTGTCATTTTTTGAATTACAGTGGCTGATAAGGTGCTTTTAGTAATACACTTTGAGTGCTCTTATCTGCCTTTATAAAAGGGGCTACAGGATGTTGGGCACAAGTGGCAGTTTCTCAGTTTATCCTCTTGTGTAAAGTGCAGTGATTAGCTTTCTAGGATCTGGATAAAGAAAATGATTTGTTTTGATTCTGGTTTTGCTTTTTATTGCTGTTTGTCAAATACACAGGATGTAAAGCCAAAGTGTCTTCTACATTCTCTGGGGAAACCATCCGGCATTTGTGGCAGCCCTTAGTTCCTGGAAGCACAGGCCAGACAGCTGGGTTGTGCCACGACTTTTGCATCCTTTTTGCTTATAAAGATTGCAGAATTGAACAGAGTATTTCAGTTGGAAAGGACCTACAACAATCATGTAGTCCAACTGCATGATATCTAAATAATCTGGTTTTACCATACAGACAAAAAACATTAAGAAATATATTTGTTCTAGATTTACACATTTCAGATCCAGTTCCATTGTCATTACACGAGTTCAGTGGGCATATTACCTAAGTGAGGAGAGAAGTTTTCAGCTTTCAGTGATATGCTTGTAATGTACACAAAGTAAACACAAAAGAAAACAGATGACTAAAACTTGTGCTTGTAGTGGTTTCAGTTACTAATGTTATCTTCATTTCAATGCCACATGATACTTGCTTCATTTTTTAGGATACTTTGAAGCATCCTTCCTGAACACCAAATTGATTTTAAATTGGCTAGAGTGGTACCTATTAGTGCCAAACATAAAAATCAGTTCTAAAACGGATTTTCGTATCCTGAGGGTAGACGCCACATTTTAAAGGATTTACAAATGTCAAGGTCACTGTAGCTTTTTATTTAGCAAAGTCATTTTGGGAAGTAGAATGTGTTACAGCTTTTGGCAACAGATTTTTTTAATATAAATTCACCTTTAATGTTGCAAGATTCTATAAAATAGAAAAGAAGTTTGCTTCTTGACAGCAGAACTATGACTCAGAAGCTTGGCTATGCTACACCAGTTTAAATTAATCTTTCTTAGCAGGAATGTTGCCTGGAAAAAAAATCATACTGAATAATCTTTAGAAAAACTGACATTCCATAATTAACTAAGGGTCATACTATTTTTTTAATCTATTATCATTAAGGGGCAAAGAGTTATTTGTACAGCACTCAAGTATAAGCATATTATATAAACCAAGCAACACAATACCAGTTCCATTTCCCTACTGTAAATTACAACTTTTTTCAGTTTGTCCACTTCAAGTATCCTTTAAATACTTGAACATACCGATTTCAGTAGTCAAGTAGGAAATATCTTCTTCTGAATTAAGAAAGAAATCTCTTTAATCTCTTTAATGCTGCCTGTTCAGCATCTCTTCAATTTATGCAGATGACATATCCCTTCTGCAAAACTGGAGTTAGTCTAGTTTGTACCCAGTCCAGACCATTCCTCAGTTCTACCTATTCTTGCCTATACTAGGTGCATTAATGTGGACAGAAGAGTGCTGCATTTAAAAATATGAAAGGACATGTATTTTACTGTATTAAATTATCCATTTACCTCACAATAAATGAGAGTTACAGTTCAAGGCTCAAAATGTACCTCCAAGATGGGCATATTTTACAACATATTTTACATTGCCAGACACCAAAATACAGGAATGTTTGACAGCTGTGTGGCAAATACACCCACCCGGACAAAAGCCCACAGACTCTGGAATCTTCCCGCCACAGACAAAAGCCTGGGAAAACTCATGTGCATAACTCTTGTCCCACCCACACAGTGATGCTTGGTGGGTACAGGAGCAGGAAGCTGGGTCCTGCCTGAGCCCGTAGCTCAGATCTGACCATGGCTTTCACAGTATTTTTACAAAACTTATCAGTAAAAATAGAAGTTAATATGTAAAAAAAGAGGTGTCTGCACTCTCCCCCTTGATCTCAGACTTGTATTTTCACAATTAATTTGTCTTCTCCTGTGGACTCTTCTGGATGTGTCCTGCTTAACTTCGCTCATTATGCTCAGCTGGTAGCTTGCTTTCCCTCAGAGAGACACCGGCCAGTGCTGTTTCCTGATGCTTACTTTTGTGCAGCTTGTCTGTAGTCTTAAGTATAATTTCTCATTATTCAGTGGCAAGCAATTTTTCTTATGTTTAATTTTTCCTGCTTGGGTTTTCTGCTCCTTTATCTCTTCAGGTTTTCAACTGACTTTTGGTTTGCCTTTCATTTCATACCTTTCTTCTCAAGTTCTTGCTCCTATTTCAAAACCCTCTGTCTCCTTCCTCTAGGAAATACCTACAGGTTGTCTTTAGAAGAACTACTTCATGCCTGTCCTTAATGAAAATGGTTTCATGACTTGATCTGTCCCTAAATCAATGAAGTTGACCTTCTCACAAAATACATCATAGAATAAGTGAAAAAGGGAAAGAAAAATCTTGGGAGTTAGAAGATAAGTAATAATTTAGACTATACTCTTAGAGATGTCCAAGAAAGGTCACTGCACTGGGAGGGAGGAGAGGGAAGTGTGGCTGATGACATTAAAATGCCAACCTCTCCCTTAAATGGAATTTAGAATTTTATGTGTGCGAATTCCGTGCTCTTAAAATTTGTATGTAACTTTGTCTTAGCAAATTTGATGCTGAATGAATACAAAGGAAAATGCCAATGTGTTGAGGGTTTTGTGTGTATGTTTGTTTTGGTTTGTTTTTCCTCTGGGCAAAGAATGTGGAATGAGTAATGGGCTTGAATAACATTCTCCAGTTAATGTACTGTTTGACAGACATGCTTCTTTCAGCACAGATAAGAAATTACTTCCAATAAGCGAAGCTTATGCAAAGTGTATATAAGGATCTGCTGCTTTGCTCCTTCTATCAGGGGCTACTAAGCCAGAAACATTACTGGAAGATTTTGCAAACCCTTGTTTGCAGGCTTTGTTTGCTCAGTAATGTGGTGTAATTTCCACATTAATTGATTTGCAAACAAAAGACACATTGAAAAAAAAAAACTAAACAAAAATCCCCTGCAAAACAATCCCTCAACAGCACCTGACTAAGGCCATACAGGGACAGTGGGGGGCTTTGACTCTGCACAGCTCTTGGGAATAGTGATTCGGAGCACCAAAGAAGACTTAAGAAGCTTCCTCCTATTCTTCGTGCCACAGTAGCAGACTTCTATGGAAGAAATTCCACCCCTTACCCTCATATTCATTTTTGCATTCTTCCAAACGTTTTTCTGAACATGAAACCATGTACTTTTGTTCCACTAGGTGAAGGAAGTGCTAGGTATGACTTCCATACATTTTTTTTTCTATGACAGAAATCAAACTACAGCAGCCAATGTCTTTACAGTTCCAAATCTCTCTCCATTACCATTCTGTCAAAATAGCTATTATTATGACCTCTTGACTGCTATGCTCCCAACGCTGTGTTCAACAATGCCTTGTTCCTGTTTGTTCCACAACTTTATTTTTATAACAGCAGGCACAAAGGCTACATTAGAATTAAAAAAAGCAGTATGTCCTTTCTCCCAAGATAAGGAACTATGAGTAGGAAATTTCAGTGGTTCCCTAGACCAGAGTATGTCATATGCATGTTCTTCTCCAATATATAGTACATTTAAATTGCTGTAATTCAAGTATATCTCCAGATGACTTCTTGAAGTCATCAAAAATTCTTTTTACAGCAGGAAAGCTTCTCCTGACCAATGAAGTTCTCAGAGTAGAAATGGATATACATACTAGCACATAAAATTGTTGAGACACAAAGTTAAAAAAAATAAAACTCAAACAAAATAGGAGTCTGTACAACCAAAGACTCTTCAGGGTTTGGGAAATATCTGGATTTATGTAACTGGAAATTCTGGTGATGAAACCTCTCATATCAGCTTTAATCCTTACAGTGGTATACCAATAGTTTTAAGACCAGACAAAGTCCAGGTAGAATGCTGTAAAATGATTATGTCCTCACTGAATAAATACTTTGTGCAGTACCTGGGTATCACTGGGACCATTAGCAAAACAAGGGTCTGAATTGCTCAGTGGTGGGGTGGAAGAAGTGGGCTTCAGTCTTTGCTTCTGATCTCTTAAGAGTCCAAGACCAACCACTGGTTAAGCCTGAAGAAAGCCTTATGTAGTGCTGCCTTGTTAGAATGTGTTACTTTCACACATGCTGCAGCTGTATAAGCATGCTCTGTAGATTTGAGGTCCCTAACACTGTCATTCTAGTGGCATGGAATTTTCAACAAATCTTAATGGCAAATTTTTCACTTAAGGATTTTTGCTTCATGTACTGATTGCCTACATAAGTATATAATGACTTTTTTGGATGGCAGTTTTGGATGTCTTAGAAGGTGCCAATAAACTTATGCCTGGAAGTAAAATGAGCAATATCCTATATATTTAGCATAACTACTGCAACTTGGTATCCTTTATTAAAGGACAGATGAGGATATGTATGTCCTCAAAGTAATTTAGTGAATACATACACCAAAAAAAGAGTTAGCATACCTATTGTGACAGGAGGTCAGTTTCAGTATAATTGTTACTGAGTTTGTGAAAAGGAAGCTCACTTTTTAAAACAACGTTGAGTTATACCTCAGCTTGGAGCCTGCTGTGGATATAACAAAGTCAGTGAGAAGGTGGGATTGTAGTGCAGTGCAGCCATTTCCCAATTAGACCCCACTGTGATCAGGAGATGCTATTTTAGCAAGGCCAATACAGGCTTTGTGTACTGCTTATCTCAAAGAGTGCAATTTCCTTGCTTACATATTGAAAATAGGATCCAGATCTCTGACTGGCGGAAGTAGGTTACATGCAAGCCTAAAAGCGGGAAAGGCTAATATTAAGCTAGTTCCAAACCTCTTTTGCATTGGAGCTGACAGGTGCTGACCTAACTTACAGGCTGTTCTGAGCTGTGTAACCTGTTTTCATTCCTGCACCATTTTTTGACATATGGAGATCACCTGAATGGAGCACCTTTAACACTCCTATACAGGAGGCAGCCTGTCTGCTGCAATCAGTTTACCCTTATGTGAGTTAATATTTCCCATGAGAAGACGGAAGAATAACTGCAGAAAAGTGTGCGTAGGAGTTCATAAAAATGGCAAACGGTGAAAAACAATTAGCTCATGTGGAAGAAGCTTGCTCTTTTGAAATCACTTTGAGAAAATAATTAGTAAAATGGTGTCATCTTTGAAAGTTTAATGGAGCTCTTGGCTACAATACCCAACAGTGTAGATCAAACCACTGCCCTTCTTAATATAAAAAGGGGAAATTATTTATGGCACCAGATATCAGAAATAATGCCTATGGAATTAAGTAAGAGAAGATAATTTTTAACAAGAGTTACAAAATAGAAATGTCACCCTTCATGCTGTAGCTACATCTGGAATTAAAATTATAAACCAAAGTAAAACATCATTCTAAATAATTATGTAGAACAGATAAAGCAAAATCAAATCTGAATTAAAAATATCATATTTCTTCTCAGTATACTTCCCACTTTTTGCAAAAATCTTTACTCAGGGCAGTCCGGATTTGCATCTATGGACAAAACATAAATGCACAGCTTCTAGAATCATGTGAAATTTTCAGTATCAGGAGAAAGATCTACTGATATGTGATGTATATGAATTTGTATAAAATATAACCAGTCTATATACAGTAAGACCTGCAATGCATGTAAGAAGGAAAAAATGTTTTTCATATATGAAAATGCTAGAGTTCTATAAAATGAAAGGATAGCACCAAAATGCTAACAGCACAGTATCGTTTGCAAGTAAAGAGTCACAGCACCATCCAGTGATCAAATACAAAAAGCAGAATTCTAAGGATTTTGCATTGTTTTGGTACTTGATTCAGACAATAAAAATAAAAGCATAAAGAAAATTGCTACTTACACTTCAAGGAGCATTGTAGGGAAAGCCTAGGAAAGCAGTTACCTGTCATAAGGTTTTTTAAAATACGCACTTTCTCTGTTCAGAGCATGTACTCTTACTTGCTTTTTCTTTAACTGTATTCAGATATACCCCAAATGGAAATCAAATCCTCCATGAAATGGACAAGTGAAGTGAAATGACATTTAACCACCATTTCGAAGACACTCTGAGGTTATGTGTATGCTTAACAGCTAAGCATACACGTGTGGTGGGCTGACCCAGGCTGGACTCCATGTGCCTACCAAAGCTTCTCTATCTCTCCCCTTCTCACCTGGACAGTGGAGTGAACATAGTGAAAGACTTGTGGGTCCAGATAAGGACAGGGAGATCACCCAGCTGTTGAAGTTACAGGCAAAGCAGTCAACTTTGTGAAAATAATTTATTACTGATCAAACCAGAGTAGGATAATGAGAAATAAACACAACTCTGAAAAAAAACTCCCCTGCTCTTCTGACCAGGCTTAACTTTATTCACGATTTCTCTATACCCCCTCCCACCGTGGTACAGGGGGATGGGGATTAGGGGTTGTGGTCAGTTCAACAGATCTCTCTTTTGCTCTTTCCTCTTCAGGGGGAGGGCTCCTCACACTGTTCCCCTGCTCCAGTGGGGGCTCCTTTGCATGGGAGACAGTCCTCCACAAATTCCAATGTGAATCCATCCTACAGGGTGTAGTCCTTCAGGAACAGACTGCTCCAGCGTGGGTCCCTCATGAGGTCACAAGTCCTACCTGCTCCAGTGTGGGCTCCTCTGCCCACAGGGCCATGGGTCCTGCCAGGAGTCAGCTTCCGTGTGGGCTTCCCAATGGGTCACAGCCTCTTTTGGGCATCCCCCCCTGCTCTGGTGTGGGGTACTTCACAGGCTGCAGGGGGATATCTGTTCCTCCATGGGCTGCAGGGGGATATCTGCTCCCTTGTTAACCTCTCTTAACAGCCTGCCTCACTACTGGCTGCAGGGAAATCTCTGCTCTGGTACCTCCTGACACTGATCTTGGTGTCTGCAGAGTTGAACCTCTAACATTCTTACTCCTCTCTCTGGCTGCAACTGCTCTTGCCCAGTTTGTTCGTTTTTCTGTCCATGAGTATGTTATCCCAGAGGCATTACCACTGTTGCTCATAGGCTTGTCCTTGGCCAGCAGTGGGTCTGTCTTTAAGGTAGTTGGCACTGGCTCTATGGCGACACATGGGATGCTTCTAGCAGCTTCTCAGAAGCCACCCCTGTAATCCCCCCACTACCAAAACCTTGCCATGCAAACCCAATACAATAGTACCTTAGAAAATACAGCTCTTGTTCATGCCTGAAGTTCTGTAACATGGACATGTGATGCTAGCAGTAAGAGATACTATTTTGTCACTTGTATTCTTCTGTGTCCTTATTTCTAAGGCTACTTTGCTACATTACACTATTCACATTAATATGAAGAAATTTACAGAACTGCCACCATGAAAATCAAATTTTCCCCAGTAGTTCTGCCATTTATGTTTCAAGCTGCTTTTTTTTCCCCCTTAGTTATTTGAAGTTGCTGCTGGTTTAATCTTATTTTTTTCCCTTTGTCAGTAAAGGATGAATGCCAAACCACAAGAGTCAGCAAATGCAAATGTACAGTTGTTCTGCAGCACTAACTCTAATATGCAATTTCACTAATGAAAGAGTGTGACACCATTACACTGTGTTATTTGTCTGTGGTTTGTGCAGCCAGTTTTTGGGGCATTTAAAACTTTGTTTCTGTTGGCCTTTCTGTTCCTAGCCATGCAAGAAGTTCCAAAATGTTAGGTTGGCCTTTGAGATTCATTTAAGTATGTGGATATACAGTATTTTGTAGAAAAGGCAAACCAAACCTTACTACCTTGGGCTTTATCTTCATGCTAACACAGCTACTTGTCCCCTTACTCAGCTCCTTTGTGTGCAGCCAACTGAAACATCTATTGGAGACAGCAGAAAATACCAACAGGTATCATGATCAATAATGATGACAGCATGATCTAGAAATCCCACACTGCAGCTTTTCTTCCACATCTAGTCTCTTTCTGGTCTCACTTTATCAGGATGATGATCTAACAGCATCTTAATTGCTCCAAGAAACAGTAGCATTGCTGCTCTCATAATAATATTTACCCTGTTGTCAGGATGCGAGTAAGTACTTTCCAAAAAATTGTAAGCCCACTAACTCATACCATCCAAAAGTAAACGCACCTTTTGTAAGTGGAATCTTACATAGTACTTTCTTTTAATATAAATTTAAATAAACCAGTTTATCGTTCAGTGTGTCACTGATTTACTGCTTTTATAAATAACTGTAAAGGACAGGCTGAGTTGTACTTCTACTGCTTTGGATGATGGTATCTGCCCTTGGCCACTGCTGACTGGATGTCAATAATGGACAAATTTATGGTGTGGGTAACTTTTTACTGGCTTTTATGTTTATGGTGTGCAAAACATTGGTGTGCAAAGCTAGCTTCCTTGGTTTTCTTTTCCCAAAATTTTTATGTCTTACTAACTCAATAAATATTCATTGGGAATTTGATAGTCTTTCTTAGTTCTGACAGGAAACACATTTAAAGTTATATCACTATTTCACCATCTGGTAACTGATGTGCAAATTAATAACTGGAATGTACTAGAGAGCTACAGGGGAAATAAGGATGTTTAGTTTGCCTACAAGTTTCACAGACCTGCTGCCTAAAAAGGTCTCCTATGTCATTACCCAGGAGTGGACTAGACGTCGGGCCAATTTAAACAGGATGTAGCAGCACAGCCACCATAGACTTTCTTTTTCAATCCTGACACTCCCATCTGCTATAATTGCATGTTGACCAGCATATCCCAGAAAAGCTTCTGGATATTCTACAAACCACAAGCCACACACAGTCTTGCCAGTGTTATTTTTAAAGTTTCAACAGACTCAGAAAGAACAGTACTGCTGGTGTCTTCAAGACATATAGTACATTTGCATACTGTGCCAATTCTTCCACCTGTTTCCAAGCCCATAGATGTTTCCCAACTTATAGTTATGACAGCAAAAAAATATGTAGTAATCGATCGTGAGAAACTGCTGCTAAATTTTTGCTTTTCTCCTAGATTCCTTCTGAATGTCACATGCTTTCCCAGTCTTTTCCAACCCCTTCCCAAATCCATCTGGATGAACTTAAGACTGCCATCCAATCTGTTCTGTGGAACCACTGTGACCACCCACAATAGCCAGATTTTTCCCCAGATTGTCAGTGTTCAGTCAGAAAATAAGCATGGCCTAAGACCCTTTAGGTGTGCTACACATATAGTGCCAGGTCCATCATGACTCTTCCAGGAAAAGAGGTGGCCTTAAGGACTTTATGGTAAGACTTGAGCTTTCATCAGTCAAGTCTGGGGATTTCTCCCCACCCCCCCTTTTGAGATTACAGCCTCTGACGTCAGATAAAAGGGCAGGTTTGTCTGGATCAGCTTCTGTTTTCAGTAGTAGGTAGCTGTTAACTGCCTCTGTACTCACAACTCATGATGCAAAATGCCTGCAATTATTGGCTGTAAAAATGGCTGCACTTCATCCATGCTGCTTGTCTTGGCCAGACACAGCTGCTATCCTGAAGCAGCATATTAATCTATGCCAGAAAGATCTTACTACCTTGCTGTTCAGGTAAAGTGGCAAGAGGAAAAGTCTCTCCAGATAAATGCTAATGAGAATGGTATTTAGAAAGTAGTTAGGTCTGAAAACAAGCTCTGTCCCGTTGAGGGAAAGAATGGAAGGCTTATCTCTCATTTTGGAGTATTATTTAATATTTGACTGTGATAGATTTCATGTATCACATAAAGCATCACCCAGTAAGAGACATAGATGGCCCGAAAGAATGGCTCACAGGCTGCATACCACAGTGCTCAAGGCAAGCCAGCAAGGCCCAGCAGACTCCAAGGGCTGGCTCAGCTTGCTGCTCAGGCTGCCTGTCAGCACAAGGGCCAGAGGAACGGCAGAGCCAGCTGCTGCAGCTTATAATCACAGAATCAGCTAGGATGCAAAAGACATTTAAGTCCAACCGCTACCCCAGCACTGCCAAGGCAACCGATAGCCCATGCCACTGAGGCCCTTGTCTACAGTTTGTGAATACTTCCAGGGACAGTGACTCCAACACTGCCCTGGGCAGCCTGTTCCAAGGCCTGACCACCTTCTGGAGAAGGAATTTTTCCTCACCTCCAGGCTAAACCTCCCCTGGTGCAGCTTGAGGCCACTTACTCTTGTCCTGTTAATTATTCCTTGGAAGCAAAAACTGACCCCACCTCACTACAACCTCCTGTCAGGCAGTTGTAGGGAGTGATAAGGTCCCCCATGAGCCTTCTCCCCCCCCCCCAGTCCCTCAGCCGGAACCATCACACTTGTGCTCCAGGTCCTGCACCAGCTCCATTGCCCTTCTCTGGCCCTGCTACAGCATCTCAATGTCTTTTCTTGCAGTGAGGGGCCCAGAGCTACACACAGGATTCAAGGTGTGGCCTCACCAGTGCCCAATGCAGGCGCACAACCATTGCCCTGGCCCTGCTGCCGCACTGGTGCTGATACGGCCAGGATGTTGGTGGCTTTCTGGGCACAAGCTGCTCATGTTCAGCTGCATCAACCAGCACCCTCACCTCCTTTTCCATAAGCAGTTTCTAGCCACTCTTCCCCAAGCCTGGAGCGTTGCAGGGGATTCTTGTGGCCCAAATGCAGGACCCTCACTTGGCCTTGTTGAACCTCATCCCATGGCCACAGCCTGGCCAGATTTCTCTGCAGAGCTTCCTACCCTCTAGCAGATCAATGCTCCCACCCAACCTGCTGTCATCTGCAGATTTACTGAGGGTGCCCTCAATCCCCTCATCCAGATCACCAATGAAGATATTAAACAACACTGGCCCTAACATCGAGGCCTGAGGTACAGCATTAGTGACCAGTCACCAACTAGATGTGACACCATTTCCACCGTACTTTGAGCTCTGGCATCCAGCCAGTTTTTTACCCAGTGAAGAATACACCTACCCAGGCCACGAGCAGCCAGTTTCTCCAGGAGAACACTGTGGGAGACAGTGTCAGTGCTTTGCTGAAGTCCCAACTGACAATGCCCGCAGCCTTTTCCTCATCAACCATACAGGTCACCCTGTCGTACAAGATCAGGTTGGTAAAGCAGGACCTGCCCTACATAAGCTCATGCTGACAGACTTGCTCCCTCCGCACCCCACCAGCCCAAGCCTGCTCCCCGCCCTTCCGCTAGCGACAACCCATCCACACGCGCTGCCAGTCTCGCGAGACTTGAGATCCAAACTCTCGGCATCCTTGCGCGTTTGTTGTTTTCTTTTCCGGGCCGCGCGAGCAGCTATGGCGGCGTTAGGTTGTGAGGAGGCGAGGGCCGTGGGCCTCGGCGCTGGCCTGCCTCACCCCGGCGTCCCTCTTCATCCAGGCTTGGCGCGGCGGCGTAGCCGGACGCTGCTGGTGCGGCATCTGCCAGCCGAGCTGAGCGCGGCGGAGAAGGAGGATCTGCTGAAACACTTCGGGGCGGTGTCTGTGCGTGTCCTGTCGGACCATGGGCGGCTGGTAAGTGCCGGGACCTAGGGTGGAGCGATCGGGGGTGCGTCTGACCAGGGCGTCCCGTCTCCTCACAGGCTGTAAGTTCTGTGTACAAGGGCCTCAGCTTTGGCCTGCCTTACTGTTAAGATTAAGGCTATGGAAAAGCACTGCGAAAGGGGCTGCTGGTAGGTGTACGAATGCAGTTTCACGGGTCTGCTTTTGACATATTCCTGTATTTTTTTTCTCCCCGAAATTACGAAAACATAGCATTATCTGTTTGGTGATGAATGGTGTTTGGAAAGACCCTTGTATTCCTGCAGACCTGCAGGTAAATTATGTCTGCATCCTGTGTCAGGGCCATACTTTCTTTTGTAGGGCATTAAAAATACTAATTTAATTGTAAAGATTTTCCTGGTAGGATGATCTTATAACAGTGTTAATGGTGTAGGTTTTTAATAGCAAATCATGTGGCGCCAAGATGAAGTAATAATATTTGTTAAATTTAAGATGAACTGTGTATTCTATGAAGATTCAGTTTAATTTGGAAAGCTTTGCTTTTTTTAATTTTAAAAATTAAGGAAAAACTTTATGTAAACCATGTAAACTTTCAGAGCACAGCAATAGCTATAATTTTTGTAACAGGAAGAGTATTAATTTTGTGAGCTACTTTGATGAAAATGTTCTTCTGAGAGGTGCTGAAATAAATCTCCTTCTTCTGAAAAGAGGATTCAACTTCTTTATCAATATGTATTTTCTTGCAGTTTAGGATAGCATTTGCTCGCTAGAGGAAAAAACCCAAACAAATCCAAAACAGAACCCCTCAAACTCCTGTTTTCTTATATTGCTTAAACTCCTGTGTTCCTGTCTTAATTTTTGAGCACAGGAGTTTTTGCTCATCCTCCACCTTTGACTCACATGGGAGTTAGATGGTTATTATGTGGAAGCTTTCTAATTCATAAGCTTGAACTTCGAATTACTTGTGGGTATACATTTTGCATACAGTTTCTTACCTCTTTGATTTGAATTGATTTTTTTGTTTTGTTTTTATAGAAACATACTGCTTTTGCTGCTTTCCCCAGTGAAAATGCAGCTATGAAGGTTTGTATTAATTTTGTTACTAAATGTTCTAGCAAGGCACTTTTCTTAATTGCCAGTTGTGCTCTAAAATGTTTTACACATCATCTATTACTTGGTGCTCTGGAAAATAAAATGCAGGGCAGTTTCATTTCAGGAGATGCTAAAAGGATTTGATGGAATGATTGCATCTGCGAAGTTGTGAGAAAGGTGGGTTGGAAGGAGCTCATGGAAGTCATCTGATGTTTGTAGTTCAAAGCAAGTGGTTGGTTACTTGAAATCACAGACATTTACTACACTGTGTAATTTAAACTATTATTAAGGCTGCAGTCTTGCTACTGTGTTCAGATGACCTAAGTCTCTGCAATGGTTCTAGCTGTGTGACTTCCATCTTCCATCCTGGTAGCAGGGAAGACGTTGATAAAAACAGGACTGTGTCTGTATTGGCACAGACTTAACTTGAAGCAGTTGGGGCTACATCTTGTGTATGGTTTACCAACCAAAGAAAACACAGTTATGCTTTGAAATAATGCTAATGTTTTTCCTCTTGCCTTTTTTTCTTTTTTTTTTTCTATTATAATTATCTGAAGGCTTTGTCAAGACTGCATCAGCTGAAACTTTTAGGTCATACCTTAGTTGTTGAATTTGCAAAGGAGCAAGATAGTGTGCAGGTACTTAGCCAGCCCTCTGTCTCAGAGAAGTGTAAAAGGTATGTGCATAATAATTTAGTTCTTATCTATGTGGCCAAGGAAAACAATTTCATTGTTCATGATACTTTCCTAGTACTATTAAATAAAAGGATAAATTGTAACTATTTAGAAGTGTTAACAGGCAGGTTCAGGTCTATAGGTAAGTGACTGCATTCCTTCTGTTAGTATTGTTTCATTCTGTATCATCATGAAATAATTCTCATCCTTATTCCTATATTTATTAATAACTTTACGAAGCAGATGGCCCAGTTTGCTTTCATTTACAGAGCAAGACTCCAGTCTATGTAAGCTGACCTCTGTGTTGCACAGGTTCCCTGTGTTTAAAAATGATTCCTTGTCCTTTTTTTTTTTTAGGATTGTAATTTTCTTCTGCTCTTAAACAGTCCTTGCCCTGATGTTTATTTCAGTTTTGAGTAGAATTGACATCTAACAGAATAATCATCTAAGACTGAAATATTATAGCCACTGTCTTCTAAGCTGGAGCTAATTTCTATATATCGAGCTTGAACCATGAGGAGAACAACATAAAATTGTCTGAGTGTATCTTCAAATACTTAAAAGAATATGTAATATTTAGAAAGAAGAATAAATCAGTGAATCTTAATGCTGTTGTGACCAAGAGCTGTGATAGTTGGGGTTTCAGTTGTCTTTCAAGTACTTAATTAAAAAATTAACTTGAATCATTTGGCTCTTGCGTTTACCTGTTTAATGTATAACTAAGTGATAGAAGCTATGCGATAGTGTGTAATTAAAATCAGATATAGAGATTTTAAGTTGCTTATTCGACTCCCTGATTATGAGCAAACCAATAATGTAATACTTTTGATTTTATACAACCTCTGCACAGAGAATAACTTGAAATAATTTTAGTTCTTTTCCCTGATTAGATTTAAGTCAGAAGTGTTTGAATATTGGGAGACTAACTTAAATCTGCATAAATATCTTTTAGAAGTCTGATTGCTTTATTTACCTGCATGTATCAATTGTTAAGAATTAAAATGGCTGTAGTAATGCATTGGTAAAAGATGTTAAAAATACAAATGTATTTCTTTAATTTAATCTCATTTACTCAAAAATGTATTTCCTATGTTATGTACTGCACTTAAATTTTGTTATTTAATTAACACTAAATTAATTTTCAGTTCAGGAGAACAAGTGAAAGCAGAAGAGAAAAAAGAACAAAGCTGTGTTAAAATAGAGGATGGAATTGCACCTGAACATGGGTTAGTGGGTTGTTTGTTGGTTTTTTTTTTTGGTCTTAATTATCTTATTCTGTTACGGTGTATTTTGAAATAAATGTTTTGCACTGTTGAAAAAGAATGCAGTATGCTGCACTCCTTTTGTTTCATAGTAGGCTGCTGTTTTACATACATAGGTGTAGGAATTGTCACAAAGAAGAAATTTTAGTTCTTCAGGTTTGGAGCCCTCACAGTTGGGTAGTGACTGGTGCTCTGAAATGTGACTTTGTGGATTGCATAATAGCCTTCCAGCTATTGCTAGAAGATGCATTGCTTCCTAGGAAGAGTTTGAGGATCCAGTGTTATGATAAGAATACTCTCGACTTGCTTTTACAGAGGTTTTTTTGTTCTCTTTTCCCCTGTGTGCATTTTTGTATATGTGAAGAATAAATTTCTTTTTGGGCTAATATATCCAGCACTTTGAGCATTGAGTTTATGATGTTTGTATAGCATGCTATACTATGTTTTTGGTTTTGGATGTGTTGATTGTCTCTGTGTGCTTCAGGTTTTCTGCATGTGTTCTGCCTAAACCCAGTAAATCTGTCATGCATTAGGGGACTTCTCCCTGATGTTGAAGGCATAATGGAAGTGGTCCAGAACTGTTCTAAGGGGAATATTTCAGTGATACTTCAGATGTAATGAATAATTAAACCTCTGATAGTTATTAATTATTAATTGCTATCAATCATGTGACAGTGATGCTAAGATGTCTTGGGTTTTGTTTTTGTGGGTTTGTTTGTTTGTTTTTCTTTCCTCAGCCTCAGCTTTCCCATCAATTCTTGCCTCAAATATTTGTATCCACCACCTTCAAGTACAATTCTAGCAAATATAGCAAATGCCTTGGCAAGCGTGCCCAAATTTTATGTCCAGGTAAGTACAAAAGGCAAAAAAAAAGTGTAAACATAAAAGCATCTCAGTTTTCCCCTTTACCCACAGAAATAATTTTTGTCATAGTAAATATTAAGTTAGTTTTCCTGTGATGGTGTTAACCAATAGCAATTTTTTACTATGCTGAGATAATAAGAATTCATTGACCAAAAGTAACTTATTTCATTGATGCTGAAGACTTAACTGGATATGATCTTTAATTAGATGTGACCTGAGTACATGGAATTTCATTCTGAGAGGATACTTTACTTTTTTGATTAGTCTTTTTTAGGATGTTGTCATGTTTACCATTAATGTTGGATCTCATGTGCAGACTTTCACATTGTTTAATAACCAGTGTAGTTGTATCTTCATTAAAATTATGCTGATGTACACCTGCCAGAAATTACCGCTTTAGATACCTGGCAGGAAACTCTTTTCATTCTTTTCTTGATTAAAAGGAAATCTTCCTTGTCTTGCATTTTTTCAGGTACTTCATCTTATGAATAAAATGAATCTTCCTTCACCTTTTGGACCAATTACTGCTCGTCCTCCCATGGTAACTTTTTTAATACACATTTTGAGTACTGTGAAACAGAGTCATAATTTGAAATGTTTGCAAGATGGTGGGAGATCTAGGCTGAAACTTAGGTCGGAGAAATACCTAGAGGATAGCAAATACTGCTTCATTTAATTGTGTAAGATTTGCATGTTAGTTCTGTAAAGAAATCTTTTTAACTATACATAGAACAAAGAAATATACATGTATGACAGTACTGGAATATTTCAGACTGAGTATTAAAAAAAGTAAATGGAGGTTATAGGGTCATGTTACAAATGCAGGAAATAAAGAATATAATTAGCACATTGCCTTACAAAGATGTGTTAAGCTCTTGCATTTGTGTGTTTCTTTGGATTTCTGATTAGATTTGGATTGCCAATGAGATTATAAGGCACTTCTGGATTTAACTTGCTCTGTCTCCAGGATGTTTTTTCAAAGAGACAAAGTTGAGGGGAAACTGGCAGAGGCTTCAGTTTTTCTAGTTTTCTAGAGGAGAGCTGTTTCTGAACAGAACTAGAAATTCCAGCTCTGTGGTCTTGGTGTTCTTTTGCTGGGATAGAGTAGCTTTACTGATTGCCAGTGGAATATTCTGCAAGTGACGACTTGCATTATTAGTGTTAGGTGCAGTATTTGGATATAGTGAAGTTGTGTTCCCCTATGCTTTGTGTTTGTCCTAACAGAACCCCTAAAAGGGGAGCTAGCTGATAAAGAAAACTATGAAATAAATCTATCAAATGAATTCACACTGATTTATCTAGGAATTTTACTAATTGCCTGGTATTGGCCCAGATTAAGCACTATGAATTTAATGGTCATGAAAAAAAGGGTGGTAAGGAGAGAAGACAGTTCTCAAAATTCCTAGAGCAGATTCTAAAGGGCACAGTATTTCCAATGCCAGAAGACATCAGTGCCTTATGGAACTGATGGTACATAAAGTACTTACTAAGTGTCGTGGGATTTTTGAAATGGAGATGGCTTTTGTAAATAAGGAATTCCTTACATGTGGTTTTGCAGTCTTGGTGAAAAAACTCATTTCTTTCATTAAGTCCTCACTCCTTATAGAAACAGAAATGTAACTTTGATAGGTGGTAGAAGGTCCAGTGTAGAAACTGAGATGGCTTGGGAGCTTAGGCCTCCTCCCATGTTTTGAGCAAATTCTTCTCAGAGAAAGTCCTTAAAGCTGAGTGCAAAATAAAACCCCAGGGCTATAGTTGTGGGTTTTTTTTTAACTCCTCAAATTAAAAAAAACCTGTACTGTTATGCTTCAGAAATTTTTCATTATTAATTAATTATTAAGTTTAACAAAATAGCATTGAGATGGCTATAAACATACATGAAAAAAGCCTTCTTGTTATGTTCTCATTTATTGCTTTGACTGTTTTTATTATGTAAAGGAAAGCAAGCATTTTTTTTCTTTAAATGCTTAGTTATATAAAAAAAAAAGCAAAATAAAAAATCAAAAACACAATAAAACTTTTTCCCCATAATTAGTACGAAGAGTATTTACCAGGACCTGTGCCACCTCCACCAATCCCACCTTTTTCTCCTGAAGAGCCTCCTTTGCCTGAAGAGGAAGAGCAGCAATCTAGTGGAGATGAATCAGAATATGAAAGTGATAATGAGGAGGAAAAGGAGAGGTATGTATGTTACAGTCATTTGCCAGCTGTTGGGTTCTTTTAAAGTGGTGATTATACTTTTCTAGCTTTCTAGTTCAGCAAATGGTGGAATCTGTTAATGTTTGCAGTATAGATAATCTTTCCAGTTGCTTAAGGAATCTCCAGAGTGACTTAAAACGGACAGTGCTGCTTTGAATCACAGCAAGAGAAGAAACGTGGCCAAATGGTATGCAAATTACCATATGTTCACATGTCCAGAACCAAAAAAACCCCAACAAATTAGAAACTCTGAATGAAGAGAGAATGCAGGTGTAGGGAAGCAACCATCAGTTTCTTTTCTGGGTTCTTAGCTTTTCCAGAGCTTTACTGAGTAAACTACTCAGTACTACTGAATTATGTATGCACTCTGACTTTTAAAATGTTCTTTGCACATCAGTGTGTGTTGCTAGAAGTAATAATAATGGGAGGTTGTGTGTGCTGAAGATTCTCTTAGTGTTTTGGGACTGAATTGCATCATCTTTTTTTTTTTTAATATCTTTAATATAAAATGAAGAAGCAATTTTTTTATATGTTCTTAAACTGAAAAGTAAATCAAAGTCCCTATGCTATATTCAGACAAATACATGCATTTGGAAAAAGGCACTCCTGTTGAGTGAAAATGGTGCTATTAAAAAAGGTTCAGGCTGGGGTTTCTTCACATTTCTGCAGCTTCAGTGTCCTAATTAGGTGTATTCTTGGGGAAAGAAGTGACATCACTGAACTCATTATGAGTTAAGTACTCTGTGTATATCAATTTATGTGTTAGATTATTAATGTAGTTTTGGTTTTAAGGTAGCTAGACTTACAACTATTCTGAAAATTTGTATTTCAGGGGCTTTCAGGAAGGGGAAGGGTTTTCAAAATGAGTATTTTCAAATAAAATGTAAACCACTTGAGTTCTTTTAAAAATTTTATTTAAAATAGAATGACCAAGTTGATGGAATTGGCAACCCTTCAGCCTAAAAGACCAATAAACACGAAGAGGCGTGGTGTTCGAAAAAAACGAAGAATTAAAGACTTACTGAATGTTCCTGTGTGTACTCCTCAGAGGTTTGTGAGTTTTGCACTTTTTCGGAAGATTATTATTTTACTAAATGACAGTCTCTGTATCATGTTTGCTTTAGTGTTGCTGTTTTAAAATGCCTTCTTCAATGATATGTAAGTTTGATAGTGAAGTTGATCTTCCCTTATCCCCACGTTGGTTTTATTGCTGTAAAGGTTCACAGTTTCTGTAATTTAAACTCTGAGTCTCCTCAACAGCCTTAATCTGTAAAGTGGTGATTTTTCTTTTGCTATAAAACTAACAGAAGTCCCTTTTTCATAAAAAAGAAACCCAGTTTCATATCACAGCTGTGACACAAGCAATCTGAATTTTGGGTACATCTCAAAGTAAAAATCAGAAAGTATGAAAAGAGTGATACTAAAAGAATAAATTTGATTTGGTTTAGAATAAGTTAGGGTTTTGAAACTGCAGCACTTCGGCACAGTAGGCAACAGTGTATTATTTCTGTGTAGTGATGACCAAATTTTTTATAAATGCCTGTGTATACTGTAATGCAGTATGCAGTTCTTGGTTTTGCTTTCACAGCCAGCCATACCTTCTGTATTCATGGTGTGTTAATCAACTTGAATGTTATTGGGTAAAATTTATGAAATGGGGAATTGATGTATTTGTAACAGCAGCATAAAATCTATCTAGAATAAATCTTGTATTTGACTATGCAGTCATCAGTGGCTGAATCTTTTTAATAAACATGTCATTTTTTCATTTAAACAGTAATTTGCACCCTGCTCTGTTACCTTCAGATGTCTTTGATCAGCCACATCGTGTAGGTTATAAAAAAATTGAGTTCCATATTAATACTGACATCCCAGCTGTTCTTCAGATAAATTCAGAAAAAGAAAAAAATAATGGTAAGAGAGTTTTCACTTCAGATGTATTTAATATTAAATTCATGTGGTTTCAGTGTGTAGAAGGCTGCTGAAATTTGGGCCAGGGATTTCTTTTTTCTTTTATACTGGATTTTTCATAACAGTATACATCACTGTTTGTTTCAGAACACCAACTTGTGTCTTGTTGCATTTGCTGTTTTTTCCATGTTGAAGCACAGAATTTTGTGCTTTGGTACAGTAAAGGATCTAGAGGATTTTAAAGATTTCTTTTCTGTGATCTGTGAGTTGATGGTAAATTGCACTCTTTTAAATGTTAAGATGTTTTTAGCAAATATTTTGTAAATGCATTCTCATTATTACATAGTGTGATTACATGTATCAAGCTAATTTCAGATTTTCCTTTTCCAGCTCTTAGAAAGCAGCATTCAAATGACTGCCAACTCCTCTATGATGCACTAATTATATGCTATGACAATGCTGAGCAATAATAGCAATGAAGTGTGGTGGTTTCTTACAGGGTTGTGGACAGTCTGTGTTTCTCGTACTTTACAGTAACATGCAGAGTAAATAAATGGTTTCTTTAGTTAAGCCATTGAAATAAATGCAGTCTTGGAACAGCGGGTGTAGTTTCACCTTAAATGGTGTGTGCTATGGCTTTATATATAGTACAGTTGATTTTATAGGACACTGTATAGAGCAGGTGTGTTTGTCAAACCAGGGATTAAGACACATTTCTTTGGATGTGTTCAGATTGCTTTACAAAATTTACTACATGAAAATATTATTGAAAGGTGAGTGGTTTTTTTTTCTTGCTGTTGATCCTCTTGTGTATAAACATACAAATCATTTCTATATTATGTGCTGAAATTTCAGACCTTTATTCAGCCACAGAAGAAATCAATAATACAGGCTTTGGAAGGATTTTCCCAGCCCCTACTTCAAATGATAAAATGGAAACTGAAGAGGAGGAGGATGAAATACCATCAGAATTTATTTCTAGAAGGGATCTAGAAAAAAATAGACTGTCTAGCGAAGGTACAACTGTGAGAATAAATTATCTCGTAATAGTTCTTTCATTTGTTGCAACAAATAAATAAGTATCCTGTACTAAGTATCATAAGTATCATACTAAATTTATGTATTAAATGTTGTTACTTAGCAAAAAATATGAAGTAAGTAAATGAGCTAAAACATTGTCTCTTTTTCAGAAATGGAAAGATTTTCTGTTTTCAAAAACTATGAGCCAGGTGATCCAAATTGCAGGATATATGTGAAGAATTTAGCTAAACAAGTTCAAGAAAAGGTAGGTAAACCAGTAAATTTAAGTGTTGATTGGAAAGGCTTTTTGTCAGCTTTCCTATTATACCTATCCTTTAATTCCAGGATCTCAAGTTCATTTTTGGAAGATATGTTGACTTCCAGTCAGAAACGGAACGAAATATGTAAGTGAATTTGGTATTTGGTTAAAATTAAGCATTTTACATTAACTTCTATCATACTGGTGAAAACTGGGGTTTAAAACTTAATAATAACTACTTTTTTTCTTTATGCTTCTGCATAAATAGAATTTTTCTGCTTGAACAGTATCTGAAGGCACTTTGTTCCTGCCCATGGCAGAGGGGTGGTTGGAACTAGAAGATCTTAAGGTCATTTCCAACCCTAACAATTCTATGATTCTAAGGCAGTATTATTTTTCCTGTACGTTTTCATTATCAAATTTACTGTTTATGGGCTTAGAGACAGAATAATGGAAATGATTGTGTGGAAATGATTGTGTCTATGTTGTGGTTTAAAACCAAGTCCGTACACAGCTCGTTCACTCCCCCCCCCCCTCGCTCCCCCAACTCCCGGAGAGTTAGGAAGGAGAATCCAAAGAATGTAGCTACCACGGGTTGAGATAAGAACGGTTTAATAACTAAGGCATAACACAAATCATTACTGCCACTACTACTACAAATAATAATGATAAAGCAAATAACAAGTGAAGAGAATACAACACCTCACCAGCCATAACTCACCCCACCCTGCCCGACTGAGCACCGACCGATACCTCCTCCATCCCCTCAGAGCTCCAGCCCTTCCGGGTCTCTCCCGGTTACATCCTGGGTATGACGTGCTATGGTATGGAATATCTCTTTGGCTAGCCTGGGTCAGGTATCCTGTCTCTCCTTCCTCCCGGCCTCCCCTCCTCCCTGGCAGAGCATGAGCTCAGAAAAAGGCCTTGGACAAACCAAACACCCGAGCAGTAACTCGAAACATACTTGCTATCAGCAACCGTTCTCAACCCGAAAGTCAAAACACAGCACTGCACCAGCTACCAAGAAGGAGAAAAATGACTGCTACTGCTGAACCCAGGACAGTCTATGATCACTTTGCGTATGTCATTTATTGCAGTTGCACATCAGTTTGTCATCCTGCAGACTAATGTCACTTTTTACTAAATGAATCCCCCAGGCAAAATGGTCCTTAGTGATATAATCCCTGCTTGTAGGCTCTGCTTCCATTTCTGCTATTTCTCCATCTTGAAGCATGAAGTTTATATTTGTAATGTGAAATGTGAAAGTGTGGTTAAACACGAGTGAGTCCCAATTCTCAATTTTGCTTCTAGGTTTGATATACGTTTAATGAAAGAAGGTCGTATGAAAGGACAGGCTTTCATTGGACTTCCTAATGAAAAAGCAGCTGCTAAAGCTTTAAACGAAGCAAATGGATATGTCTTATTTGAAAAACCCATGGTGGTTGTATCTTTTTCTTCAAATATTTACATTATATTCTTTGTAATCTGTCTGTCAACCTGTACTTTTGCTGCTGTAGTGTTCAACTTATTAGAAATCTGTGGAAAGAGGAAATACCTTAAGAAAACCAGGCAGCCTAGCATATGATTGTTAGTTTTTGTATAACTAAAAAATATATTTGGGCACACCTTCTGAAACAGGAAAGTAACTGTAGTTTATCCAAGATAATTAAAATTGTCTTTGGTCTTAGCTCTTTGATCCTGCAAAAACAATACAAAAGATATTTTAGCTTGCATGATGATTGTATTTTAATGAAGTAAGCTTTTTGACTTGCTCATAGAATTAAGAATATAAAGACTAGCTTCTGTTAGGGTCAGAAGTCTCTATTTAGACTGCTTCTGCAGCTGGAACTGTCAGTTGCTTTTTGGCTCTGTGAAACATACTGGGATTTCAACACTTTTATTGTATTGCCCTGTTTTTTTGTCTGCAAGTCCTTTCTTATTCACTTAAATGTTTCATTGTTTATTTCCTTTATGTGTGCTAATGTTCACCCCAGCCTCTGTTCCTTTTACCCTCCCAAATACCTACTGAAACATCAGTTATGAAAATAACATGTTAGGATGGAGGACTGTAAATATCAAGTACTTATCCTGCTATAGTTATTCTGTTTTGCACCTAACCCATTCCTGATTAGTCCTTTTTGTTTCCTTAGTATTGTAATTGCTTGGACTGGCGTTTTTAAAATGTTTTTATACTACAAATCTGCGAGGTCCTAATATTTAACTAATAGCCACTCTTGTTCTAATATTCTGAATTGACTCACAGATAAAGGCCACTTCTGTTATCTGTTGCTGAAACCATATTTCTCTTTTGCTTCTTGATTCACATCTGTTTACCAGTGACACTTTCAGTCCTTAACAGAATCTCAGCAATTTGCTCGTTCAGCTAGACCAAAACAGGATGCCAATGAAGGGAAAAGAAAAAAGTAGAACACTCCAAAAGGTATGGTTTCCTTCCTGAAAATAAAAATAAATAGGCTGCGTTTTATTTTTTCATTTGGGGGGAGGCGTTTGTTTTTATATAATGGCTCTTTAGGAATAGTGTTGTGGAGGGGAAGTGTTCCATACAATTAAATTCTCTTAAATGTGCACTTATAGTAGAAAAGCAGAATGCAAAAATACATAGTTGATGTGAGTTTAAAATGTGCTCCTTAGTCTGTTTAGAAACTCAGAAACTGCCATTTCCCTAATCCTCATATCCAAGACTAGTTGTCAGTTTCTCTAACCGTTAGTCTAAGGGAAGCTAAGGAGAAAAGTTCTATGAAATTGGACCATTAATCTTTTAGTAATCTTCTGGAGTTTTGGCCTTGAAGAGATTTGCTTCTTTTCTCCTTCCCTTCTGTCCCCAACATTATAAAGTGATCCTGAAGAACTTTTCCAGCAATAAACATACTTCTGGTAGCTGTGTAAAGAACCTTTGGCTTTGATAATTCTGGGAAATGATATCTTAGTGCTCTTGCTACATCCTGATTTGGGAAAGGGTATTGTGTCAGAAAGTGCTACTTAATGCTGCATTAATCAAGTCTTCCTTTGTTGTGGAATGCATAGGTCCTGATTTTTCGCACTCTTGTCTAAACTTAATGGGAAACTAACTTTCAGCAGAAATTAATTACTATTTAATTTTATTTCCTGTCATATAACTTTACTTCACTATTGCTTATTTATAACTTACTGCTTTATGTAACTCAAAATTGGTTCTAATTTCACTTTCGGGGGTTTCATGCCCTGAAAATATCTGAGTAGTGAACAGTCTGAAATTAGCATGTGCAGTAACTGATGCAAAAATTAGAAGCATTCATTTCTCAATCTGCACCCTCTAATAGATCACTTACCTCAAATTTAAAGGATATTTAACTTCGCTACAGATCACTGTTAGGCATCACTCAGGTTATTCCACCTAAGACTAAGCGAATTTAAAGCTTCGGCCGAATGCTTCTGAAACATTCCACTTAATCCATGATATGTTTTATCTGGATGTTTCCATTGTGGTAGCTTTGGGAAAAAAAAAAAAAGCCTTAAAGTTTGAAATAAAGGATATTAACAGCTGGTTTTGATTTTTAAAAGTTGGTTGGGGACCCCACAGTATGGTTATTGTGAGAGTAGTGTTTCCAACAGTTACTTCCATTATAGGTTTCTTGTTCTGTCAGTTGTCCAAGGATTTTTTTTATCAGATTATGGTTGAGATTGTCTTGCTCATTTCTGAGATGCTGTTTGGTCTCACCAGTTCCTATTTTGAATTATTGATCTGTGGTTTGCAAAATCTGTATTTTGTCAAATTAAAGATCACGTTTTTTACAGATGTTATTCTGTACTTGTCCTGAAAAGAGATGAATGAGCCGTGGCTAAAGTATTCTATTAGAAACAAGTGTTTATGAGACTGTTTCAATCTTTCTTTCTCCTTCCTTGTTAGAAAAAAAGCCACTTACATTTCTGTCATTTTATCCAGTCTAATCAAAAAAATCATGAAATTACTAATGGCTCTTTAAATACAAGAAGAAGCTTGAAGTGTTTTAGCTATTGGAAAGCCTGTTTTATGAAGTCTGAACATTTTTATTCTTTTAGGAATTCAGAATCTTTCCAACTAATTTTGTACTTTAAATCCAATTCTGACTTTGCTGAACATGCTAAGTAATACTTTAAGGATAAATAAGGAAAATAACAAAGCAATTGTTTATTAATCATGTTGACCATCAACTCATAAGCTTTTGTTAGAGTGAGCAAATACATACTTAATGCAAGACTTGTTTGTGCACCTTACATGATTCTTACATGAGTTACCCTGATGTCAGTGTTTAATGTGTCAGGGGCAGAACTTAATTATTTTGACTTTTTATATAAAGAGCACAGAATGCACCATAGACTAATACAGATTTCTAGGAATCTATGGAGTTTAATTAAAAATATTAATTTCACTTCAAAACTACTGATGAAACTGAACCCTGTTTCTGCATGACTCTGTTTTCCTGTTCTTTCTTGAATATTCTGATGGATGCTGATTTTTGATGCAAAATTCCATGGCAGAAAGCTGAGTCTGCAAGGAAAAACAGAGTCAGAATCTCATTTGAAACATGAATGTGCATATAAACAAGTTTATGCAAACATTTAAGGGGCATCACATTTGATCTGTATCATGGGGAGTGGGCAGTGTGTGTGTTTTTAACTTTTGGTTACTTCTAAACCGGAAGAAGCTGTGTTAACTTTACAAATTTAAATGTAGGGTTTTTTCGTATTTTCTCTACAAAGGTTTTATACTTTGTAGATAAAGTAATACTTATGATTTATAAAAATACTGTGTAGCTCATTAGCTGAAAATGTTTTTTTCTTGACAGACCAGCAGAAATTTCAGTTAGTACGTGGGGTGGCTATATTTTCTTTAGCTAAAATACTGTTTCTGGGGAGAAGGGTTTTGTAGAAGAAACTGGTGTTGAGAGGTTTCCAGGTTCTTCACAGGGAAGAAGCAACTTTAAAAGCCTTCACTGAATGGAAACGTGGTTGGGTTTTGGACCTGATGGAAAAAGTGAGTCTGTAAAATGGCAAAGATCATTGAAGGAGAATTAATGAGGCAGAAAAATCTGATGTTGTCCTAGTAGTTACAGTTATCAAAAAATGTATTTAATTTTGAATATGGAGTTTAGTGTTCATGGACTCATCAGCCCTCATTAAATCTCATAAGGGGTCAGAATTGTATTTTATCAGACACAGGTACTTGCTTTTGATAGGTAGCATAAAGTTAAGTGTATGCATTCCTGAGAATCCAGTAAAATTAAACCACATTCTGCTGTTCTTCTTTAGAAACATTCCTGCCTAAATACTGCAGTAATACTGTCATGCAGAGTGTATCCTTTCTTGTTGTATCCTTTTTTTGTACAATGTTTCCTGTAGCACTGAACTACATCTTAAGTTTTGGTACAGAGTAGATGTGGGGAGTTCATATGTTTTAACACCTGACATAACCTGGTAACTTTAAAAGCAAAGGGCACCTTTTCAGTGGAAAAAGAAAATCCCTGAGTTGACTGTCCTGAGTGAATAGATACAGTAGGGGTTCTTAGTCTTAAAAAGTGGCCTCCACCTTCCTCCTCAAAGGTCATATTAACTTGCTAATTTGGTCCGATTCATTAGCTTGTATGAGCTAATGTTCTGCTAATGTTCCACTAATGTGTCTGGAGCTGTGCAGAACTCACACTGTGGATGTTGTCCTGTTTTTCTTCAAATACAGTAATAATATATTGGTTAAAAAAGTTGCAAAGCAGTTAGTGATATGAGAGGGTTGAACAATATTTTAGGTTGTTGTCCTGGTACATGAGAAACAATCCGTAATTGACTTAGTTTATATGTTCCTCATTTTTGAGTAGAGAAGAAAATCTAACAATATCTCACAATTAAATATTTGGAATGGAAATATTAATCACTGCTACCTTTGACCTTTTTGTTGTGTTGGGTTTTTTTATTTTTTTTTTTAATTGCTCTCTGCACTGCAGGTAGTAGTGTTGCCAGTGACTTTTCATGTGGGTTTCATATTACATTAGTGTTTAATTTACTGTAATATAAAATTGATACAGCCTGTATCAAGTCAGATTTTGCAGACACTTAACACTTTTTTAAATGCCAAGTATCTTTCAATTTAGTTATTAAAAGAAAGCATAACCCTACTATTTTCCTGCTTGATCTTACTTTTAACATGCCTTTGTGATGTTCCAGGTCCCTTTTGTGTTCCATCTCTTTCAAGTATTACCAAGCTGGGGGAAGAAGCAGTGTAATCTTCAGGACTTTTGAACTGGGTGTAGTAGCATTTCTAAAGTATTTAAGGCAGAGTATAAATTTTCTCATATTAAAGATTCCAATTATCTTTAAGCTGTCACAAGATTTACAAGACAAATGAATGTTAGTTTGCTTGTGAAATTTCTAATAAATTATTTCCTTTCTCTTGATTTTTGCCTTTTTCTCTTCAGTTTGACTTTTGTTATGGGATTAGGGAATGGGAAGGAGGAAGACACTTTTTACCTTTATAACAGGTGAACAGTACAGTTGTAACTGTGCAACATGTTCTAGATGATTCAGAGTATATATTCATATGCACCTCCTTGGGCTAAATAGATGAGAAGGTCTAAGGATAATCTCATTTCTTCTGATGGGCTTTTTTGGTTTATTTCTTGTCTTGGAGACTAAGCAGTAGGAGTAGTGCACTGGCATGAATTTGTGCTGTTAAATTGGGTATTGTTTTTCCATCAGTAATTAACTTTAATTGTTCATCCACATATTGAAAAATATCACTAGTGAAGCTAAAGCCATTAAACCAGAAGTAGCAGTGAAAACCATGCCGGATCAACAGGAGTTGATAGGATTTCCTCATCAAGTCTCTGTGATATATTGCTTGTCTGCACTGACTCAGTCAAGTTTGATAAAATACAAGTTTGTGACAGGATAAAGTTCAAATTGCCAGTGATAGGGACTCTGCAAAAACAAGTTTGAAGTGATACACTACCACGCTCTAATCACTAATAACAGCTGGTGTAAGTTACGGGGCATGTATAAGATCAGTTTAAGATCAATAGGTGTCCCTTTGGGGAGAAGACAAGATTCAGCCTGTGACTGATCCCAGAAGGTGGAGTCTTCTGATTAAGAGAAATCTCCAGGAACTCACCAACAAAGTTGAAGTTGAAAAGCAGGTATTCTTTATTGCGGTTCATGGAGACATGGGGGGTAGCTCCTCCTAGCATGTCTCATCTGAGCATCAACCAGGCTGTGATTATGTTGTCCTTAAACATACATATTCATGGAGTTACATACATTACATCATACTCCTAGAGTGTTCCTCCTGCGTGCACACTAAAATGTGATAGTGGGTTCTGGGACCTGTGGTGGTTATTTCTTCATCATCACTTCGTTTTAGGATCGTCATGTCAGTAACCACTAGGCCAGTTTTGGCCAGTTCTTGTGCAATGCTTATCTTAGCTATTTCTTTATTATGTTAGTTGCTAACAAAGCCTAAAGTCCTTGAAGTTACTTATTTACAACCCCATTCTTCAGTCAGCCCCATTCTTCAGTCAACCCCTTTTCTTGTTCTATTGCAAATTCTTTTGCAACTGAGTTATTTAAAGTTTCCTGAAGTATTTCCCTGTTTCTACTTGATGCTTAATTTTCCATTTTTCATAGTCCATCATGGATTGTTTGCAACACCAGAAAAAACACTGTACTATGCCACAAGCGATTAAGATTATAATAATTAACATCAATATTCCTACAAACAATTGCCTTAACCAGGAAAGATTAGGTAACCAGGAAGTTGATTTTTTTTTTTTTTTCCAAATCTCCTCAAAACCCCAAGAAATGTCATCTTTGGCCATCTCATGCAGTGCTCTAACTCACTTCCAAATTTCTTCTAAATTGGTTTTGATTCTTACGCTTTGATCTATGTAAGAGCAACAACTGTCACTGATTACAGAGCAAACTCCCTCTTCTGATGCTAATAACATATCTAAGGCCATTCAGTTTTGCAATGCTGCTCAAGATAAACTGGCTATTTCCCTTTGTTCTGCTTGAATTGCATCTATATGCTAACTTCTGTTGTGGGGGGTTTTTTTTGTTTGTGCATGCATGTGTTTGTTATTTATTTTTTTTTTACTGTGAGGATGATGAAACCTGCTTTAGATGACCCTGCTTGAGCAGGGCATTTGGACTAGATCATCTGTTGTGCCAAACAAAGGCTGCTTGGCCTGCCCTTGCCTCCTGAATGGCCCTCTTATAACAGGGGGGGCTGTCCCTCACATCAAGGTCTGGCATGGCATGTGTCCCTACTGGTCAGCGCCTGCTGAGTTGCAGCCAACAGTGGAGCTAAGGGTTCTTCTTGGTGGCAAACGCAGAGGCCAGCCTAGTCTTTCCCTTGACTATTGTAGGAGGCAGCCTCAGTCCTTGCACCTCATTATCAATGTGGAGTTTCACCTGCCTCATCCAGTTACCGGTCCCTTCTATGGCAAAGCACACACACATTTACTTTAGCAGTATAACTACTACATGGTGCAGCAGCATTTTGAAGATACTGGTGGCAGTAGGGGACCAGCCAAAGAGAATTTTCCACCAGTGGGGTTCTCCCACTCTCCTAATTGGTTCCGTTACCTGCTTTATAACACTGCCATTGTATTAGAATTTTTCTAGCTTCTGCCTTAGCATTTTCTAACAGCTGCTGTAAATTTGCATGCTCTGACATCTTTTAAAAGTGACAAATCCATATGTTACAAAGTGTAGTATCTTATCAACAACTGGCTAGTAAATACAGGTGGTTTATACACAAAATCACAGTTTCTAATAATAGATGAGTTGCAAGTACACATATTGAAGTCATTACTTTTCAGTTGCCCCCAGGTGATGTTTTGCAAATCATTGGTTGTCCTCTGCCTCTTTCCACTGGGGGTCTTCAGGGTCAGCTCCTGCAGCTAGGGCATCGGGTTTGTGTATTTGTTATCTCTCCGTATCTTTGGAAATTGACAGCTAAGAAGGATCTAATGTCAAACTGAGAACAGCTTTTTTTATTTTCTAGGACTGCATCTGCTTCTGGTTTATTCCTTAAATGTATCTCCCTACTTGATACAAAACTGAAGAGAGCACATATGCTATTGTAAATACTTTGCTTTTCTTAAACAGCTTACATTGCTACCATTCCTAAGGCAGGACAAACAATTGGGTGTGAGTCCCCAAGTATTTTACTCCAGCCTTGCAATTGGGTTCCGGCATGAATGTTTTTTGTTATATGCAGACAAATATTTACTCTAGTTGTCATTTTTACTGTTCTGAAAGAAACGTTAATTTGATAATGACAAACATTAAAGTAAAAAATACTAGTTAATCCATTGTGGCCTTCAAAGACGTGGGACACATTTTTAGTTCGTATCTGGACAGAGCCACTTCCCAAAGCTTTGTGACTCGAGTTGTTGCACATAAAAAGGTGTCTATAAAAGAGGAAACATATAATACATCCTAACACCCACGTTGAGTTACAAGTACAGAACCAAGCTATTAAAATATTGCGTAAAAGGCAAAGTAAATATTCCATGTAGGGGAGCAGGATAACCACGAGGTGGTGTTATACTCAAAGACGAAAATAAGCGAGGTGTTTATGTGGAGAAATTTCTCAAATCTCGAGAACAAATGTGTTCCAGAATGTAATATTGTCGTGAATCAACATGTTGACATGTGATGTAAAGCTTTTAGGTATTAGTTTATTTTACCGTATAACAGCTTCTTGCTACCAAGTCCGTCATAGGACTAAGGCTGCAGCTTGCCGTGGCGGCTGCGGCACTACCTCTGCTCCCTTCTGCTCCGCTCTGCTTCAGCCGGAAGGGGCTGAGTTCTCATCGCTGCTGCCCCGGCGGCCCTAGGCTGGTGGGGGGGGCGAGGGGGGGAGGTGTGATGCTGCTGCTGAAGCCTGCTGAAAAGAACATAGGCCTGACGTGTATGTACCGAGTTCTGCTGCTTTCTTTCTGCATGTGTTCTCACCTGTGTTTGGATTGCAGTCAGTTGTGCTGCCTTTTCTTCCATTGGGGAGTATTCACCTCTTGCTTTTTTCTTCCAAATTTCACAAGCAGTTTGAAGCTAGAGCTTATAGAGTGTGCTGTGGATTTCACCATCTCAATTCTCTTACCATGGCTTGTATTGAAATCACAAAACCTTTTCAAAGAAATTAAAAACTACACTGAGTTTTCAAGCAGTAGGCCTTGGGTCACTAGGCTGGTTGTGTCAAAATACATTATTTTTACTGCTTTGTGTAGTTTACTGTTCTGTGTGCTTGACTGATATAAGTAAAAAATGCTAATCTGATAAATGGCTTCTCTCACCAGAGAAGGTCAAACTTTCTTAGCTCGTTTTCTGTAAATATATGTTTTTCTTATCAGGGCAATGAAGCATTATTTTGGGAAAGTGAAAGCACAGGGAACATCTGCTTACGGCTGAAATTTATCTGTATACTCTATGAAGATCTACAAGGAAATATTTTTTTTTAGATTATTCTGCTCACAAGCAGAGAAACAAGCTAAATTTCTCAAATGTTTCATCCTAAATAACTTTAGTTATTTAGTGAAGTGCGGTGACAGCTGATAGCAACAGGCTCTGGGAGGTAGGTTCTACACTTTATAAGGTGATATGTTTTGTGTCTGAGTTTGCTTCAAAAAGTGCGGCTCCACAGACAGGGAGATGTGGATCATCCTTACTTTAAAACTAAGTAATTTTGTACAAATTATTTTAAGCTTATCTATAAATTTCTGTTTGGGTATGTGTATAATAGTCAGTTGGAGTTTTAAGTAGTGCATTCTAAATGTGTATTAAAACATGAAAAGGGTGCAGGTTTCTTTCATGTAGCAAACCTGAAGGACCTTGTGTTCATGTTTATACCTTCACTGAAGTGTTTAGTGTCCCCTGACAGCACCCAAGAATCTCCTTATTTCTTCTTTGCCCTGTGTTATTTCTGTGTAAAATAGTATTTTACAAGGAATACATAACTTAGTAAAGTAAGAAGTATTTTGTTGTTTAAGGGAAGCAGTAGTTCAGCCTTTTGTTTGCAAAGGCTCTTGTAGGACAAATCTAGCATTTCTGTCTTTGAGTGAGTATAGTCACTTCTGTATCTGAGAGATCTTCCCAGGTTAGGGCTGTTGTTTGAATAATAGTTGTCATGCATGTCATGAATGACAGAGTCACATATGTTAGTCTTCCAAAAAGAATACCTGGGGCTTTATGGCAACTCCTGGTAAGAAACATGACACTTCTCCAATATTTATCTAAACTTCTGCCACTCTCCAAATTTATCTAAATATGCACAAGTGATAGTAACACAGATTTGAAAAAAAGATGCCTCTTAAGGATAAATATAAATAGGAATGTAAAGTATTGTACTTTAAAATGAAAAATTAAATGTCCATTTCAGTCTATATAAGTACTCCTTTGCATTTTGGGGCTGTTTTTGGCTTTATACTACTAAAATTGCAACTTTTACGTGCTAGAGACAGCCTGGATTGGAAAACATCTGAGTTTTAACTCAAGAAAACAAAGTTCCAGTCAATGTGAGAGGTTGATATAACTTAGAATCCAGTTCACAGAGAAAATTACAATAGAATTAAAGAAATACTATGCCAAAGATGGTCATTTACTTTTAAATATGTATTTTGTAATGTGCACTTTACCCTTTTGCAGGAATATAAATAGGCAGTAAGAAAAGTGCAACTGATTGCAGGGCACAGGATGGGTATCTTGTTTCTTCTGTTAACTGTAGGGCTTTGCTGGGCACAGTACAACCCTAATACTCTCCTTTGAAGGACATCTGTTATACATCTCTTTGAATGGCGCTGGGCTGATATTGCTCTTTCAGTGTGAACGCTATTTAGCTCCTCATGGATTTGGAGGAGTTCAGGTATGTCTGTTCTGATCATTAGGTAATAAAATGACTACATAGATGATAATTTGTTTTTCAGATAAAATTTTTAATTCATCAAAGAACAGGTACTGAGAAAGAAAAATAGAAATCGATAATGGAAGTAGTAAATGCTCCCAAATATATTTTTCAGCCATCATTATGTGAGCATGAATTTATTTCATTGCTCCAAAGTGCATGTTTTGCGCACTGTACTTTACATTTAGACGGATTAGAATTGCATATCTTTGGCTAAATCTTTTTTTTACTGCTGTGAAGAGTAAACTATGTTTATGTGCTTGATATTATTTTAAATCAAAGGAAAGTTCATAAGAGCTAGATAAACACAAAACTATGACTTGAAAAAAAAAGAGGGCTCTCAAAAAGCTTCCTCGATACTGAAATGCTGAAGGTTTAAAATAAATACAAAGGGCTGCTATTTATGTTCAATCAAGCAGGCAAGTTTCCCTCTGTAAAGCCTAGTATGAGGGTAAGCCATGAAGAGACCATTCTTTTGCAGAAACCTGGTGTAAGCAGAAATGAACAGTCCACATGTGTGTTGGTGTGTGTTCTATCTGAACAACAGACCTGGGTACTTGTGAAAACAATAGTGCCAGATAGGTGGGGTGGTATGGCTTAGTCACTCATTAAGCAATTCCTATTTGTCAAATTCCTCAGAAGAATTGCTGAGAGAAATCCTCCTGTCTCTTCTATAGCTCAGGAGTTCTCAGGGTGACGTGAATGAGAATTTTCCCACCGTTTTCAAATACATTTGAAGTTGTCCTTGCAACCACTTTTCCAGATGTACAGGCCTGATTGGTCTTAAATTAATTTCTCAGATTATGATCAATGCTTGCATGACTGGAAAGAGTACAGTTCTGAATTTGGGTTTATGCTAGAGTACAGTCATTGTGAAAAGGTGTTTTATCTTCAGCTGTTGGGCAATCCAGGAAGAAACAAAACGGAAGAAGGGTATCAAGCCAGCTAGCCAGATAATAACTGACAGCATCTGATCTGTGTGAATTTTGACAGCTGCAGTAGGAACCGTACCATCTTGCAGGAGTATAAATTGCCAGCAGGGAGACCGGAGCCCCACACTGAAGGCAACATGCAAGTCCTCCTCCTGCTCGCAGGTCTAGGGTTCTGCTGGGGGCAGTACAGCCCCAACACTGAGGCCGGGAGGACGTCTATAGTACATCTCTTTGAGTGGCGCTGGGCTGATATTGCTCTTGAGTGCGAGCGCTATTTAGGTCCTTATGGATTCGGAGGAGTTCAGGTAAGCTGTTTCCTGTGAGTAGGTAAGGAAATGGCAAGGTAACATCTGATTAATAAATCAGAATGCCTGAATTAGAGCCAGCCAGCTCCAAGTCACTTTAGTGTTGGGAAGGGGAGGACGGAAGCAGTAACCCCACAGCCTGCAGGGCCGGTGCCTGATCTTGTTTCTCTAGCAGATCAGTTAGAAAGGGGCACGCTTTCCTCTGAAGGGCTTCCCCTGGAAAGCTCGGTTTTCCTCTTTGCCCTCTTCCACGGGGTGTGCATAAACATTGAGGTTTGGCTTTCCTAAGGTAGTCACTATTGCAGTGAAAAGAATTCCTGTGGCTTCAGCTCTGCCATGCACGTGTCCTTGGAAGCAGGTCCACGCTGGACCTGGGCAGCCCACAGGAACGAAAGCAAACTTCTTTCTTGCCAGCCTGCAAGACAGACACCTCGCAGAGCTGAGCTCGTGCTGTGGGAGGGAGACTGGATTAGGCGCGAGCCTACCCCTGAGGGGCAGAGGTGCCGACTGCAAGTGTGACCCTTAAAACCTTGAAATAAACCCAGTGGATATCCCCTCAAAGTGCAGCATTTCCTCCACAGGTTTCACCTCCAAATGAAAACATTGTCATTACTAACCCACACAGACCCTGGTGGGAAAGATACCAGCCCATCAGCTACAAGCTCTGCACTCGGTCAGGAAATGAAGATGAGTTCAGAGACATGGTGACCAGATGCAACAACGTTGGAGTAAGTGCATTGACAATCTGTCTCTGGTATGGCAAGGAGTGTCGTATCAGCTGAGGGAATTTAGTGCTGCTGTCCTCAGAGGAGGCGTAAACTGAGAACAAACTGTAGGGGAACAGCAAATTCAAGTGAATGGTGATGTGGTGGAGCTCTGGCTCTCCCTTCACCGTCTCTGCAAAATGTACTGAAATGCACTTGTTGCTTTTCCAGGTTCGCATTTATGTGGATGCTGTGGTCAACCACATGTGTGGCTCCGGGGGTGGCTCAGGCACTCATTCTACCTGCGGAAGCTACTTTAATGCCGGTAACAGAGATTTTCCAGCTGTGCCATACTCTGGCTGGGATTTCAATGATGGCAAATGTAAAACTGGAAGTGGAGAAATTGAAAGTTATGGTGATATCTATCAGGTAACCTTCTCAGACAAAAGTTGGAAAGCTTTTTCTTTTTTTTTTTTTTCTTTTCTCATTTGTTTGTTTGTTGGTTTTTGTGTTTTGTTTTGTTCTGCCTTTCGTAAGCCCTGCTGTGTAACCATTACAGTAAGGCCAATCACAGGGAGTGGTTTCTCACAGAAGCTGTGCTTGGTCACCTGACAAGTGAATGAAGTAGTGAGCATGGGCACAAGAAAGACACTTGTGGTGCCAAACTTTCCAAGTACTGAGAAATCAAGAACCCTCCACACATTTTGCCCGTAGGCGTATGCAGGATCTGTCTCCTGCAGTGGGCCCAGTGTACTCAGCTCAGCCGGTGAGCTCTTTCTTACAGCTCGTAAACTCAGCTGATATTGATCAGGAGCCCCCATGGAAAACTGACAGCAGCGCAAAGTGGACCCTGGCTGAATGACTGACTCTTTTTGGTTGATGACGTGTGTGGCAGTTCTTTTCTCAAGGTTGCCGCTCTTTCCTCCTGGTTGAGATAAAGACAAGCTGAACAGGGAAGGCAAAAGCCACACACGTAAGCAAAGTGGAACGATGAATTCAGTCAGCACTTGCCAACCACAGGCAGTTGTTCAGCCATCTCCAGGAAAGTGGGGATACATCACAAACCCTCCTCTCTCCCAGCGTCCCCCCTTCCTTCTTCTTCCCACAGCTTTAGATGCCGAGCATGAGGTCATATGGCAAATGAGAGATACAAACAAATAAAATTGATTTTACGGCTCAAAACATGTAAGCATTTCACTGGAAGTTGTTACAAGCTGACAGAGTGGCACCTCCTAACTGTTTCAGGTTTCTTTTCCCTTCGCTTTCTAGGTCCGGGACTGTCGCTTGTCTGGCCTTCTGGATCTGGCCCTGGAGAAGGACTATGTCCGCTCAAAAGTTGCTGACTACATGAACCATCTCATTGATATTGGCGTAGCAGGCTTCCGAATTGATGCTGCCAAACATATGTGGCCTGGCGACATTAAAGGATTTCTGGACAAGCTGAAAGATCTAAATACTCAATGGTTTTCTGCAGGAACAAGACCTTTCATTTACCAAGAGGTAATCTCCGTGTTTTCTCCTCAATGGTTTGTCTTTGTCTTTATTACCTCTTGTACCTCTCTCCTTCTGGGGCCTTTGCCGTAGACAGAGCTCGGCTTTTCTTTGGAGCAGCCCTGCAGCCCTAAGTACTTCTCTAAAAATGCCTCCACATCTTCTTGCCTTTGAACTTCACCTCTTCTTTTTTTAGTCGCGTTCCCTCACGTGTGTGTTCACCGTGTATTCTGCTAACTCTGAGCTGACTTGCACAGGAGAAATAAGCATATTGAATCTTTTCTCTCCAAGTGTAAAGCAAGATTTAATGCTGTGAGCTGTACACTGCCTTTTCTCACTGTGAGACAAGGACAGAGACACAGTTTCTCCTCTGTGTACCAGGTAATTGACTTGGGTGGAGAGCCGATCACAGGCTCACAGTACTTTGGAAACGGCCGAGTGACGGAATTCAAATATGGTGCCAAACTGGGGACAGTGATCCGCAAGTGGAATGGAGAAAAGATGGCTTACTTAAAGTAAGGATGAAGATGTCGCAACTTATGCACTGGGGTAGCCTGGGTACACCGGTGGACAGGGTAACTTCAAGTCTCTGTGTTTCTGGCCAGGAACTGGGGAGAAGGCTGGGGCTTTGTGCCTTCCGACAGAGCCCTGGTCTTTGTGGATAATCACGACAACCAGCGGGGACATGGGGCCGGTGGGGCTTCCATTCTGACCTTCTGGGATGCCAGGTAAAGGACCGCTCTTGTCTGGCCAATGCTTTTTCCATCTGCTTGTTTGTGTCTCTGTTTTCTGGCATGGTTTCTCACCCCGTGTCTCATGACTCTCTTTGTCCAACCAACAGGCTTTATAAAATGGCAGTTGGTTTCATGCTTGCTCATCCATATGGGTTCACACGTGTGATGTCAAGTTTTCGCTGGCCAAGAAATTTTGTAAATGGACGGGTAAGCCTGTCATGCTGAACTGAGCTTCGTGGTGAAGGAGGATTAGAAGAGGGCCAGAGAAGCAGTGTGGTGTGTTTAGATTAGTGAAGTGATTTCTCTGTCCCACGTGGGATCTAGCAGGTGGACGCCCCACCTAGCTTTTGTCTGCAGATAGGCTCTCTGAATTTTTCAGCGAGAAGTTTTAACCTTCTCCTTTGAACTACAGGACATCAATGACTGGGTTGGCCCACCAAGTAACTCAGATGGATCAACAAAGGCTGTTACGATCAACGCAGACACTACCTGTGGCAATGACTGGGTTTGTGAACATCGCTGGCGTCAAATCAGGTAGGTTGCTGTGGAGACAAAAAGAAGTAAGATCTGTTGCTCCTCGTGGCTTTAGAGCTCTCACAGCCCCAGTGACAACAATCCCTTGCATTTTCAGGAACATGGTTGTCTTCCGTAACGTGGTGGATGGTCAGCCTTTCTCCAACTGGTGGGACAATGGCAGCAACCAAGTAGCTTTTGGCCGTGGCAATAAAGGCTTCATTGTTTTCAATAATGATGACTGGTAAGTCAGTGGGAGAAGACCGTGTCCTCAGAGAAGAGCATAGCTCATCCCTGATGAGCAATGCTGATGGGAAGGGGAATGGCCTTTTCTCTTGATGAGGGCGCTCACGCCAGCCTGTGCCAGAGATCCTTGGCTTGCATGCTAAGTCTAGAGAGCCAAAGTGGGAGCACAGGGAGCAAAGTGGGGATAGGATCAGAAAGCTGACCCTCTACATTGCCAAATGTTAAAAGTGAGGGAGTAGCATCAGGTTCAGAAAGCCTCTATACCCAGTTTGAGTTACCTGTTTGGGAAGCATTGGATGAAGAAGGTCAACTTCTTTTCACGCAGGGATATGAACGTCAGTTTGCAAACTGGGCTGCCTGCTGGTACCTACTGTGACGTTATTTCTGGACAAAAGGAGGACAACCGATGCACTGGAAGTCAGGTGTATGTTTCTGAGGATGGACGGGCTAATTTCAAGATTAGTAACCACGCTGAAGATCCATTCATGGCAATTCATGTTAATGCCAAGTTGTAACTCGGGCGAGACATCTTTCTCCGTTTGGTCTCTGCATCATCGATTTCCCCGTAACTGGTGAATCCCTGGTATTTGAGCAGGAGTGATTCTCTGTATCTAATGAATAATAAATGGCAAGCAAATTGAAGAGTCATGTTTTTTCCCTTAATGAACTGGACGGTAACTTTATCGTGTCACAGCTAGTGGCAGTGCAGTGCAGTGCTGTGTTTTAAGGCGATGCAGCACTCTGTTTCCCACATCAGAGAAAGGGGGGAGAGCGTAAAATAAAAGAAATAAATTGGACCCAAACCAACACATGGGCGAGTTAGAAATGCGGTACTTCCAAGGCCGATGCATACTGACACGTCTACATCCCAGACGAGCCACACTGTGGGCAGTCAGCTGCAAGTAGTGCCCACACACCCAGGAGAGTTGGATCTGTATCTTGCGGCGAAGCAAAGCCCAGGCTCTGTGTTGGCAGAGGAAGCTGGGCCGTGCCAATTCAGTTATTCCAGCCCATGACACCAGTCAAGCCAGCGGGCTGCCTGGTTCAGTCAGCTTGTGCCTGTACAAATCTAAAGCACAGACCTTACCTGGTTAGCCCCACTGTCCTGCTGGGAACAAATGTTCACTATGGCCGTTCCAAAGGTGCCTGAGAAGGGCGCCGTTTAGTCAAGTGTCAGTTAGAGCTCTTGACAGTGGTGTCAATGCCAGCATATGCTTGTCTCTGTGGAGGGCTTGGCTTGCCTATCCAGTAACATCTCTGAGAACTTCGCAGAAGGAGCGCAGGCTTGGCAGCTTTCCCAACTTCATTGTCAGCTGTGAAGAAATGCTGAGGTCAGTGTGAGTCTGCTTTAAGTCAGAATGTCTGCTTGGCTACAACACTCGTTGTGATGCAGTCCTGAGGGGCCACTGTCAGAGGAACGCCCAGATGTCTTCTTTTTGAGGTCAAGGTGTACTCTTAAGGGTACACCTGCCTTTTGTGGTGGGAGAGGGAGAGCGTGTGGCTGCTGGAGGGAGGGTATCGGCTCTCAGCGTGCCCAAGGGCTCCAAGTGCCTGGCAAGGTAGCGATGGTGTTGGAGGAAGGGGCCAGGTAGTGTGCCTGTCCCAGAGGCTAGACCTTCTGCCTGTCTCCCTTGCTCATTGTGGCCGGCACCACCTTGCTTGAGGGCAGGGGACCTTGCGGGCAAAACACAGCCCTTGGGGCTGCTCCCAGGGACGGTGTCAAAGAGTGGGAGAGCCGTGTGGCAGGATGGTAAGAGCTATTTGCAAACCTGTCGCTTGCCACCAGGGTCAGGGCAGGGAGCCCTTCTGCTCCTTGGAAGCAGACAGGCTCCTCTCCTTGCTGTGCAAACGGGGCTGGCAAAGGGATGGGTCCACATCTACTTTGTGCTGCAGCATCCCTGAAGCCATTCTTCAGGAAAGCTGGTCTAAAAGCGTGCCATCTCATGTAGCGGCATGAGACTGGCAGTATCTTGGCTGCTGAAAGCTGACCATCAAGGTGATGGCTGTGTTTCCCCTGTGGCATGACTTTTTAGGTCCCTCAGCTAGGACATCTTTATCTTTTCCTGTAATAGCTGTGTCTGTGCTTCTCTGAGACCACTGTTTGCCACCCTTCCTGGGGTTGCCAGGGGACTTGCTGTGGCAGATACCACTGAAATCTGAGTGCTGCTTCTTTCCTGAGAGGAGGGCAGTCTCAGTCTTGGAGCATAATAAGATACTCACCTGTCTGGAGAGCAGCAGTCAATGTAGATGTTCTTTTTTGTGAAGATGGTGAGTGAAGTCTATGATCTCTCTGTGAGCAGCCTTAAGACTGCCGTCTGCCTTAGTCTTGTACAGATTCCTTTTCAATAATCCATCTAGGGATGTTTGGATGGTGCGCTTAAGACACAGGCAAACTTAACTGCCTTTACATACCCTTCAAACCATCGTTATGATAGAACACAGCAATACTGTTTATTCAATTGTGAAACTAAGCAGCAGTGGGGTGGGCAATAACAGTGGGATTGGTCTGACTGGGTCAGAGTCGCATACTCTCAGGCCAGCTTCTTTTAGCTATTCCACACGTGCAGGGTGTAACATTTAATATCCAGTCTGCTTATTTGAAGACAACTGATGCTAGATCCTTTTTCTGACTCAGCTGTGTGATACAAAATATACTGAAAGCGTGATGCAAATGTGACACCTGGCAAAACAGAACAATTGTGATATGCAGTTCGATCACAGTATCGACGTGGCCTCCGTTAGCGGTGTCTGTAATACACTTGCTGTCAGGATGCTGGGCATCTCCTGTCACTGGAAAGAAGTGTGTGGGTTGAAACCAGCTGAAGCCCATTGCCGTCTTTGAAAAATCTTTTGTTAGCTCTAGTTTTTGGAATCTCGGTTGTGCTGAGCCATGTGTACACTCCTCCCCACGCCGGTCTGGCTAAACCATGAAGATGTTGACATTTTTTGAATGATTTCAGGGATAGAGTGTTACCCCACCAGCTGATGCACTCCAATGACATGACTGTTTACCTAAAATAAAGGCCACCCTCCAGCCCTCTTTGTGCTTAGATCAAGTCAGCATTCTTTGCAACCCCTGTGGACAAGCAACACCTGCATTATTTTCCATGAGGCTCCTGGCCAAGTCACTCTTTCCTCTCTCCACTGAGTTTTGTTCTTGCGTCAGGGTTTACTGCTCAGTCACATGCTGGTAGGTCTTGTGTACACACTGATGCTGCAGCACTGCGCTGGGAAAAGGCTGCCGTTGTTAGCATGGTATCGGCGGGCAGAGCTGTAATACGGCCACATAGGATATCCGCTACCAGGTTTGCAACACTACGTGGAGATCAAATGGATTAAACCACACAGTTTTCAGATGGGGGCGGCAGAGGGTTGTGTCCCCATCTGTGTTGTGGTGGAACACCCCTGAAATCAGCCCATTGCATTGGGCTTTCAAGGACAAGTCCTTCCTCTTTTTGGCTGATAACAGTGTGTTTCAGGAGAAAACACAGGTCATTGGAGACCCAAGTTTAGGCAGCGAGATGCCATGACATCAATGTAAGCACAGCGGGACCAGTCATGTAGAAATTAACTGGGGCCACATTTTTGGTTGCTCTTGGTAATACTGAGGAATGGTGGGGAGGGGTCTGTTCTCACTTGACTGGTAATCACGACATGCGTAATCATCTTACAGGTTCCTTGCTGTCAGGGAGTAGGCAAGGTCATTTGCAGTAATTTACTCTGTCATAGTTGTAGTGGAAAAAGAAACCTTGTACAAGGCCCGTGACATGTAAACGAACAGGTGGGCAAATGGGTCCCGCTTCTGCCTTTTGTCCTTGAAGACCGATGCTGGCAAGGAGAAGAAGGCATGTGACATGTTCAGTGGCGTGACTGCTTTCAGAAAGAACATGCCTGTGGCAGTTGAGGTACATAGTGCACTGAGGTTTCTTTTATCTTGGAGTGGATGTGCCCTTTAGCAGATTCTTTGGTTTCCTCACAGATACTCGTCGAACGTCAGGGTCTCTCCATGTTCTCTCAGAGTGTTGTTTGATCCTTGCTGCATGTAGAGTGAGTAATCACTTTACAGCTGACTTTGGGTTTCCTTCCTTGACTCATGTGAACCACTGGTCACTGAAACTGCTGGTCAACCTTACACAGAGTTTCTGTTGGAGAGGGAACCACGTGCAGCTCCAATGACATTTAATCATGTAGAACAACATTTGTTCTGTACAACCGAGGGAAGAAAACCAGCAACAAGTCCCTAGCAGAGATTTGGCAGTGATGCCAGAAAACCTTCAGGCATGAAAACAGGTCAGTTTCTGGTTACCAGTGTGGCTCACCCGGTGCAGCCCTTCCCCCCGCCACGTGTTGTGTGATACTTCTGTTAGTGACTTGAGAGGTAGCCTGTTTTGAGCTTGGAATAATCCTGAGCACTGGATGCCTGTGAATGCTGGCAAAGTCATTCCTTCTCCTAGCACTGTTAAAATTCCAGGTGTCTTTTTATCCCTTTCCTTTCCTGTTACCTTGTAGAGCCCACCTTGAGGGTCTGTGCCTACTTCTTGGAATCCCTTGGCTATCTACGCTTGCATGATTGGAAAGAGTACGATTCTGAATTTGGGTTTATGCTAGAGTACAGTCATTGTGAAAAGGTGTTTTATCTTCAGCTGTTGGGCAATCCAGGAAGAAACAAAACGGAAGAAGGGTATCAAGCCAGCTAGCCAAATAATAACTGATAGCATCTGATCTGTGTGAATTTTCACAGCTGCAGTAGGAACCGTACCATCTTGCAGGAGTATAAATTGCCAGCAGGGAGACCGGAGCCCCACACTGAAGGCAACATGCAAGTCCTCCTCCTGCTCGCAGGTCTAGGGTTCTGCTGGGGGCAGTACAGCCCCAACACTGAGGCCGGGAGGACGTCTATAGTACATCTCTTTGAGTGGCGCTGGGCTGATATTGCTCTTGAGTGCGAGCGCTATTTAGGTCCTTATGGATTCGGAGGAGTTCAGGTAAGCTGTTTCCTGTGAGTAGGTAAGGAAATGGCAAGGTAACATCTGATTAATAAATCAGAATGCCTGAATTAGAGCCAGCCAGCTCCAAGTCACTTTAGTGTTGGGAAGGGGAGGACGGAAGCAGTAACCCCACAGCCTGCAGGGCCGGTGCCTGATCTTGTTTCTCTAGCAGATCAGTTAGAAAGGGGCACGCTTTCCTCTGAAGGGCTTCCCCTGGAAAGCTCGGTTTTCCTCTTTGCCCTCTTCCACGGGGTGTGCATAAACATTGAGGTTTGGCTTTCCTAAGGTAGTCACTATTGCAGTGAAAAGAATTCCTGTGGCTTCAGCTCTGCCATGCACGTGTCCTTGGAAGCAGGTCCACGCTGGACCTGGGCAGCCCACAGGAACGAAAGCAAACTTCTTTCTTGCCAGCCTGCAAGACAGACACCTCGCAGAGCTGAGCTCGTGCTGTGGGAGGGAGACTGGATTAGGCGCGAGCCTACCCCTGAGGGGCAGAGGTGCCGACTGCAAGTGTGACCCTTAAAACCTTGAAATAAACCCGGTGGATATCCCCTCAAAGTGCAGCATTTCCTCCGCAGGTTTCACCTCCAAATGAAAACATTGTCATTACTAACCCACACAGACCCTGGTGGGAAAGATACCAGCCCATCAGCTACAAGCTCTGCACTCGGTCAGGAAATGAAGATGAGTTCAGAGACATGGTGACCAGATGCAACAACGTTGGAGTAAGTGCATTGACAATCTGTCTCTGGTATGGCAAGGAGTGTCATATCAGCTGAGGGAATTTAGTGCTGCTGTCCTCAGAGGAGGCGTAAACTGAGAACAAACTGTAGGGGAACAGCAAATTCAAGTGAATGGTGATGTGGTGGAGCTCTGGCTCTCCCTTCACCGTCTCTGCAAAATGTACTGAAATGCACTTGTTGCTTTTCCAGGTTCGCATTTATGTGGATGCTGTGGTCAACCACATGTGTGGCTCCGGGGGTGGCTCAGGCACTCATTCTACCTGCGGAAGCTACTTTAATGCCGGTAACAGAGATTTTCCAGCTGTGCCATACTCTGGCTGGGATTTCAATGACGGCAAATGTAAAACTAGAAGTGGAGAAATTGAAAGTTATGGTGATATCTATCAGGTAACCTTCTCAGACAAAAGTTGGAAAGCTTTTTCTTTTTTTTTTCTTTTCTCATTTGTTTGTTTGTTGGTTTTTGTGTTTTGTTTTGTTCTGCCTTTCGTAAGCCCTGCTGTGTAACCATTACAGTAAGGCCAATCACAGGGAGTGGTTTCTCACAGAAGCTGTGCTTGGTCACCTGACAAGTGAATGAAGTAGTGAGCATGGGCACAAGAAAGACACTTGTGGTGCCAAACTTTCCAAGTACTGAGAAATCAAGAACCCTCCACACATTTTGCCCGTAGGCGTATGCAGGATCTGTCTCCTGCAGTGGGCCCAGTGTACTCAGCTCAGCCGGTGAGCTCTTTCTTACAGCTCGTAAACTCAGCTGATATTGATCAGGAGCCCCCATGGAAAACTGACAGCAGCGCAAAGTGGACCCTGGCTGAATGACTGACTCTTTTTGGTTGATGACGTGTGTGGCAGTTCTTTTCTCAAGGTTGCCGCTCTTTCCTCCTGGTTGAGATAAAGACAAGCTGAACAGGGAAGGCAAAAGCCACACACGTAAGCAAAGTGGAACGATGAATTCAGTCAGCACTTGCCAACCACAGGCAGTTGTTCAGCCATCTCCAGGAAAGTGGGGATACATCACAAACCCTCCTCTCTCCCAGCGTCCCCCCTTCCTTCTTCTTCCCACAGCTTTAGATGCCGAGCATGAGGTCATATGGCAAATGAGAGATACAAACAAATAAAATTGATTTTACGGCTCAAAACATGTAAGCGTTTCACTGGAAGTTGTTACAAGCTGACAGAGTGGCACCTCCTAACTGTTTCAGGTTTCTTTTCCCTTCGCTTTCTAGGTCCGGGACTGTCGCTTGTCTGGCCTTCTGGATCTGGCCCTGGAGAAGGACTATGTCCGCTCAAAAGTTGCTGACTACATGAACCATCTCATTGATATTGGCGTAGCAGGCTTCCGAATTGATGCTGCCAAGCATATGTGGCCTGGCGACATTAAAGGATTTCTGGACAAGCTGAAAAATCTAAATACTCAATGGTTTTCTGCAGGAACAAGACCTTTCATTTACCAAGAGGTAATCTCCGTGTTTTCTCCTCAATGGTTTGTCTTTGTCTTTATTACCTCTTGTACCTCTCTCCTTCGGGGGCCTTTGCCGTAGATAGAGCTCGGCTTTTCTTTGGAGCAGCCCTGCAGCCCTAAGTACTTCTCTAAAAATGCCTCCACATCTTCTTGCCTTTGAACTTCACCTCTTCTTTCTTTAGTCGCGTTCCCTCACGTGTGTGTTCACCATGTATTCTGCTAACTCTGAGCTGACTTGCACAGGAGAAATAAACATATTGAATCTTTTCTCTCCAAGTGTAAAGCAAGATTTAATGCTGTGAGCTGTACACTGCCTTTTCTCACTGTGAGACAAGGACAGAGACACAGTTTCTCCTCTGTGTACCAGGTAATTGACTTGGGTGGAGAGCCGATCACAGGCTCACAGTACTTTGGAAACGGCCGAGTGACGGAATTCAAATATGGTGCCAAACTGGGGACGGTGATCCGCAAGTGGAATGGAGAAAAGATGGCTTACTTAAAGTAAGGATGAAGATGTCGCAACTTATGCATTGGGGTAGCCTGGGTACACCGGTGGACAGGGTAACTTCAAGTCTCTGTGTTTCTGGCCAGGAACTGGGGAGAAGGCTGGGGCTTTGTGCCTTCCGACAGAGCCCTGGTCTTTGTGGATAATCACGACAACCAGCGGGGACATGGGGCCGGTGGGGCTTCCATTCTGACCTTCTGGGATGCCAGGTAAAGGACCGCTCTTGTCTGGCCAATGCTTTTTCCATCTGCTTGTTTGTGTCTCTGTTTTCTGGCATGGTTTCTCACCCCGTGTCTCATGACTCTCTTTGTCCAACCAACAGGCTTTATAAAATGGCAGTTGGTTTCATGCTTGCTCATCCATATGGGTTCACACGTGTGATGTCAAGTTTTCGCTGGCCAAGAAATTTTGTAAATGGACGGGTAAGCCTGTCATGCTGAACTGAGCTTCGTGGTGAAGGAGGATTAGAAGAGGGCCAGAGAAGCAGTGTGGTGTGTTTAGATTAGTGAAGTGATTTCTCTGTCCCATGTGGGATCTAGCAGGTGGACGCCCCACCTAGCTTTTGTCTGCAGATAGGCTCTCTGAATTTTTCAGCGAGAAGTTTTAACCTTCTCCTTTGAACTACAGGACATCAATGACTGGGTTGGCCCACCAAGTAACTCAGATGGATCAACAAAGGCTGTTACGATCAACGCAGACACTACCTGTGGCAATGACTGGGTTTGTGAACATCGCTGGCGTCAAATCAGGTAGGTTGCTGTGGAGACAAAAAGAAGTAAGATCTGTTGCTCCTCGTGGCTTTAGAGCTCTCACAGCCCCAGTGACAACAATCCCTTGCATTTTCAGGAACATGGTTGTCTTCCGTAACGTGGTGGATGGTCAGCCTTTCTCCAACTGGTGGGACAATGGCAGCAACCAAGTAGCTTTTGGCCGTGGCAATAAAGGCTTCATTGTTTTCAATAATGATGACTGGTAAGTCAGTGGGAGAAGACCGTGTCCTCAGAGAAGAGCATAGCTCATCCCTGATGAGCAATGCTGATGGGAAGGGGAATGGCCTTTTCTCTTGATGAGGGCGCTCACGCCAGCCTGTGCCAGAGATCCTTGGCTTGCATGCTAAGTCTAGAGAGCCAAAGTGGGAGCACAGGGAGCAAAGTGGGGATAGGATCAGAAAGCTGACCCTCTACATTGCCAAATGTTAAAAGTGAGGGAGTAGCATCAGGTTCAGAAAGCCTCTATACCCAGTTTGAGTTACCTGTTTGGGAAGCATTGGATGAAGAAGGTCAACTTCTTTTCACGCAGGGATATGAACGTCAGTTTGCAAACTGGGCTGCCTGCTGGTACCTACTGTGACGTTATTTCTGGACAAAAGGAGGACAACCGATGCACTGGAAGTCAGGTGTATGTTTCTGAGGATGGACGGGCTAATTTCAAGATTAGTAACCACGCTGAAGATCCATTCATGGCAATTCATGTTAATGCCAAGTTGTAACTCGGGCGAGACATCTTTCTCCGTTTGGTCTCTGCATCATCGATTTCCCCGTAACTGGTGAATCCCTGGTATTTGAGCAGGAGTGATTCTCTGTATCTAATGAATAATAAATGGCAAGCAAATTGAAGAGTCATGTTTTTTCCCTTAATGAACTGGACGGTAACTTTATCGTGTCACAGCTAGTGGCAGTGCAGTGCAGTGCTGTGTTTTAAGGCGATGCAGCACTCTGTTTCCCACATCAGAGAAAGGGGGGAGAGCGTAAAATAAAAGAAATAAATTGGACCCAAACCAACACATGGGCGAGTTAGAAATGCGGTACTTCCAAGGCCGATGCATACTGACACGTCTACATCCCAGACGAGCCACACTGTGGGCAGTCAGCTGCAAGTAGTGCCCACACACCCAGGAGAGTTGGATCTGTATCTTGCGGCGAAGCAAAGCCCAGGCTCTGTGTTGGCAGAGGAAGCTGGGCCGTGCCAATTCAGTTATTCCAGCCCATGACACCAGTCAAGCCAGCGGGCTGCCTGGTTCAGTCAGCTTGTGCCTGTACAAATCTAAAGCACAGACCTTACCTGGTTAGCCCCACTGTCCTGCTGGGAACAAATGTTCACTATGGCCGTTCCAAAGGTGCCTGAGAAGGGCGCCGTTTAGTCAAGTGTCAGTTAGAGCTCTTGACAGTGGTGTCAATGCCAGCATATGCTTGTCTCTGTGGAGGGCTTGGCTTGCCTATCCAGTAACATCTCTGAGAACTTCGCAGAAGGAGCGCAGGCTTGGCAGCTTTCCCAACTTCATTGTCAGCTGTGAAGAAATGCTGAGGTCAGTGTGAGTCTGCTTTAAGTCAGAATGTCTGCTTGGCTACAACACTCGTTGTGATGCAGTCCTGAGGGGCCACTGTCAGAGGAACGCCCAGATGTCTTCTTTTTGAGGTCAAGGTGTACTCTTAAGGGTACACCTGCCTTTTGTGGTGGGAGAGGGAGAGCGTGTGGCTGCTGGAGGGAGGGTATCGGCTCTCAGCGTGCCCAAGGGCTCCAAGTGCCTGGCAAGGTAGCGATGGTGTTGGAGGAAGGGGCCAGGTAGTGTGCCTGTCCCAGAGGCTAGACCTTCTGCCTGTCTCCCTTGCTCATTGTGGCCGGCACCACCTTGCTTGAGGGCAGGGGACCTTGCGGGCAAAACACAGCCCTTGGGGCTGCTCCCAGGGACGGTGTCAAAGAGTGGGAGAGCCGTGTGGCAGGATGGTAAGAGCTATTTGCAAACCTGTCGCTTGCCACCAGGGTCAGGGCAGGGAGCCCTTCTGCTCCTTGGAAGCAGACAGGCTCCTCTCCTTGCTGTGCAAACGGGGCTGGCAAAGGGATGGGTCCACATCTACTTTGTGCTGCAGCATCCCTGAAGCCATTCTTCAGGAAAGCTGGTCTAAAAGCGTGCCATCTCATGTAGTGGCATGAGAGTGGCAGTATCTTGGCTGCTGAAAGCTGACCATCAAGGTGATGGCTGTGTTTCCCCTGTGGCATGACTTTTTAGGTCCCTCAGCTAGGACATCTTTATCTTTTCCTGTAATAGCTGTGTCTGTGCTTCTCTGAGACCACTGTTTGCCACCCTTCCTGGGGTTGCCAGGGGACTTGCTGTGGCAGATACCACTGAAATCTGAGTGCTGCTTCTTTCCTGAGAGGAGGGCAGTCTCAGTCTTGGAGCATAATAAGATACTCACCTGTCTGGAGAGCAGCAGTCAATGTAGATGTTCTTTTTTGTGAAGATGGTGAGTGAAGTCTATGATCTCTCTGTGAGCAGCCTTAAGACTGCCGTCTGCCTTAGTCTTGTACAGATTCCTTTTCAATAATCCATCTAGGGATGTTTGGATGGTGCGCTTAAGACACAGGCAAACTTAACTGCCTTTACATACCCTTCAAACCATCGTTACGATAGAACACAGCAATACTGTTTATTCAATTGTGAAACTAAGCAGCAGTGGGGTGGGCAATAACAGTGGGATTGGTCTGACTGGGTCAGAGTCGCATACTCTCAGGCCAGCTTCTTTTAGCTATTCCACACGTGCAGGGTGTAACATTTAATATCCAGTCTGCTTATTTGAAGACAACTGATGCTAGATCCTTTTTCTGACTCAGCTGTGTGATACAAAATATACTGAAAGCGTAATGCAAATGTGACACCTGGCAAAACAGAACAATTGTGATATGCAGTTCGATCACAGTATCGACGTGGCCTCCGTTAGCGGTGTCTGTAATACACTTGCTGTCAGGATGCTGGGCATCTCCTGTCACTGGAAAGAAGTGTGTGGGTTGAAACCAGCTGAAGCCCATTGCCATCTTTGAAAAATCTTTTGTTAGCTCTAGTTTTTGGAATCTCGGTTGTGCTGAGCCATGTGTACACTCCTCCCCACGCCGGTCTGGCTAAACCATGAAGATGTTGACATTTTTTGAATGATTTCAGGGATAGAGTGTTACCCCACCAGCTGATGCACTCCAATGACATGACTGTTTACCTAAAATAAAGGCCACCCTCCAGCCCTCTTTGTGCTTAGATCAAGTCAGCATTCTTTGCAACCCCTGTGGACAAGCAACACCTGCATTATTTTCCATGAGGCTCCTGGCCAAGTCACTCTTTCCTCTCTCCGCTGAGTTTTGTTCTTGCGTCAGGGTTTACTGCTCAGTCACATGCTGGTAGGTCTTGTGTACACACTGATGCTGCAGCACTGCGCTGGGAAAAGGCTGCCGTTGTTAGCATGGTATCGGCGGGCAGAGCTGTAATACGGCCACATAGGATATCCGCTACCAGGTTTGCAACACTACGTGGAGATCAAATGGATTAAACCACACAGTTTTCAGATGGGGGCGGCAGAGGGTTGTGTCCCCATCTGTGTTGTGGTGGAACACCCCTGAAATCAGCCCATTGCATTGGGCTTTCAAGGACAAGTCCTTCCTCTTTTTGGCTGATAACAGTGTGTTTCAGGAGAAAACACAGGTCATTGGAGACCCAAGTTTAGGCAGCGAGATGCCATGACATCAATGTAAGCACAGCGGGACCAGTCATGTAGAAATTAACTGGGGCCACATTTTTGGTTGCTCTTGGTAATACTGAGGAATGGTGGGGAGGGGTCTGTTCTCACTTGACTGGTAATCACGACATGCGTAATCATCTTACAGGTTCCTTGCTGTCAGGGAGTAGGCAAGGTCATTTGCAGTAATTTACTCTGTCATAGTTGTAGTGGAAAAAGAAACCTTGTACAAGGCCCGTGACATGTAAACGAACAGGTGGGCAAATGGGTCCCGCTTCTGCCTTTTGTCCTTGAAGACCGATGCTGGCAAGGAGAAGAAGGCATGTGACATGTTCAGTGGCGTGACTGCTTTCAGAAAGAACATGCCTGTGGCAGTTGAGGTACATAGTGCACTGAGGTTTCTTTTATCTTGGAGTGGATGTGCCCTTTAGCAGATTCTTTGGTTTCCTCACAGATACTCGTCGAACGTCAGGGTCTCTCCATGTTCTCTCAGAGTGTTGTTTGATCCTTGCTGCACGTAGAGTGAGTAATCACTTTACAGCTGACTTTGGGTTTCCTTCCTTGACTCATGTGAACCACTGGTCACTGAAACTGCTGGTCAACCTTACACAGAGTTTCTGTTGGAGAGGGAACCACGTGCAGCTCCAATGACATTTAATCATGTAGAACAACATTTGTTCTGTACAACCGAGGGAAGAAAACCAGCAACAAGTCCCTAGCAGAGATTTGGCAGTGATGCCAGAAAACCTTCAGGCATGAAAACAGGTCAGTTTCTGGTTACCAGTGTGGCTCACCCGGTGCAGCCCTTCCCCCCGCCACGTGTTGTGTGATACTTCTGTTAGTGACTTGAGAGGTAGCCTGTTTTGAGCTTGGAATAATCCTGAGCACTGGATGCCTGTGAATGCTGGCAAAGTCATTCCTTCTCCTAGCACTGTTAAAATTCCAGGTGTCTTTTTATCCCTTTCCTTTCCTGTTACCTTGTAGAGCCCACCTTGAGGGTCTGTGCCTACTTCTTGGAATCCCTTGGCTATCTACGCTTGCATGATTGGAAAGAGTACGATTCTGAATTTGGGTTTATGCTAGAGTACAGTCATTGTGAAAAGGTGTTTTATCTTCAGCTGTTGGGCAATCCAGGAAGAAACAAAACGGAAGAAGGGTATCAAGCCAGCTAGCCAAATAATAACTGATAGCATCTGATCTGTGTGAATTTTCACAGCTGCAGTAGGAACCGTACCATCTTGCAGGAGTATAAATTGCCAGCAGGGAGACCGGAGCCCCACACTGAAGGCAACATGCAAGTCCTCCTCCTGCTCGCAGGTCTAGGGTTCTGCTGGGGGCAGTACAGCCCCAACACTGAGGCCGGGAGGACGTCTATAGTACATCTCTTTGAGTGGCGCTGGGCTGATATTGCTCTTGAGTGCGAGCGCTATTTAGGTCCTTATGGATTCGGAGGAGTTCAGGTAAGCTGTTTCCTGTGAGTAGGTAAGGAAATGGCAAGGTAACATCTGATTAATAAATCAGAATGCCTGAATTAGAGCCAGCCAGCTCCAAGTCACTTTAGTGTTGGGAAGGGGAGGACGGAAGCAGTAACCCCACAGCCTGCAGGGCCGGTGCCTGATCTTGTTTCTCTAGCAGATCAGTTAGAAAGGGGCACGCTTTCCTCTGAAGGGCTTCCCCTGGAAAGCTCGGTTTTCCTCTTTGCCCTCTTCCACGGGGTGTGCATAAACATTGAGGTTTGGCTTTCCTAAGGTAGTCACTATTGCAGTGAAAAGAATTCCTGTGGCTTCAGCTCTGCCATGCACGTGTCCTTGGAAGCAGGTCCACGCTGGACCTGGGCAGCCCACAGGAACGAAAGCAAACTTCTTTCTTGCCAGCCTGCAAGACAGACACCTCGCAGAGCTGAGCTCGTGCTGTGGGAGGGAGACTGGATTAGGCGCGAGCCTACCCCTGAGGGGCAGAGGTGCCGACTGCAAGTGTGACCCTTAAAACCTTGAAATAAACCCGGTGGATATCCCCTCAAAGTGCAGCATTTCCTCCGCAGGTTTCACCTCCAAATGAAAACATTGTCATTACTAACCCACACAGACCCTGGTGGGAAAGATACCAGCCCATCAGCTACAAGCTCTGCACTCGGTCAGGAAATGAAGATGAGTTCAGAGACATGGTGACCAGATGCAACAACGTTGGAGTAAGTGCATTGACAATCTGTCTCTGGTATGGCAAGGAGTGTCATATCAGCTGAGGGAATTTAGTGCTGCTGTCCTCAGAGGAGGCGTAAACTGAGAACAAACTGTAGGGGAACAGCAAATTCAAGTGAATGGTGATGTGGTGGAGCTCTGGCTCTCCCTTCACCGTCTCTGCAAAATGTACTGAAATGCACTTGTTGCTTTTCCAGGTTCGCATTTATGTGGATGCTGTGGTCAACCACATGTGTGGCTCCGGGGGTGGCTCAGGCACTCATTCTACCTGCGGAAGCTACTTTAATGCCGGTAACAGAGATTTTCCAGCTGTGCCATACTCTGGCTGGGATTTCAATGACGGCAAATGTAAAACTAGAAGTGGAGAAATTGAAAGTTATGGTGATATCTATCAGGTAACCTTCTCAGACAAAAGTTGGAAAGCTTTTTCTTTTTTTTTTCTTTTCTCATTTGTTTGTTTGTTGGTTTTTGTGTTTTGTTTTGTTCTGCCTTTCGTAAGCCCTGCTGTGTAACCATTACAGTAAGGCCAATCACAGGGAGTGGTTTCTCACAGAAGCTGTGCTTGGTCACCTGACAAGTGAATGAAGTAGTGAGCATGGGCACAAGAAAGACACTTGTGGTGCCAAACTTTCCAAGTACTGAGAAATCAAGAACCCTCCACACATTTTGCCCGTAGGCGTATGCAGGATCTGTCTCCTGCAGTGGGCCCAGTGTACTCAGCTCAGCCGGTGAGCTCTTTCTTACAGCTCGTAAACTCAGCTGATATTGATCAGGAGCCCCCATGGAAAACTGACAGCAGCGCAAAGTGGACCCTGGCTGAATGACTGACTCTTTTTGGTTGATGACGTGTGTGGCAGTTCTTTTCTCAAGGTTGCCGCTCTTTCCTCCTGGTTGAGATAAAGACAAGCTGAACAGGGAAGGCAAAAGCCACACACGTAAGCAAAGTGGAACGATGAATTCAGTCAGCACTTGCCAACCACAGGCAGTTGTTCAGCCATCTCCAGGAAAGTGGGGATACATCACAAACCCTCCTCTCTCCCAGCGTCCCCCCTTCCTTCTTCTTCCCACAGCTTTAGATGCCGAGCATGAGGTCATATGGCAAATGAGAGATACAAACAAATAAAATTGATTTTACGGCTCAAAACATGTAAGCGTTTCACTGGAAGTTGTTACAAGCTGACAGAGTGGCACCTCCTAACTGTTTCAGGTTTCTTTTCCCTTCGCTTTCTAGGTCCGGGACTGTCGCTTGTCTGGCCTTCTGGATCTGGCCCTGGAGAAGGACTATGTCCGCTCAAAAGTTGCTGACTACATGAACCATCTCATTGATATTGGCGTAGCAGGCTTCCGAATTGATGCTGCCAAGCATATGTGGCCTGGCGACATTAAAGGATTTCTGGACAAGCTGAAAAATCTAAATACTCAATGGTTTTCTGCAGGAACAAGACCTTTCATTTACCAAGAGGTAATCTCCGTGTTTTCTCCTCAATGGTTTGTCTTTGTCTTTATTACCTCTTGTACCTCTCTCCTTCTGGGGCCTTTGCCGTAGATAGAGCTCGGCTTTTCTTTGGAGCAGCCCTGCAGCCCTAAGTACTTCTCTAAAAATGCCTCCACATCTTCTTGCCTTTGAACTTCACCTCTTCTTTCTTTAGTCGCGTTCCCTCACGTGTGTGTTCACCATGTATTCTGCTAACTCTGAGCTGACTTGCACAGGAGAAATAAACATATTGAATCTTTTCTCTCCAAGTGTAAAGCAAGATTTAATGCTGTGAGCTGTACACTGCCTTTTCTCACTGTGAGACAAGGACAGAGACACAGTTTCTCCTCTGTGTACCAGGTAATTGACTTGGGTGGAGAGCCGATCACAGGCTCACAGTACTTTGGAAACGGCCGAGTGACGGAATTCAAATATGGTGCCAAACTGGGGACGGTGATCCGCAAGTGGAATGGAGAAAAGATGGCTTACTTAAAGTAAGGATGAAGATGTCGCAACTTATGCATTGGGGTAGCCTGGGTACACCGGTGGACAGGGTAACTTCAAGTCTCTGTGTTTCTGGCCAGGAACTGGGGAGAAGGCTGGGGCTTTGTGCCTTCCGACAGAGCCCTGGTCTTTGTGGATAATCACGACAACCAGCGGGGACATGGGGCCGGTGGGGCTTCCATTCTGACCTTCTGGGATGCCAGGTAAAGGACCGCTCTTGTCTGGCCAATGCTTTTTCCATCTGCTTGTTTGTGTCTCTGTTTTCTGGCATGGTTTCTCACCCCGTGTCTCATGACTCTCTTTGTCCAACCAACAGGCTTTATAAAATGGCAGTTGGTTTCATGCTTGCTCATCCATATGGGTTCACACGTGTGATGTCAAGTTTTCGCTGGCCAAGAAATTTTGTAAATGGACGGGTAAGCCTGTCATGCTGAACAGAGCTTCGTGGTGAAGGAGGATTAGAAGAGGGCCAGAGAAGCAGTGTGGTGTGTTTAGATTAGTGAAGTGATTTCTCTGTCCCACGTGGGATCTAGCAGGTGGATGCCCCACCTAGCTTTTGTCTGCAGATAGGCTCTCTGAATTTTTCAGCGAGAAGTTTTAACCTTCTCCTTTGAACTACAGGACATCAATGACTGGGTTGGCCCACCAAGTAACTCAGATGGATCAACAAAGGCTGTTACGATCAACGCAGACACTACCTGTGGCAATGACTGGGTTTGTGAACATCGCTGGCGTCAAATCAGGTAGGTTGCTGTGGAGACAAAAAGAAGTAAGATCTGTTGCTCCTCGTGGCTTTAGAGCTCTCACAGCCCCAGTGACAACAATCCCTTGCATTTTCAGGAACATGGTTGTCTTCCGTAACGTGGTGGATGGTCAGCCTTTCTCCAACTGGTGGGACAATGGCAGCAACCAAGTAGCTTTTGGCCGTGGCAATAAAGGCTTCATTGTTTTCAATAATGATGACTGGTAAGTCAGTGGGAGAAGACCGTGTCCTCAGAGAAGAGCATAGCTCATCCCTGATGAGCAATGCTGATGGGAAGGGGAATGGCCTTTTCTCTTGATGAGGGCGCTCACGCCAGCCTGTGCCAGAGATCCTTGGCTTGCATGCTAAGTCTAGAGAGCCAAAGTGGGAGCACAGGGAGCAAAGTGGGGATAGGATCAGAAAGCTGACCCTCTACATTGCCAAATGTTAAAAGTGAGGGAGTAGCATCAGGTTCAGAAAGCCTCTATACCCAGTTTGAGTTACCTGTTTGGGAAGCATTGGATGAAGAAGGTCAACTTCTTTTCACGCAGGGATATGAACGTCAGTTTGCAAACTGGGCTGCCTGCTGGTACCTACTGTGACGTTATTTCTGGACAAAAGGAGGACAACCGATGCACTGGAAGTCAGGTGTATGTTTCTGAGGATGGACGGGCTAATTTCAAGATTAGTAACCACGCTGAAGATCCATTCATGGCAATTCATGTTAATGCCAAGTTGTAACTCGGGCGAGACATCTTTCTCCGTTTGGTCTCTGCATCATCGATTTCCCCGTAACTGGTGAATCCCTGGTATTTGAGCAGGAGTGATTCTCTGTATCTAATGAATAATAAATGGCAAGCAAATTGAAGAGTCATGTTTTTTCCCTTAATGAACTGGACGGTAACTTTATCGTGTCACAGCTAGTGGCAGTGCAGTGCAGTGCTGTGTTTTAAGGCGATGCAGCACTCTGTTTCCCACATCAGAGAAAGGGGGGAGAGCGTAAAATAAAAGAAATAAATTGGACCCAAACCAACACATGGGCGAGTTAGAAATGCGGTACTTCCAAGGCCGATGCATACTGACACATCTACATCCCAGACGAGCCACACTGTGGGCAGTCAGCTGCAAGTAGTGCCCACACACCCAGGAGAGTTGGATCTGTATCTTGCGGCGAAGCAAAGCCCAGGCTCTGTGTTGGCAGAGGAAGCTGGGCCGTGCCAATTCAGTTATTCCAGCCCATGACACCAGTCAAGCCAGCGGGCTGCCTGGTTCAGTCAGCTTGTGCCTGTACAAATCTAAAGCACAGACCTTACCTGGTTAGCCCCACTGTCCTGCTGGGAACAAATGTTCACTATGGCCGTTCCAAAGGTGCCTGAGAAGGGCGCCGTTTAGTCAAGTGTCAGTTAGAGCTCTTGACAGTGGTGTCAATGCCAGCATATGCTTGTCTCTGTGGAGGGCTTGGCTTGCCTATCCAGTAACATCTCTGAGAACTTCGCAGAAGGAGCGCCGGCTTGGCAGCTTTCCCAACTTCATTGTCAGCTGTGAAGAAATGCTGAGGTCAGTGTGAGTCTGCTTTAAGTCAGAATGTCTGCTTGGCTACAACACTCGTTGTGATGCAGTCCTGAGGGGCCACTGTCAGAGGAACGCCCAGATGTCTTCTTTTTGAGGTCAAGGTGTACTCTTAAGGGTACACCTGCCTTTTGTGGTGGGAGAGGGAGAGCGTGTGGCTGCTGGAGGGAGGGTATCGGCTCTCAGCGTGCCCAAGGGCTCCAAGTGCCTGGCAAGGTAGCGATGGTGTTGGAGGAAGGGGCCAGGTAGTGTGCCTGTCCCAGAGGCTAGACCTTCTGCCTGTCTCCCTTGCTCATTGTGGCCGGCACCACCTTGCTTGAGGGCAGGGGACCTTGCGGGCAAAACACAGCCCTTGGGGCTGCTCCCAGGGACGGTGTCAAAGAGTGGGAGAGCCGTGTGGCAGGATGGTAAGAGCTATTTGCAAACCTGTCGCTTGCCACCAGGGTCAGGGCAGGGAGCCCTTCTGCTCCTTGGAAGCAGACAGGCTCCTCTCCTTGCTGTGCAAACGGGGCTGGCAAAGGGATGGGTCCACATCTACTTTGTGCTGCAGCATCCCTGAAGCCATTCTTCAGGAAAGCTGGTCTAAAAGCGTGCCATCTCATGTAGTGGCATGAGAGTGGCAGTATCTTGGCTGCTGAAAGCTGACCATCAAGGTGATGGCTGTGTTTCCCCTGTGGCATGACTTTTTAGGTCCCTCAGCTAGGACATCTTTATCTTTTCCTGTAATAGCTGTGTCTGTGCTTCTCTGAGACCACTGTTTGCCACCCTTCCTGGGGTTGCCAGGGGACTTGCTGTGGCAGATACCACTGAAATCTGAGTGCTGCTTCTTTCCTGAGAGGAGGGCAGTCTCAGTCTTGGAGCATAATAAGATACTCACCTGTCTGGAGAGCAGCAGTCAATGTAGATGTTCTTTTTTGTGAAGATGGTGAGTGAAGTCTATGATCTCTCTGTGAGCAGCCTTAAGACTGCCGTCTGCCTTAGTCTTGTACAGATTCCTTTTCAATAATCCATCTAGGGATGTTTGGATGGTGCGCTTAAGACACAGGCAAACTTAACTGCCTTTACATACCCTTCAAACCATCGTTACGATAGAACACAGCAATACTGTTTATTCAATTGTGAAACTAAGCAGCAGTGGGGTGGGCAATAACAGTGGGATTGGTCTGACTGGGTCAGAGTCGCATACTCTCAGGCCAGCTTCTTTTAGCTATTCCACACGTGCAGGGTGTAACATTTAATATCCAGTCTGCTTATTTGAAGACAACTGATGCTAGATCCTTTTTCTGACTCAGCTGTGTGATACAAAATATACTGAAAGCATAATGCAAATGTGACACCTGGCAAAACAGAACAATTGTGATATGCAGTTCGATCACAGTATCGACGTGGCCTCCGTTAGCGGTGTCTGTAATACACTTGCTGTCAGGATGCTGGGCATCTCCTGTCACTGGAAAGAAGTGTGTGGGTTGAAACCAGCTAAAGCCCATTGCCATCTTTGAAAAATCTTTTGTTAGCTCTAGTTTTTGGAATCTCGGTTGTGCTGAGCCATGTGTACACTCCTCCCCACGCCGGTCTGGCTAAACCATGAAGATGTTGACATTTTTTGAATGATTTCAGGGATAGAGTGTTACCCCACCAGCTGATGCACTCCAATGACATGACTGTTTACCTAAAATAAAGGCCACCCTCCAGCCCTCTTTGTGCTTAGATCAAGTCAGCATTCTTTGCAACCCCTGTGGACAAGCAACACCTGCATTATTTTCCATGAGGCTCCTGGCCAAGTCACTCTTTCCTCTCTCCGCTGAGTTTTGTTCTTGCGTCAGGGTTTACTGCTCAGTCACATGCTGGTAGGTCTTGTGTACACACTGATGCTGCAGCACTGCGCTGGGAAAAGGCTGCCGTTGTTAGCATGGTATCGGCGGGCAGAGCTGTAATACGGCCACATAGGATATCCGCTACCAGGTTTGCAACACTACGTGGAGATCAAATGGATTAAACCACACAGTTTTCAGATGGGGGCGGCAGAGGGTTGTGTCCCCATCTGTGTTGTGGTGGAACACCCCTGAAATCAGCCCATTGCATTGGGCTTTCAAGGACAAGTCCTTGCCGCGGCCAGGTGGAGGGGAGAAAACACCGATACGATGTAGATTCACAAAATGCTCCGTTTATTGATTACAAGGCTGCTCTTAATATACTGTCTTACACGCGATCACGCATTACTTGATTGGCTGCTTCACTTTGCCCACGAGGGGTACACGCTCCACTTTACCTCTCCTGATTGGTTTCACACCTTCGCTTCAGCTTAGCGTTACATCATGCTTCTGGCATCTTGTTATTGCATTCCTGTTTTGCTGATCTTGACGCTTCTTCTTTTAGCCTGGGGTCAGAGGTTCACTTTCTCACAGCTTGCTGTAAGCCTGTTAAAGCGCCCATGCTCGACCCCCAACATCTCCCCCTCTTTTTTCAAATAAGGCGTTCGTCATTTGCTGCATGCGTTGCATAATACATTGTAACAAACAAGGTCCAAAAAACAAAATTAACAACATAGTAATTATTGGTCCGCTAAACATCATGATTAAACTCCTTAACCAACTACTTAGTCCTAACGATTTTAACCAAGAGTCTATAGGATTTGTTTCTACAGTATTTTCTTTAAGTTCAAACAGTTTCTTGTGAATAGATTCAGAATGATCAGAAAGATTCATACAACACATGCCCAGAAGCATTCTAATGCAAAGGGGATGTGAAGCAGCTGCCTAACCCTAACCCTAACCCTAACCCTAACCCTAAACTGTACAGTGTTAACAGTCAAGGAGTTATACTCCCCTTTTTTCCAAGTACTGAGAAATCAAGAACCCTCCACACATTTTGCCCGTAGGCGTATGCAGGATCTGTCTCCTGCAGTGGGCCCAGTGTACTCAGCTCAGCCGGTGAGCTCTTTCTTACAGCTCGTAAACTCAGCTGATATTGATCAGGAGCCCCCATGGAAAACTGACAGCAGCGCAAAGTGGACCCTGGCTGAATGACTGACTCTTTTAGTTGATGACGTGTGTGGCAGTTCTTTTCTCAAGGTTGCCGCTCTTTCCTCCTGGTTGAGATAAAGACAAGCTGAACAGGGAAGGCAAAAGCCACACACGTAAGCAAAGTGGAACGATGAATTCAGTCAGCACTTGCCAACCACAGGCAGTTGTTCAGCCATCTCCAGGAAAGTGGGGATACATCACAAACCCTCCTCTCTCCCAGCGTCCCCCCTTCCTTCTTCTTCCCACAGCTTTAGATGCCGAGCATGAGGTCATATGGCAAATGAGAGATACAAACAAATAAAATTGATTTTACGGCTCAAAACATGTAAGCATTTCACTGGAAGTTGTTACAAGCTGACAGAGTGGCACCTCCTAACTGTTTCAGGTTTCTTTTCCCTTCGCTTTCTAGGTCCGGGACTGTCGCTTGTCTGGCCTTCTGGATCTGGCCCTGGAGAAGGACTATGTCCGCTCAAAAGTTGCTGACTACATGAACCATCTCATTGATATTGGCGTAGCAGGCTTCCGAATTGATGCTGCCAAGCATATGTGGCCTGGCGACATTAAAGGATTTCTGGACAAGCTGAAAAATCTAAATACTCAATGGTTTTCTGCAGGAACAAGACCTTTCATTTACCAAGAGGTAATCTCCGTGTTTTCTCCTCAATGGTTTGTCTTTGTCTTTATTACCTCTTGTACCTCTCTCCTTCTGGGGCCTTTGCCGTAGACAGAGCTCGGCTTTTCTTTGGAGCAGCCCTGCAGCCCTAAGTACTTCTCTAAAAATGCCTCCACATCTTCTTGCCTTTGAACTTCACCTCTTCTTTCTTTAGTCGCGTTCCCTCACGTGTGTGTTCACCGTGTATTCTGCTAACTCTGAGCTGACTTGCACAGGAGAAATAAACATATTGAATCTTTTCTCTCCAAGTGTAAAGCAAGATTTAATGCTGTGAGCTGTACACTGCCTTTTCTCACTGTGAGACAAGGACAGAGACACAGTTTCTCCTCTGTGTACCAGGTAATTGACTTGGGTGGAGAGCCGATTTAAGGTCTGCTTAAAAGCTTAACACCATATTAGTTTCATAGGTTGTATACATATAGCATTCTTTTGGACCACAGAGTATGTCTGTTGCCCAAAGGTGACGTCTTGAAGCACACAGTGTGTCTGTTTAAGGCATGGTATTTCAAACCCTTTCTTTCGTTCCCTTAGTAAACTAGCCCCAGCCCCAGTATTGCAGTTTTAATATTCCAAAACGTTAATATTGCAAAGCCTTATCCCCCATACGCACTCCCAACAGTGTTTCTCTCTCATGCGTGATTTTTCCTCATCGGGAAAGCTGCTGTTTTCTTTTCATGGAATCATAGAATGTTTTGAGTTGGAAAGGATATTAATTTCATCCACTTCCGAACTTCCTGCCATGGGCATGGACACCACACACTAGACCATATCATCCATCACACCCCCAGTTAATCCCATGAATTTCAATACCATTGAAATGTCAGAGCTCAGATTTGTCTACATAGCTAACTCCTCTTCTTTCCCCTTTTGATAACTGTCAGTTTTTAAGTCCATTGTGTCATGTTTGGATACAACCCAGATACACATGCCCTGAAGGTAAAAAGTGAACTGGTTTGCTTTCTTCCTGATTCGTCCATCTCTTAGTTAGTTTAATTTGGTTTACAGTTTTGTTTTTCATTAGGAACTCTACAAATCTATACTCTTCAGTGGTGATCAACAGAGATTAAATGGTACATTAGAAGTGTTACATTTTCATCCTGGTCTTCTTCAACTATTAACAGTGTACACTTGAGTGATATGCTGACAGTGTGTGTGTTTGCAGCTCGGGTGCACAGTGACCCCAGGAAAGTGATTTATCCAAGTGAGAGCTACAGGCAGTTCTGTGGTCAGAAAGATGCCCCCAGTGAGTGAGTACTGGATGCATTCACATAACTCTATTACTCATGCAGTGTGAATAGTTTGTGAGGTTTCAAGTTTCTCTGTCTGCTGGGGGTTCTCTTGGGAAGCTGAAGAAACAGTGACACTCTTACTGTATTTTTATAGCGCACAAAGGCCAGAAATAGATGAGTTGCTCAGTGCATGTGTAGATCCAAATTACTATTAGAATGCAGTTGTTCTCATCGTTCAGAGAATTTTTTTGGTAGAGGATCAACATAGCTTAAAGATCACATCACTAATTGCATAGCAAGTGACTAGCTGGCACAGCTTCTAACTACTCAGGTTTGGATTGTTAATTCTTTTATCCGCCTCGGAGTAAGAGTAGTCCTAAAGCATTGTTGTCTCATTCTTAGTTTTTCTCAACATGCACCAAGTAACAGAAAAGACCATAAGAAAAAAGTTCTTGAGGTTTTATTTCTGGTGTTTACCCAGTGCCAGCAGGGAGGAGACTGAGAGGTCTGGGAGGCAGGCAGCACTAAGCACACCTTCCCTGGGATATCTGCTGAGCAGCTTGCTTTGCTTGTCTCTGTTTCCCAGTGGTTTTAAATTCTGAATTGTGAGAGTTAAATTAATCTGTTGATCTCAACAAAGCACTTCTGCATGGAAATAGCTGCTCAGGAAGGAAAGATGCCACATCGTTTTTTCCTCTGAAAAATCTAAGTGCTTTATGAAACAGAATTGTAAAGACTGTTTTTTTCCCCTTCTCCCTTTTAAAAATTAGGCACCCTTTAGGCCCTTGTCACTGTCAAGAGGCTCAAGGCTCTGCAGGAAGCAAACCAGAAGCTGGTGTTTGGTAACAGCTCTTCGCTTCTTCTTTCTTTTCCCATTTAGTTTTCTAATGGGGAAAAAACATGAGGAAGCCTCTGTCCAAAGGGCATTCAGAATGGAAGGAACAGGAGACAGGGAGTGGAACAGAGGCAGAGCTAGGACTTCATATCCTCACAAGTTTTTGTTACAGAAGAAACAGGCTAAATGGTGTAAGAAGACCTGTTCTACCCTCTGAGATTCTTCACAGCAGTTTTTTAAGAGGCCAACTTTCTGAAGAGGGAAAACAAGGAGCAAAATTTGTGTTTTGTGTTCCCCTCACTGCACCCCTTCTCTGCTCCTCTTCTCACTCTCAATTTGCCCTTTTGCCCTCTGAGATCAGTACGAAGCAGTGAGCAAATGGATTTGGGAGCCTCAGACACACAGTGTCTGTGCACTGTGTGGTATGTAGCCAGACATGTGTCTCTGTTATCATCCACTACCACTTCTTCTGCTTTGTTACACTCCCATTCCTTCTTTCTCTTTGTTAATCGAGACTTCCCTTTGTTTATTTTTTACAATGTGATATCCAGTTCCTATCCACAAATGCCCCTCTATCTATACGATTGCTGGAGAATAATACAGCTGCTGAGACTGCATTTTAGGACTTAATGGCTATGTGGAGGAGTTTCTGATAAAAGTATAAGCCAAGAGACATAACACAACCTACTGGGAAAGCAGGAGTGTTCATGGCAGTAGGCCAGGAGGCCCTTCTGGTCCCTAAAAGTGGAGGTGTGGGATGTGCTTGTCATGCCTTCACTGCTGGCATTGTTGGGGTTTTCTGATGTCCTGAAAGCAAGTACTGTGAAAGGCTAACCCAGGACTATGGTTTTCCTGAGTCCCTAAGGCCTTAGTCTGAGAAGTTTTCCTTGGAAAGTGATCACATTCTCTGTGCTTTGAGTCTTGTGCTTGGAACAAATATTCACAGCAGTCTCACTGAGGAGTAGTCATGAGCACAGTCAAGAACCTATTGAAGAGCGGTGACATTTCAGTCCAAAAATCCCTCTGCTGATTTGAAGAAATCACAGCTGATGTTAGTGAAACTGGTTTTGCCGGGATGTGTGTTTTGTTACCAGTGCACGGTAGAACAGACCTTGGTGAAAAGAATTTAACCTTGTAAAATGTCAGGCAGTTGAGCTAATCCCAGTTTTAAAGGGAACTTGAATGTGTAGTGAAATTCCAGAAGCTGTCAAGTGTGAGGATTCTGGGGTGCAAACTCCTCAGACTGTCCCTTCTTTACATCACAGGAGGTTTATCAGGGTTATCAGCACATGCTATTATCATTCTGTTTCCTGGTCAGCTGCTTTTGGGTTTCAGCTGTAAAAAGCTTTTGACTGATTTTGGTGCCACCTTCTGACCAGCCGGAAATAGGCAACTTTCAGTGTAGAGTTTGCCGATAGTGATTCTGCACGCAGTGCACAGACAGTATGTTCAGTGCAAGCAGAGGGACCACAGAGTTTTTTGCAAGGGGTATTTTCAGACCTCACTTCTCAGAGGCGGGACTACAGATGCCTGTAACAGTGCCTGGGTTGTTTCAGCTTAAAACCATGCTGTGAAAACACCTTCTCAAAAGTTAGCATTCTTTAGCTCACATAGTCCTTTAGACCAAATGCTTCTGGTTTCAGAGATGTCTTGGCATAAAACACCCAGGGTCTGCTTGGGATTTGTTTGGGGTTTTGTTTGTTTGTTTGGTGTTTGCAATATGACCAATCACAATAATAGAATTTAAATATCAATATATGCTGTCAGGTTTTGAATGGTAGGATGTGCAAGCACCCATAATTATAACATTACTTATGTCCACTTCCATAGGAACAAGACCATTTTGTTTCATTTCAACATTCTGAAATGTACCAGCCCCATAGTGTTAATAAACCGCCAGTGCCCTACAACAGAGGTGAGTGAAATACCAAGATTGCCTCTTAGTCATGGTGCTTAAGAACTAGACATATATTTGTTTGATATCAAAATTCATATCCTTCAAAATGTAACATGGTTGCTTTATAGATGACCTGTAGCATACAGTTTCTGTAGCCTGTGGTGGTCAGAAAAAATAAATCAGTGCATGCAGAAAATACTTCTGATTGACATCTAGGGTTTTCCAAAGTAAACGTGTTCAAGAAGATGTGCGTATCCCCAGTGACAGGAGTATCTGGGTATGGTTAGAGCCTGCGGCACTTTGAAAAGTGAAGATCTTGAAAGCTTGTTCTTGCCTTGTGCCACAATTCGTACTCCCTTGGCTGTGCTGCAGCATCTCGTGAAGCTGTGAAATAAACCCAGTCACTGACCTTGTGCGTGTTAACCTTATCCGTCTGATGTTTTTTTCTATGAAACTGTTTCACTGACCTGCTTTGTTGAACAATTGCACAAACGGTTACGCTCATCTGTTCCACCATATAACGCAACAACGTACAGCATGGGGTAGGTCAGAGGACTTAGGTGGAAGGCTGCCAGAGTAATTGTACTGTGTAACTAAACTGCAGGTGACCGAGTATTGTCTTAGCCATGTTGACAATATTCAGTGAGGTCCAGTATTAATTTGGATGAGGGCTGTTACATGGTCACCAATTTACTGATTCCAGATGTTAAGTGTCTTTATTTGACTATTGTTTAAAAATGCTTCCAATTCCAGCTTGCCCTTACTCCTGATCCCTGCCCTTGATAGAGGTTTCTGGCCGATCAGTTAGTGTGACTGTATGGACTATCTGACACAGCTGAAGAGATGGAAACCTCCAGCAAGGAAGAGCAAGAACCCTCTTAACACTGACCAGCTGCTGTTGGAATGGAAACTTTCTCTGTCAGCAGCAGGTTTGTTTCAGGAATTCCTGTCTGTTCACATGCAGACACTGACACTGTTACCCTGCAGTCTTTAAACTCTGTTACTGAAACAGTCCAGCCTGTTCATCTGAGGTCATTGTGTGGGATTTGACTGGGGCTGTGGGCAAGTGAGCAGTGATCGTGAATCGAGTAAGGTGAAATACTCTTTGAAGGAGAGTTTGGGGAGCAGAGTAGTTATTTTGGTTATTTCCAAATGTACAACATCTGCAAAGTAGAGAATGGTTTTCGTTGTTTGCTCCTGTAGATGGTTAATTCTCCAGTCTCTTGTGAAAAGGACCTTTTGATAATTCCTCTTTTGAGCTGCAAGCAAGGTCTTTCATTCCTGGCCTGTTCATATCAAACAGCAGGAGGGAAAAACTCAGTAACTGGTGTGGGAAGAGCTTCAGTTCTTGAGTAAGACACTCGATTTGCAAACTGTTATTACAGTTCACTGGATCCATAGCATGTTTAGTTGCCTGTTTCATAGGTGGGTGTCATGGTTTAAACTAAATCTGCACAGTTCCCCCTTTGTTTCCCCTCCTCCCCCTCACCTTCCCACTCCCGGAGGGATGGGAAGGAGAGCCAGAGGAATACAACTCCCATGGATTGAGGTAAAATCAGTCCAGCAATCAAGGTATAACAGAAATCACTACCGGTACCAATAACAAATCAATGCTAGAGGAGACAAACAGGGAGAGAGAATACGATACCACCCGCCGCCACGAGGCCAGCCCAGAAGAGAGCTCACCCCCCCCCCCCCCCCCTGGCCAGCTTCCAGTCCCCTCCCCGAGCAGGACGTGCTGTGGTATGGAATACCTCCCCGACTAGCCCAGACCAGACGCCCTATCTCTCCCTCCCCCCCTGGCAGAGCATGAGCTACTGCTGAACCCATGACAGTGGGAAGCTGAGGTTAAAGTGTATACTTGTTAGTTACTTGTTGTCCAAGCAAGACAAAACTTCTTTGTTCCTTGGCCTGTGGGTAGTGTGCAGGACTGTAGCACTCGTGTAGAAAGACCTCTTGCAGTATCTGCCCTGTTCTGAGGATTAGTACAAGATCTTTTTGCAAAAGTCCTTCAGGTGAATCATGTATGATGGAATCCCTTGAGGTGAAGCACAGCTTCATGCATGATGTCCTCTGGTACTTTCATAGCAGAGCTTTTGTAAAGTGTATTTGGTTAGCACAGCTCTGGAAACAGTGAAGAGCCTTCTGGAAAAGGCTGAAACTTGCTAAACAGATGGACTTCAGACTACATGGGAGTGTTTAGGAGAACTAAGGAGTCAGACCGACTGTACACTTCCATGGTTCCAGAGCCCAGGAGAGCCCATGGGGGCATGGGACAACTGCTTCTCCGTTCCATGAATCCTAACTTCTGAGTGGCTGTTTCCATCACACCCCATTCCTTGCCTGATTTCTCAGGTAAATCTGGTTTATGATGGCTGTACATCAGGTGCTGAGAATTTTATTCCTGGCACATGCACCCTTCCTGCTTTTTTCCCAGCAGACTGGAAGCTCTGCATATCCACTGGGATGTGTAGAGTCGACAGAGATACAGGCTGTGCTTGATGTGCTGGGTAACAGGAGAGACTTTGAAAGTATTTACCAAAGAATTTGAGAAGTACTCACCTACGAAATCACAAGTGCATTGTGTCCCTTTCCAAATGTTGCAGTAAACATTATTGAAAGCAATCCCATAAAACAGGGCACTTTTACAGGTGGCCTTTTTTCTTGCTTTTTGATTGCACTGACTTTCCTTACCCTTTTCTACCCCCAGTGTGTCTTCTTTTCTTGCAGCTTTTTGTCTCAAAGTGCTCAGACAAGTTTGTGACCTACACTGATGTTCAGGCTTCCTACAGATACAAACCCGATCAGTGGAATTACATCAAACAGTTCTGAAAGCCTCATTTTAAGAGTCCTTGTAAGGTGTGTATGTATCAGGAGGTGATGAATACTTTTTTTTTTCTTCAAGTAATGTGTAATATGCATGATTTTACTGAGTTACAGTAAAGCTTTGAATTATTCTGATTTCACCATATAAGGAGTTGTCCCATACATATGCTTTTACAGTGATTTGGTCAGGGATGAAGGTCTTGTATGCACATCAAAACCCAACTCTTTCAGTGATTACTATTTGCCTAAAGAGTATCTGCAGCTACCCATGTGGTTGCCGTACTATGGCAAGTATCCTTTAATACTTCAGTACTTCACAACAGTAGAGTGTCTCAAAGCAATTCTTAAGGTTCCTGAGTTATCTAGAGCTCCTCAGTAATTTAGCAAGGAAAAGAAGTCTGTCTTTCATGGAACTGATTTTGGACTCAAATGTACTGTGTTATTTCTCACATCTCTAAATCACCTTGCAGTTTGGCTATGTTAGATGTATTAAATTCTTACTCTTCTTTAAGAGAAAAGTAAGGGGGAGGCAAGGAACAATCCCCCAGTCATTACTGCCTTACCTGCCTATCCAAAGTGAACAGGTCTTTTCTTTTTTTGTCACTAGAAAAGTATAGAATAGTCTTTTCCCAAATCAAATTGAGAGGCTGGATTCTCATAGAACCATTAGGTAAAGGTGAAGTACAGTTGTGCAGGAGGACTGACCTGCCCTTCCCTTTGGAATGAAAAACAGGACTTGGTGCAACAAAGAGCAGGGCAGCATAAATGAGTACATGAACATCTGTCTTTGTCTCTCTCTTTTATAATCTCCTCCTCCCTCTGTCTAGCCCCTAGTTTCTGTCTTTTTTTTCCATTGTTTCCTTTTCCCATTGTTTTCCATTTCTGCTTTCTTTTGGTATTTTGAAAGGTTCTTAAGAGATGCTTCCTAGACTTCTCCACGAAGAATGGTGTGCTAACCATGGCAAATAAGACTACTTTCAAAGATGGAAGAGGGAAAACAAGAAACGTAACCAATCTCAGGGAAGCTGCAAAGTAGCTTTTACCCTTCTTAAGTGCTTGCCTGTTGGATTCTGAGACTGAAATAATTTAGGAATTGAAAAACAAAGATCAAAATCTGTTGTAGCAGATGTCTGAGGGTACCCAGACAAGACCTGCTAGCAGATGGTTTCTGTGCCTGAGCACTTGCAAAGTTCCAGTAGGGAAAACCAGCACTGTGGTATGCAGACATGAGCAAGGAGCAGAAGCTTTAGTCTGCCCAGAATGACTGTCAGTTTTCAAAACATTCCACTTCATTTTCCTAGCCAAAATTAGTACCAAGGAAAGTTAAAGGAGGTTCAAATTGAAGTTCTCATGCAGTAGGGCTTGGGCCAGCCAGTAATGGCCTCAGCTCTTCCTTCCTATAGTGGCCTTTCTACTACTGTGGACTGTGCTAGTACTTTGGCATGTCAACTCATCAGCATGCTCCTGTTTTTAGTACACATCTAAAGGTCAAAAGACAACGAATGTCCTGGGCTCTGATACCAGACAGTACCTCCCTTGCAGGTGAATAGCAAGCATCTCCAATCCTGAGAGAAAACTGCTGCAATAGCCTCCCTTTTCCAGCTACTCTCCATCCTCAGCCTGTCTGGAGCTCAGGGGTACTTTTTCTTACCTCTCCTTTTGCTTCACTGAGCTGTTTTCTGCTTCTCTGCTGTTAGCAGTCTTGTGTTTTCTCAGCAACATCAATAATGTCCTGGATGCAATATCAATTGGAGTAAAAGGTTTTGAAGACTATGCCATTTCTTGGTATTGGATTTTAATGTAAGATTCTAATGGGTATTTTTATGTTTTTCCAAACCCACTTTGGAGTGTGTAGGGAATTGAAAAATAGATCACATATGTGTTTGTTACCAAACCTACTTTTAAACTCTACTGTTATGTTGTTATGGTTCTGTACATGATTTAAGGATAGTATGGCATACATACATACAGTATGGTCTGGAGTAGCTTTTTAATATCCTACCAGGCAGAAACCATGAGGTGCTGTCTTCTGTTGCAGGATCCATCTGTGTAGTAATATTCCAAAACCTGAAAAACCTTGATTAAGAGCCTTTCAAGCCAATTGAGGTTGCTAAATGTCATTAGTATCTATATAAAGCACATCACAATTTCCAAATTGTTAAATTCATTATAACACATAAATCCAGCATAATTCCATAAATCCAGTGCAGCAGGCAAAGCAACTTAAAGAACAAAAACTATCGAACAGAGTTAGCTTTATCTTGCAATTATTACTCAGTAATCAGCAATTAGTAAAAATGCAGCACTAAAACAAAAGAAGTAACTATTTTGCTGAAGCAAATTTGTAAGTATATATGCCTACATGAACTTCCTTTCTATACCTCTTACTGAAATCGGGCTTATAGTGCAGATTCTTTCAAAGGACATACTACTCAACAGATGGACTGGAGAGAGAATTGACCATTTTCTGAACAGAATTTCTCAATACTGAAGCCAAGTTTCCACATTTCAAATAGGATACTTTTATAAGGAATTGTTGTTACTTTTAAAGTAGTTGGGTAGAATTTTCCTCACACTTTTCACCAAATGACAGCATGCATCCAATGATTTATGGGGAAACATATTAAAGTGCCGGAGTTTGAGTGATAAGAGTAAAGGCCTGATGGTGAAAGGAAGCAGGATTAAAAATCAAATATGGAATTGCTCTATTCTTTTTATCATACTCTCAAAGAACTGCGGCTTTCAAGGCTCAATTTAAGGTAACCACTCTGTTAAGGTCAGTTGCTACCATGTATTCAGTTTTGGTGTTACTAGGACTTGTGTAAATCTGAAGCTAACTGTGGATAAAGGTAACTTACAGCAGTAAGTTAAAGAACAGAGTCAGAAACTCCAAAACAACAGCTTTTTTTTTTTTGAGGAATACATTCTGAATTTCAAAGAAGCCATTCAGAAAGGGAACCATTCAGAAAGGGAAAACGCATCATGCTGGGAAGCCTTTAAAGGGACTTAAGACCAGTTTACAAAGGTTTAACTACACAAACTGATGTTCTTTTTCTTGTCCCTCTGCCCATCTGGCTTAGTTTGCCCATAACATCCGTTTTTAATTGTTTGTGATCAGGCTGACCCATTTTTTTATCTTTAGTCACTGGCTAAATAAACTGGGAATGTTCAGAAGAGAAGTTCCTGACCACAGGCAAGAAAAGGGTTCAATTTCTTTTGAATCTGTTCTAATACAAAATTCTGATGTAACACCTCAAAATTCTGAGAAATTAAATGTTCTGCAAGTGTCTGAGCTGGATCTTTGTTGGGTAGAACCATTGTTCACACTGCTTTATTTGTATTGCTTTAGAAGACTCCTCTGAGTAAAAAGGCCTTTTGCAGTAGTTCTTTCCTTTCCTGGGAGTGAAATGAAAGCAAATATTTTCTTACCACAGACTTGATAAAGACACTGAAGATGTCTTTCCTAGGGGTCCCACTGATGGCTCTTAACAGGTTCTTTTCATGCATCACTGTGCCCTGATCATTTTCTTCTCTGATGGATAGAAAGAGTCACTGTTTTTCTTCCTGAAATGAATTATTTTTTTTTCTAGGAAGGCTCCTCAAATGTTACTTTCCTAATACTGTTCCTTTGCGAGCAGGGATTTTAAATGGAGGACATAAACCAGCAACCTCCCCACAGGCAGGTATTTCTCTTATTTAACTTTCTGTGCTTTAGACTAGGCCATGGCCTGGAAAAGGCAGTGAGTTGGTCAGCCAGTGTAAATGACCAAACCAGACCTGCACTGATCCCATTCAGACGCCCTGAGAACTGAGGTTGCACAAACGTTTCTGGCTGTGTCTGGTGAGATCATCATATATAATCTGTCTGTTTCTAACAGCACAGAGCAATGAGGAAATATTTCATAAGAAAGATTTTGAAATACATTTTTGCAAACCATACTCCTACATGAAATGAAGTGACCCTCATTTGGAGTAAGAGGCATGCAAGAAAGATTTTCCCACTTGTTCTCCCTGTGTTTCTGTTTCACATCTTTCTAGTGGACTGTTCATTGCGATGATTGGGAGTCTGCTGGATCTTGTGTTATTGAGGTTCACAGCTGGGGTTCTTTTCTGGATTTTCATCTTTGGCGTGATTGGAATTATAGGTTATGGTAGGTATAATCCTCCAGCCTCTGAGGATGTTTTTTCCTATTTTGGGCAAGGAAAGTAAGTGATTACATCAGTTAAATGCTGTAGTTGGGAGAACTAGTGCCTAGGTTTAGACACAGTTAAATGAGAAGATCTTAAATGGCAGTGAAATTTAGTAAGAATCCAGCTGTGCTGATATTTATCACCAGATGTAGCAACATGAACTAGCTACACACAGTGTGGTTAGTACGCATTCACTTGTACTGATCTTTTCTGTAGATGTGATGTTACAGCTGATTAGTCTCGCGGTAGTGCGTGTTTGCATTTTGCTTACCTGACGTGCTGAGGACAAAACACTTCACTTGTCAAAAATTTAAACAACCACAACTTTGTCTTTGCACTCTTTAAAAACACACATTTTATAATGATTGTTTTTAACAGGCATCTGGCTTTGTTAGTGGGAATATGACCATCTTAAAGAAATACCTAGATCTGACCTCACTGCTTCTGACACTGAATTCCAGACAGACTTCAGAGTACCTGCAGCTGAGGCAAACATGATTAGCACTTAGTAAGTGCCCTTTAAACTTGGAATCTGTTAATGGATGTTGTAGAGATTCAGTAGCAGTCTTGCTATAGTTTCTGCCTTGTTAAATCTCCTCTACATATGTTGCTCATAGAAGTAAGCAGAGTTCTCTTTCTTTGTATAGTACTGTCATGGTTTGAGCATGTTTTGAGGGTATTTTTGTTCAAGGTTTTTTCCAGCCAGGTGGAGGAGGGGAGTCCAGGAGGAAGGAGAGACAGGACACCTGACCCAGACTAGGCAATGAGGTATTCCATACCATAGCACGTGATGCCCAGGATGCATACTGGGAAAGAGAAGGCTGGAGGGGAGAGCTCTGGAGAAAAATGGAGGAGGGAGCACATGGTGCTCGGCCAGGCAGGGTGGAGTGAGTTATGGGTCGGTGGCTGGTGGGGTGTTGTATTCTCTTCACTTGCTGTTTGCTGTATCATTATTATTTGTAGTAGTAAATGGCAGTAGGGGTTTTGTGTTATGCCTTAGCAATTAAACCGTTCTTATCTCAATCCGTGGGGGCTACATTCTTTGGATTCTCCTTCCTAACTCTCCGGGAGTAGGGGGACTTGGTTTAAACCACGACAAGTACAAAATCCACTTTTTCTGCAAGTCTATTAGTATATGTGTAAGGGGCAATAATGCAGTCACACTAGTGATGAGAGTGAAAAATGCTTGTGTTACTAGCTTTCTACTTCCTGGGTGTTCAGTCTTCACAATGGGGAAGTAGAAGGCAATAACTAGGTCCCGATGAAGATAAGGAGGGACATTTTTCTCTTTCAGTCTGTTTGTGCCCCCTCTTTGAGGGCCTCAGAAATGAAATTAATACCTCTGTGCATCTTTTGTAGACCTGTTTACATTCAGGTCACTGAATTTTCTTGGAGGCTGACCTGGGGCTGTGGAATGAACCATCACCAATGTCATCACTTCTGGTTTTAAGAAGTGCTTCACTGCTTTCTCTTACAAAGGCAGTGTATTTAAAACAATCCTACTGGAACAAGACAGGCTGCAGGTTACGCATCCCTCCCAAGGGAAGGAGGGGCACAAGAGACAACAAATACCTGTCAAATACTACTTGCATTGCTGTTGCTGTTCTATTAACAGGCACACAGACACTACCTGACGATGAATGGCACATAACCTGAAACATTCCCTCTCTCTATTGGTAGCTAAATTAATAGAGCAGTAGTTTACTGCTTAAATCTCCTTTCTCTGCTTTGTGTCTTCATGTAACTGTGTTGGATCATTGAGCTCATGAGCATCTTTATGTATTGTTGAGGCAGAGCTTTTTAGCATGCTGGCTCTAGAGAATATTAGGATTTTATTATGTCTTTTCTTTTAACTCCCCTGCCTGATTCTTAGCAGCCAATGTATAGTTTACCCAGAGGTCATTGTCACTTTCAGATGAGTAAATTGAGATACTCAGGAATTAAATCACTTTTCCAAAGTCACCCAGCGAATCAGTTAAATATCCTTGAAGGAAACATAGGTCCTCTTACTCCTAGTCTAGTACTCGTCACTGACTGACATTGCTTTCCTTTTTCACAATGCTTGAGACAAGCTACATCAACTTGACAGAGCTGAACTGGATTGAAACCAACTTCAAAGAAACCTGCCTGTGTATTCCTTCATGGAGAGCTATATCAAAAACAGATACTGAAATGTGTGTAACAAAAACTTTTTTCTGAAGCAAGTCTGTGGCTCTGAGCACCACAGGGGTCACTTGCCACGTGCAGTTCTGATGGGTACTGATAGTGCTTGGGATCACAATTGAACATCATCTCTGACTATCTGGATCTGGGTTCCGAGGCTGTGTCAAAGCTGTGGGACCTGAAGCCAATTCCACTGTCCTTTTGCAAACCTCCAGACATGCCATGGCTGAGGGATACTATCCCTTTGTCTTCCTCGCCTTCCACAAAATTTCTTGGTTTCAGCTGGAGGAGACAGGTCGGGCTGTGTGTAATCATCCACCACTGCTGGGCTGGTTTAGATGTTGTCTAACCCTCTGAGGCACACTGAATTAATGGGTGTGTCTCAGGGTCAGAGGAGGTGTGCTTCAGGCATTTAAGACTGCCTTCTTGAGGTAGAGTCGAGAGAATTATTTCCAATTGCATCAGTAGGTTTCGAACTGACAGAAAGAGAAATGAGACAGAAGCAGGCTCTTTAAACAAGATCTGGGTTATAAATCAAGCACTGCCCACAACTAAGAGAGGAAATGTTCCCGGACATGGTGCTCTCAGTTCTCTAACCTTAGAGCAAGTTTGTGTGATTCCAGCAGCAAAACTGGAAGGTGAAAAATCATTTATCCAAAACTGTACTGTCTTAGCCTATTTTTTTTTTTTTTTTTTTTTTTTTTACTTAAATGAGGGAAAAGGAGCTCAGACCAAGCTAATACTGAGACAAGCCAATCGATTTAAGTACATCTAAATATTAGAGGAGTATGTATGAGAAGACTGCACTCTTCAGGAAAAAGTGGACTCTTCATCTCCTTTTTATTTACTGTATCTAAATGCTACAGAGGAGCAGCATTAGAGTATAATCACGCAAAGTTCTTGTTATAAAAAGCAGCATTTGTTAAGGGTGAACTGTCAGGGTCCTGCCCATTCTGACAAACTCTGGCCATGTAGAATGTGCCCCCACAAAGCTATGAAATGGGATTGAAGATTGGCAGCTGCAGTGGGAGAAGAAAAGAGCTGCTCCAGCAGATAATTCTATCGAGTTCATGAACAATAGTGCAAAACACAAGGTGGGGAGAGGGGGTAATTACAGAGGCAGCCTATTCATTCAGTTCTTGATAAATTTATCTTTGGTTTGTTTCCAGTGATAATACTTTGTGGTGTTGAGGTCATAATCACACTGATGCTGATCTGCCTAAGGAATTTGATCCAGATTGCCATTGAATTCTTGCAGGAAGGCAGTAGGTATGTTTCTGAGTTTTGGGAATATATTTTGAATTTTATTAAACAATCTCTGGAGTATACTCTTCTCGAGCTTAATCTTGCACTACCAAGGGCAGGAAGTTGGGTTGAAGTACAACACTAGATTTGTTGAACCATACAGATAGTGTAAAGAATGCCACTTCTCTGTCACTGAGATTGTGCTTATAAGAGCTTTCTCTTTTGCAGTAAGATATTTCTTAACTCCCACAGCTCCCTACATTAAGAGTACATATACTGTTAGTGGCACCATGTGTCCTCTATGTAAGGAGGTGTGTGCCAAGTGTGTGGCACTGTTAATAGGAGCCTAAAACCTACATCTGCCAGCTTTGATCTGTCATTGGATTGTCTCCCCAGAGTCATATGCTAGTGGTAGAGGAGGGGTGTTGTTCTGGCTGGGGCTTTTAATTTATGAAAAACTGGATCCTTATGGCTCCAAACAACCTTTTGTCTGGACATGCATAAATCTGTAGAGAGAAAAGAAGAATTTCATGACCAGACATTGTAATGTGGTGTGGTCCAAGGCTCTTCTTTTCAGCTCTGAGTACAGAGGAAAGCAGAGCAGCATGTGAGAGTTGAGGGCCTGGGAGGCCTCTTCATTTGTGTTCTCTGAAATCTGGATAAGCATTATTCACAGTGGTTCCTGGTTTATCCAGTGCCAACTCTTAGTTCTCGTTTGAGTTTGGTTTGGGTTTGTTTTAATGGGAATATAACAAAGGAGAAATGGATTTAACACACCCGTGGATTTCATTGCAAATAGGCTAAGGTCCCATAGGCCTCAGAAGTAGGGCTCTGTTAGAACACATGGAGTTAGCTCTGAGTTTATCTGTATGTGCTTGCTTGTACTTTTCTGCCCTCTCTGTTGACGTTATGGTTCTCAGGAGTCAGGGTTTAGGATTTTTGTAATGGGATTAGGAACTACTGAAGTTCTACTTTCAGCCAAGTACCTGTTTCCTGTCTTACCCTACGGTGCAGTTAAAGCGTAGCAATTAATTTTGGCAGCACTGAACTATCCTCTTTAGTTCCTGTTCATGACAATTCAGGAACGCTTTTAACCCTCTGCAGCACTTTTGTTCACAACCTTGACAGGTATCAGTACTTCAGAAAGTTCATAAACTGCCTTCTGGGAAGTGATAACATTCAGCAGCAGTTTTTCAGCAGCACAGAAAGGTCACTTGAGGGTGATGGCTTTACTCTCATGCATAATGCATGCGGTGAAGCTCCCTGTGCAGTTACTGTAAAACTAACAGCCCACACACTGTATTCTGGAAGATGCAAAACAAGCTGCTAATGACTGGAAATCAAACTGCATTTTTCAGTGCCTTTTAACTGCTCTTTCAAACATAATTGTCTTGAAATCCATAGGTGCAAACGGCGGTTACTCTGTCCATGGTTTCAGTGATAACCAAGAGGCCTCCTATGAGCTGCTGAACGAATCTCCTGTGTGCCTCTTACTAGACTTCTACATCTCTAGACTCAGGCAGAAATCAATGTGTTGCTCTTCGGCTCCTGACTGCATACAACAGTTCCCTTGTACTCTCCCCAGCATTTACTAGTTTATCAGCAGGAATTGGGTAAATTTGTCTGCTTTTATATTTTGGAAACTGCCTCGTGTCAAACACACAGCATCAGAAATGACACAAGACAATCCTGTAGAAAATACTAAGAGGCAAAAAGGCTTGTGATAAGCATACAAGGGTCACTGGAAAGACAATTTACAGTAACAGAAGAGGTAGGTGGCCAGAATGTGAAGAGAACCAACCTGTAAGCTTCAGTGAGCAAAACCCTGCTCTCTGAAATCCCATCCCATAAGATAACCCAGCAGGAGGCTCTCACCTGTGAGGTTGCTGTGGCCAGTTTACCCAACAGGGCTGTATCTACTCACTCGCTTGCAGAGAGGAGTCCCTGGAGGAGTAGGAGCTGACATGCTGAAGTGCTTGCCAACAGTGAAAGGTCATTCATCTTTCTGCCTGCCAACAGCCAAAGGCAAGCACCGTTCATTTAGGGCACATGCAAGGAAGGTCACATAGTCACAGGAAGGTATTAGCACATCCTGGCATTACAAAGACAAACTGAATGTCATGCCCCAGAATAGTATCTAAGGCAGGCAAGGGGCTGGGAACAGAGTCCTCAAATGCAAGGTAACAAGAGGTAATTTCAGGTGTGTAGGAGTTGAGGGAAGAGCATATGAACTGAGCAGGGTGGGACAAAGAAATAAAGGATAATGTCTGCAGCAAGAAGATGTGATTGAAATGTGTTTGTGGCCTGGAATGAGCTGGATCTGTGAAGCAGTAATGGAGAAGGAGGAAGCAGAAGACAGGCTGGAACATGGCAAATTAATAATGTGGATTTTAGTGCTGCTGATAAAAGTGGAGTGGTAGAAATGACAAAGTGAAGATGTAAATACATCTGAAGAAAGAACCTGCAAGACATAGAATCATAGAATAGTTAGGGCTGGAAAGGACCTCAAGATCATCTAGTTCCAACCCCCCTGCCATGGGCAGGGACACCTCACACTAAACCATATCACACAAGACTTCATCCAACCTGGTCTTGAACACTGCCAGGGATGGAGAATTCACCACCTCCCTGGGCAACCCATTCCAGTACCTCACCACCCTAACAGGAAAGAATTTCTTTCTTATATCCAGTCCAAACCTCTGCTGTTTAAGTTTCAACCCGTTACCCCTTGTCCTATCACTACAGTTCCTAATGAAGAGTCCCTCATCAGCATCCCTGTAGGCCCCCTTCAGATACTAGAAGGCTGCTATGAGGTCTCCATGTAGCCTTCTCTTCCCCAGGCTGAACAGCCCCATCTTTGTCATCCTGTCTTCATATGGGAGGTGCTCCGGTCTCACAAGAGCAGAGTAGAGGGGCAGGATCACCTCCTTCGACCTGCTGGTCACGCTTCTTTTGATGCAGCCCAGAATACAGTTGGCTTTCTGGGCTGTGAGTGCACACTGCTGGCTCATGTTCATTTTCTCATTGACCAACACCCCCAAGTCCTTCTCCGCAGGGCTGCAATGAATTTCCTTTTTGCCCAACCTGTAGCTGTGCCTGGGATTGCTCCCACCCACGTGTAGGACCTTGCACTTGGCATGGTTAGACTTCATGAGGTTGGCATCAGCCCACCTCACAAGTGTGTCAAGGTCCCTCTGGATGTCATTCCTTCCCTCCAGTGTATCAACTGAACCACACAGCTTGGTGTCATCAGCAAACTTGCTGAGGGCTCACTCAATCCCATTGTCCATGTCACTGACAAAGTTGTTAAACAAGACCTGTCCCAACACCGATCCCTGAGGGACACCACTCATTACTGGTCTCCAGCCGGACATTGAACCGTTGACCACAACTCTTTCAGTGCGACCGTCCAGCCAGTTCTTTATCCACCGAGTGGTCCACCTATCAAATTGTTGTCTCTAGTCTACAAGACCTCTTTCACCTTAGCCAAACCAGTGTGAAAAGGGCTATTTGGTCACTTGGCACTTGCTGCACCGGTGCATTCTTCCTCACTGGGCATTTGTGTGTGATGTACCAACTGGACAGTGAATTCAATTTCATTAGAAAGAACTGGACTAAAAACCATGCCAAGGCAGAGGATCATACAAGGTCTTTTATACTATGTAATGTTGGCTTCAAGCGGTGAAAAAGGAACTTTAGCAAAGAGTGAATATGCCCTTTCTTGGCTGTATGCTCTATAGACCATGAGGTTAATGTTTGCTTAGTCATCTTGGGTGGGCTCCACATGTGTTTTGTACAGAATAATGTAGGAAAAGAGTGAGAGAACATAGAGTGCTCTGAGTGCTCTAAATTGCCTGGCAGCAGCCAGTGTCTGTTCCCAGAAAGGCAAGGCTTTGATAAGGTATCAGTAAGGGGATCATTGGTTTTTGCAAACAAATTGTTCTTTCTCATGTAAAGAGGGTCAGTTATTGCTGTACAGGACAGTGTTGATATATCCTTATGCTCTGTGTCTACTTCCACCAAAATTCAAACTCTGAAAGAACTACTATTGCATAATGTGCCTTGTTAGAGGTGGGTGTGCAGGAGAGACTGAGTCAGTCTTCACGGTTATTCCCCTTGTACATTCTGGCTATGGCATACAGCTCTGGGATGAAGTCTGCCTTAGTTCTGTAAGTAAATAAGGTATTCAGTCTTGTCTGTGACCCTTCATACACATCTCTGCATAGCAAGAGCAGTTTTTCTGTTACCAGCACAAGTGTTTTAGAGCTTGTGGTTATCCACTGCAGACTCCTGCATTGCTCCAAGCCCACAGCTCTGTGATTCCTCCTTAAAATACCTCATTCAGTTTTCTGGCTACATCAGGAGAACCTGTGTATAAAGTAAGGGCTAATCAAACACCACGCAAGTATGCATACCTGACTTGTGACCCAGAGGTAAGTGTTGCAAATACTTCCCTGCTGTGAGAGTTATACTAATTGTATTTCTTAATCACTATTAAATGCAATGTGAGAAAATTTGCATATCTTAAGTAGTGATTCCTTCTGTTAAATCTGAAAATAGTGCTTCGTGTTCAGCTAAGACTCCTTTGTTCAAAGCAATTTAGAGTTATAAAGCAGTTTTTTTGCTGCAGTGTCCTGTGAGCATGTGAATATCAACCAGTCTCATTTACTGGGTGAGAAAGGAAGATGCAGAAATACTGGTTTATTTGGAAAAGTGTACCTGAATTCATGAGAATTTCTATCTTTGTGGTTCTAAAAAGGCAGTAGAAGAATTTGAAAGTCGTTTTTATACATTCCACACATGGTACATTGGTCACAGTTACATTGGTAACAATGATTCCTAAGCTCTTGACATGAATCATTCTTGCATTCTTTACATGCCTCAAACTTGCCCAAAGACCAGCCAGGTTTCAAAGCAGAGGCTTGGCTGCTTTTGCACAGTGATGACCTTTATGAAACTCCAAAAATACTTGTCTTTTGACTTGAGTGTGGGGTTGAAGTGTTTTTTGAAAAGTAGATATATTTACCAAATGTTATATCAGGGTTATTTTCAGGTGTTTAAATGTCAATGTACTGCTGTGCTTAGGTACATCCCAGACAATTCCCCACCATCCTGATAACCCGAACACTAAAAAAGAAAGAGATTAGGAATTGACTGGTTTTATTTAATGCCCAAACTGAGCAAATACATTAATTGAACAACAGAATTAGGGAAGAGTAATTTGATGTAAAGACTGCTCCTGTTTTAATACCGTGAGATATGTAAGGGAAGCTGTGACACTTCCACAGCTTGTACAGAATGGCACAGCTCAGTTGATTTCAGTTCAGTTGTGCTGATATACACAGGCCTCTGGTTTTCAAATGTTCTTATTTCCTTACTATTGCTTTTTATGTGAGCAGCTTTTTTAATGAAACTGAAGTGTTTGTGTATCTTAAAAGTATATTTCTGACATTCAAATTCTGTATCTCTAGGTTTCAGGCATGTGGTAAACAGCCCTGTTTGCCAACCACATAGTTTAAACACCTGCATAAGACACTACTATGAATCCTTATATATGTAAACAGGTTGCATAGTACTGGAGTGCAGTGTTGAATGATCTAATGAAACTTATCAAGCAGAATGATGTGATTTGTATTAAGCTGCTAAATTTCAGAGCCTGTGAACACAGAATTCAGTGCATATCACTGTGGTGTTGATTTTTCTTCATGTATAGACTTCTAACACAATCAAGGTGACTAAATTCTGTCCAGGTGTTCAGCATACTTTTGCTTTTTATGAAGGAGAAAGACTGTACTGTAAGTACATCTTCATCTTCCAGTTAGCCGATGCCTTTGTCTTTCTCTGGCTAGTGAACTTTGCAATTGGAATGGGTCAGTGGACCCTTGCTGGTGCCTTTGCCACCTGTTACTGGGTCTCTCGAAAACCGGCTGATGTGCCACTATGGCCGCTCTTCACTGGGACGAGCAATACGGTGAGACGGTGGGGCTGGAGGTGGGCCCTGTCACATATCTAGCAAGTGCACATTTTACATGTAGGGAAGCCATTCTGCAGATGCCACAGCCCCCACCCCCAGCACCCCCTGCAGCATGCACACACACTTATGCACATGCATGTTCTGAGGTGTCATGGGCCCAACTGGGCTGAAAAGCATTTATTAATATAATAAATATGTGTATTATTTATAATGGTAATATATATTATATAAGCATTTCTATTATTATAATAGATAGTAATTTTAATTATATATATAATATATAATTATACATATTATATAATTATATATTAATTACATACAATTATATAACCTTACTTACATGTTCATGTGAAACTTTGAGCCTTGAGACTTCTGTTTGCATTTCATGATGATTTTTACGAGGGCACATTTCATTAAGAAACCAATCCTAACCAGTCTGTGATTCTGTGATTCTGTGATTTTGTTCAATACCTTTAGCACTGGATGTAATTCTTAAATAATGGGCAAAATTAATGATAGATTCCTTCAAGTGCCATATATGTTAGTAAGGGTAAGACATGAAAAGTAAATTGTGTTTTCTTCGCCAGTGTCAGGAAACGTGACCAAATTCATGTTCCTCTTCATCCTGCAACAACCACTGCATCATCAACAAGCTGCAACAAGCACTGCATATGCATCTTGTTCCAGTGCAGACTAGTGCAGTTAATTAGTAACTAATGTTTATGTCATAGCTGTAGAAGATCCATCATTCCTCAAACCTCGAACGGTGGCAGGTGTGGGCATATATGTAAGAACACCAAGTTTTTACAGTGATGCCTGTAACTGTCTTCTCTCTGGCTTTTTAATTTTACTGAAAACTAACTTAGATCCATTCTGGCCTAGTTTTAGTTGTCAGTGAAGTCGCTCTTTCCAGTTGTCTTCATATTCTCTCAATAGCCTTTGATCTGTAAGGATCAGTACCAGCAGCTGTGGTTATCAGCTGCTATGTTTCTAGTGACTTTGCTGCTGCAGACTCTAACCAGGAAAATACTGAAAACCTCATGATAACCTTAATGACATGATGTGATGTGGCTTTTTCTTCAGATGGTGCCATGTCTTGAATGCAGATATCTGCTGCCAATAAATACACACAATTGCACTGGATGTGAGTCACAAATAGCTCCACAGCTGCAGCCCCCAAACCAACATCTGCATAAAAGTAATTGAGAATAAATCCAACAAAAGAGTAAGTTACCTCCTGGCATGCATGTTTCTAACAGAGGACTTCATTAAAAATAGTTTCATCTAGCTTGGGTTTCTCTAATTACATTGTGACAGCCTTAAGGGTTAATAGCATTCAAACCACCTTGACTAGAAGTAAGCATTAAAGGTAAATCACTTAAGCTCAGGAAGGCATACTGAAGGGCACAGGAGGTAGCAGTGTGAAAGACAGGACACATGCACTTGTGTTCAGTAGGGAGGTATTCTGTGATTCTATAATTTATGGCCTTACTATTACTGGGTATTTTAAGTTTATTAAATATATCCTCATTACCCTGCTTCCCTCAGTTGATTGTAAGTGCTTAGCACAGACAGGCTGGCAGGACTGGGGCAGCGGGGAGATGCCCAAAATGCTCAAGCACAGCATTAGTCAGTGATCCAAAAGTGCTGGTGGGTTTAACTGGACAAAATCTACCCTCCAGAATACTCCCTACCCAAGTGTGTGGGGACTCAGGTAGGGGCCGTCCTCAACCCTTCCAGTCAGGGGAAATGGTGTGAGAAGGAGTGAACTGATACTGCATGTCCACAATTGGTAGATTATAGACACTGCCCCAAATTGTGTGTTTTATGGCTGTCCTGATGCAGGTGCAAAGGCAGTCCTGAACTATTTGGTGGCAACCATCAAAATAACAGACTCATTGTTCTCAGCTCTGGTTGAATCTAGTTTGTGAGATATAGTGACTGTGCTTGGGCACCCTCAGGGGGATAAGAATCCTTTTCCTTGCAGACACTGGACTTGCTGTTTTCTGCGAATGCAGTGACTAAGCAAACTGACACTAGTCTATACAAACATCTGGAGGTATTGACGCTGGATCTCATGAAGGAACTGTACCATAGTTGGAAATGAACTGTCAGCAAGATCCAGGGGTTTGTTATGGGCAGGCACTATGGCCTAACTAAAACCTGAAGCCCACACCAAAGACTTGAAGGATCTCTTCTATCTGCAGGGCTGAATAACAATGTCATTTTCTAAGATCAAGTAATTATTAGTGCTGTTCATAGTTTGCAGATACTATGTGAAACATATTCTTTCCCTATTTAAAAGGGCAAAGTAATTTGTCAGGCATGTGGCACAGGAAATCTTCATAAACACTGTGTGACTTGTGAAAGCAAGCTGCCTGAAATACAGATGCTGTGGCTTCTTCCATCAATCACAGTAGGGTTAATCAAATCAAAGCACAGCATTCTTTTTCTCCGGAAAGCTGGAGTCATAGCCCTGTGTCCCTGTTATAAAAGCAGAGATTCCCTCCCTCATGGGATATTCAAGCCCAGTACTCCCACAAATCGTCCTTCACAAATGTGCAGCTAAACAGAAGCTAAATATAAGCCCGGCTGTGTGCTGGGGCAGGGACTCTGCTGCCTTCCAGCATCAGCACTCAGCCTGCCTGAGACCTCCCCACAGCACTGGAGGAGAAGCTGTGGGAGAAGGAACAACCCCTGCCAGGGAAGGGAAGTGCTGGGTGGGTGATGTTGTTCCAGTCTCCAGTCACTCTGAGCATGTTTACAGAGGGTCCTTCTGAAAGACACCGAGGCAGCTCGAAGATGTCCCCCCTAACCTGTCATTGCCTTTTTCTCCTCTGACAGTGCCCCATGTGCAGAGGCAACAGATATCCAACAGCAGCTCCATCATACAGCTCCTCCTCCTGCCATTCTCAAACATCCAGGAGCTGCAGCTCTGACACTTCTGGCTCTTCCTGGGCATCTCCTGGCTGCACTCCTGGGCAACGGCCTCATCATCAACAGCATAGCCTGCCACCAGCACCTCCACACCCCCATGTACTTCTTCCTCCTCCGCCTCTCCCTCATGGAACTGGGCTGCATCTCCAACACTGTCCCCAGAGTCATGGTCAATTCCTTCTGGGACACCAGGGCCATTTCCTACACAGGTTGTGCTGCACAGGTCTTTTTCTTTTCTTTCTCTTTTTTATCTTAGCTGAGTTTCTCACTGTCATGTCCTACAACTGCTGTGTGGCCATCTGCAAGCCCTTCACTGTGGGACCCTCCTGTGCAGCAGAGCTTGTGCCCACGTAGAATCATAGAATAGTTAGGATTGGAAAGGACCTCAAGATCATCTAGTTCCAACCCCCCTGCCATGGGCAGGGACACCTCACACTAAACCATATCACTCAAGGCTTCATCCAACTTGGTCTTGAACACCACCAGGGATGGAGCATTCACTACCTCCCTGGGCAACCCATTCCAGTACCTCACCACCCTAACAGTAAAGAATTTCTTCCTTATATCAAGTCTAAACCCCTGCTGTTTTTCAACCTGTTACCCCTTGTCCTATCACTACAGTCCCTAATGAATAGTCCCTCCCCAGCACCCCTGTAGGCCCCCTTCAGATACTGGAAGGCTGCTATGAGGTCTCCACACAGCCTTCTCTTCTCCAGGTTGAACAGCTCCAACTTTCTCAGCATGTCTTCATATGGGAGGTGCTCCAGTCCCCTGATCATCCTCGTGGCCCTCCTCTGGATTTGTTCTAACAGTACCATGTCCTTTTTATGTTAAGGGCACCAGAACTGCACACAGTACTCCAAGTGAGGTCTCACGAGAGCAGCAGCTGCCTGGGGCAGTGGGTTTCTCACTGCTCTACTGCACACAGCCAATACATTTTCACTAACCTCTGCGAGGGCAGTGCTGTGGAGTAGTTCTTCTGTGAAATCCCCCAGAAACTCAAGTTCTCCTGCTCAAATTCCTACCTCAGTAAAGTTGGGCTTCTTGCGGTTAGTGCCCTGATTGCTATTGGGTGTTTTACTTTCATCATGAGGTCCTATGCACAGATCTTCAGGGCCATGCTGACTATCCCCTCTGAGCACGGATGCCACAAACCTTTTCTATGTGCCTCCCTCATCTGGCTGTGCTTTCCCTGCTTGTTAGTATTGGTATCTTTGCCTACCTGAAGTCCCCCTCCATCTTCTCCCCATCCCTGGATTGGGGGGTGTCAGTTCTGTATTTGGTGGTGCCTCAAGCAGCGAACCCCTTCATCTACAGCCTGAGCAACCAGGAGCCCGAGGAAGCTGGTGACTGGATGTTTTTCAGCAGCCATACACTGCCTTCTTTACCCTGAAAAGGGCTCCCAGTGTAGGTCATGACAGGCCACGTCTGACTTTACAGCTTTACATTAGCTTTCGTGTTTCAATTTGTGAGGATGTTGTCTTTATAGAAATGTTAGTTTTCATCCTCTCCTGCCACCCATAAGCCACCTGTCTTGTAAGTAGCCACCTATCTTGTCTGACCCACAGACTTTATGTCAGTGGGGGTCTCATTGTATTTAAGACAAATAAATGATCCTGCAGAAACTTATTCTCTGTTGTATGTCCTCACATAGCAGGAATGAAGGGGAATGAAGTCGGCTTTCTGGCTGCTCCAGCTGTGGGATGGCTGCTCTGTGCCTAGAGCAGGAAGAGCTCTTGGGGAGCCCAAGGGCCAGCGCTGTTCTGCTGGTGTGGGGAGATGGGATGGCATGGGGGGGGGGGGGAGGGGGCTGCAGATCTCTCAGGGTGTCCTGGGCAGGAGAGAAAGGAACACAGGGGTCCCTGCAGGGGACTCCCCTGTAATGGCCCAGGCTGGGGCTGCCTGGCTAGGAGCAGCCCATGGGAAAGGTCTGGGTGGGCAGGAGCTGAAGAGGAGCCAGTGTGTGCCCTGGCAGCAAGGGAGGACAGCAGCATTGCAGGCTGTATGACAAGGAGCACAGCAGGAGAAAAAGGGAAGGGATGCTCTGGAATACTCCATCCAGGTTTCAGATCCCCAATTCAGGAACGCTATTGGCAAGCAGGAGTGGGTTTAGCAATGGGCCCTCAGGACAGGCAGGAACTGGAGCATGGTGCCTGTGGGGAGAAGCTGGGGGAGCTGGGCTTGTCCAGGCCAGAGAAGGGAAGGCTGATGGGGACCTGAGATCTTGGGAAGGGAAGGCTGTCAGGGACTGGCTGCCTGGGCCAGCAAGGAGGACATGGACAATACAGAGCCAGGCTCCTCATCATGGTACCTGGTGGGAGGACAAAAGGCAATGGGGGATAGTGACAGAGGAGAGGTTGAGCCAGAACATAAGGAAACCTTATTCCCGTAGGCTCAGGCAAGTGCTGCGTCAGGTCACCCAGAGGGGCTGTGCAGTCTCTGGCCTTGGGGATTTCCAGCTTGGACTGAATCAAGCCTTAAATCACGTGCTCTGACCTTGTTCCTGATGGGTTGGACTTGTGACCTCCTGGGGTCCCTTCCAGCTTCTCTTCTTTTATGATCTTATAATGATGGGCTTATGAAGGGCCACAAAGACACTCTAAGGGTTGGAGCATGTCTCCAATGATGACAGGCTGAGAGAGCTGGGGATGTTCAGCTTGGAGAACAGAAGAAGGCTCCATTGAGACCTTCCTAAGACCATACATAAACAGGGCATGCAAGAAATCTAGAGAGGGGCTTTTTGCAAGGGCCTGTAGGGACAGGACAAGGGGGAACTGCTTTACCCTGACAGAGGGGAGAGTGAGAGGAGATCTCGGGAGGAAGCTCTTGTCTGTGAGGGTGGTAGGACACTGGCACAGGGTGCGCAGAGAAGCTATGGCTGCCCCATCCCTGGCAGTGTTCAAGGCCAGGTTGGACACAGGGGCTTGGAGCAACCTGCTCTAGTGTGAGGTGTCCCTGCCCATGACAGGGGTTGGAACTGGATGAGCTTTAAGGTCCCTTCCAACCCAAACCAGGCTGTGATTCTGTGATTCATGAATCATGTTCAGGAGAGGATGCCATCGAAGGGAGGATTGAAAGGGGACTCTCAGACATTCCCAGAGCACACAGAACATTTCCCAGCCTGGAATACAGGAAATATTGGACCGAGTCCATGCAACCAAGGGGAGGCAGAGCAGTGCTGCTGGGCTGCAGCTAAGGGATGTCCTAGGCAGAAGCAGCAAGGGAGCAGAGAATAACTCCTTGGATAGGGGATGCCCTTGCTTTGCAATGATAGCAGTGACAAAGCCCCAGTCCCTGCCCACAGGGTTCCTCGATGGGAAACCCAGATCCCAGCATGATCATGCCACCTCAGCCAGCACAGAGCTTCTTCCCATATCCCTCCTTGTATGCAGCACCCACTGCAGTGGTCAAAAAACCAGGGCAAGGGACACGCCTAGCACTGACCTGCCAGCAAGCCCACAGTAATGTGTGCCAGCATCATGGGCAGCACCACATTTGCTGTGTCTGTGAAGAAGAGAATCCACAGTGTCTGCACCCAGACTGAATTTAACCATCACACACACTCCCTCCAAGCAAAAATTTGCCACCAAAAACTGGTGGTTTGGAGTCATTTCCCCTGGTTCTTTTCCTGACCAACAGGAAGAAACTCACACTCGGTCTGGACAAGGAACAGGAAGGAGGCTGTGTTCTACCTGACTTTGTTGTGGACCATGCAGCTGTAGTAGCCCGTGTTTAAGGAGGCTCTCAGGATGCACAGGGTGGTGTTTTCAAGCTGGATATGGTCACTCCCCAGCAGCATTACCCCATTTTAGTTCCACCAGTATGAGCCTGCCCTTCCTTGGGGTTGTCTCCTGCCTTCACTGATGAGTTGCCCACAATTTCTGGCTTGAAAAGTGGTTCTAGGAGAGATGGAGTGACTGTCAGCATTCAAACCCACAGTTCCCCAGGTCCCAGACCCAGAGCACCTTAAAGCTCTCTGGCTCTGGAGCGGGAAGGTTTCTGTCTCATCACTCACCCACAGCATGCAGCTGGAACAAGCCTTTGGCCTCCAGCTGGGACCTGAAGTGGTACAGTTGATCATTCCCCCACTGTAGCACCATCTGCAGCGAGAAGTCCGTTCTGTTGAACCTCATGTGGTTCTCGTAGGGTGATTGGTGGTGCTGCCTCCATCGAAAGCATAACTGAGGATGGCTCCTTCCTGCTGGGCAGTTTTGTATTCCCAGCTGACAGCTCTGCCGCCCTGCGGCGGTGTAACTGTCAGATGCTCCATGCAGCCCAAGGCCGAGACAAGTCTGACCTGAGATCAGCAGAGAAGCAGGGAGTGAGCGTGCCGCCTGCAGGAGAAAGGAGACATTAGTACACAGCTCCTGAGGGGCAGCTTCTGCCACGTGGCAGTGCTGGGGACTTGAGGATGTCACAGAAGCATGGAATGGTTTGGGTTGGGAGGGACCTTAAAGCTCATCCAGTTCCAACCCACTGCTATGGGCAGGGACACCTTCCTCCAGGTTGTTCCAAGCCCCTGTGTCCAACCTGGCCTTGAACATGGCCAGGGATGGGGCAGCCACAGCTTCTCTGGGCACCCTGTGGCAGTGTTTCACCAACCTTACAGGGAAGAACTTCTAAGATCTCCTCTCAGTCTTCCCTTCTCTGTCAGGTTAAAGCTGTTCCCCCCTTGTCCCGTCCCCACAGGCCCTTGTTCTCCCCACAAAAAATGAGGGGAGATCCCAGGATTTAAGGCAACTGGAGCTCTCCTCTGCCAGCTCAACCAGTGCAACTCACACACCAGGTCCAAAGCAGCCACTCTGGGGAACTCACCTGAGGTATTCCTGGGTACTCCGAAAGCACCCCAAGATCGCGATCGCCAACCACCGCATTCCATGCTCCTGTCTCCACAGGACAAGACACCAAGATGGGAGCCACCAGAGGAGCTGCTCTTGCCTCCTACACCAGTATCTTGTGTTCTGTGGGGCAGCTATTGTCACCTGGTGCCTCTGGTGATGGGTTCTATGGGGTTTCGTTGCCTCACTCACCTGAACCCTGGGTGTTCCAGAATCAGCCACCCCTGCAGTATCCATTTCATCATGTGTGAGCTCTGACTGGGTCCATGGGGTGCTCTGGGGATGCTCCAGGCTATACACTGTGAGCTCTGCAATGGTGCCACCAACATGGCAATCTGCCTTTCTTTTTAAACCTAAGCAGTATTGTGCATACTCTCTTTCTGGTGCCCTCTCTCCGGCATCCAGTTCACAAACTGAAGGCTCCATCTCTCCTCCTGCAGTGGAGGTGGCAGGGCAGAAAGCTAGTGCTGGGGATCACCAGCACAGTGAGCTGTGCTCCAGTGTCAACAACATGGCAATACACACTACCTTTTAATGTGAAGTCCATATCCCTACAGTGCCTCTTTGATGGTCACTCAGATCCAGTATTAATGCTCACAGACTGCGAACGTGCGGCTAATGCATATACAGCTGAGGAGACAGCACAAAGCTGCTGCTGGGCATCACCAACAACCATAGAGCTTTGAAGCACTGTCACCAGCATGTCAATGCACCCTAGCTGTGCTGCCTAAAATGGTAGACTCAAGGCTCTCAAAGTACTAACATACAGGTTCTGCTTCTCCAATAGAGGAGCCAGAGAAGAAAGCTTCTGCTGAGCTTCTCAACAGTGCCACTAACATAGCAATCTGCCTTTGCTTTCTTAACCTAAACAGAATTCTGCATGCTGTCTTTCTGGTGCCTTCTTTCAGGCATCTGGGTCACAAAGTGGAAGCTCCATCCCCCCCTCCCACAGTGGAGGTGGCAGGGCAGAAAGCTGGTGCAGATAATCACCTGCAGTGAGCTCAACTCTAGTGTCAACAACACGGCAATGTGCAGTACCTTTGTAATGTAAAGTCCATCTTTCTACAGTGCCTCTTTGATGTTCCTTCACCAGATCCAGGTGCAATGCTCACAGACTGTGAATGTCCAGGTAATGCACATACAGCTGAGGAGCCAAAGCAGAAAGCTGCTGCTGGGCCTCAGCTGCAACCAGGGAGCTCTGCAGCAGTGTCAGCAGCATGTCAGTCCACCCTAGCTTTACTGCCTAAAACTGTAGAAGCAATGCTCACAGACTGCGAACATGCATCTTCTGCTTCTCCAGTGGAAGAGCCAGACAAGAAAGCTGGTGCTGGCAGTTCAGTTGTACATTGTGACCTCCTCAACGGTGCCACCAACAGAGCAATCTGCCTTTGCTTTTTTAACCTAAATGGCATTCTGCATGCTCTCTTTCTGGGGCCCTCTCTGAGGTGTCCAGTTCACAAAGTGAAAGTTCTATCCCCTGCTCCCACCATGGAGGTGCCAGAGCAGAAGGCTGATACTGGAAATAACCTGCACAGAGTGAGCTGCACTCCAGTGTCAGCAACATGGCAATGTGCACTACCTTTGTAATGTAAAGTCCATCTTCCTACAGTGCCTCTTTGATGTTCCCTCAACAGTCCAGGAGCAATGATCACAGACTGCGAACGTGCGGCCAATGCATATACAGCTGAGGAGCCAGAGCAGAAAGCTGGCTGCTTGGCATGACCAGCAACCAGGGAGCTCTGCAGCAGTGTCACCAGCATGTCAATGTACCCAGGTTTCCTGCATAAAATGGTAGAAGCAAGGCTCTCAAAGTGCGAACATACAGCTTCTGCTCCTCCAGTGAGGAGCCAGATCAGAAGGCTGCTGCTGGGCCTTCAGCTATACACTGTGAGCTTCGCAAAAGTGCCTCTAATATATCAATCTGCCTTTCCTTTTCTAACCTAAATAGAATTGTACATGCTCTCTTTCTGGTGCCCTCTCTCAGGTATCCAGGTCACAAAGTGAAAGCTCCATCCCCTGCTCAGCATCTGGTCCTGGCTATACTGCAGCACACTGAGCACAGCACGAATGTTTGGCCTCTGGTCCCACAGCTGAAGAGTCAGGACAGAAAGCTGCTGCTGACCCTCTTCCGCAATACGTGAGCTTTGTAGTGCAGCCAACACCATTGCTGTCACTTCTCACTTTCCCACCTGAAAGTCCAATTGCATGCAACCTCTCTGGCACCTGCTTCCAGCTGTCCTTCAGCAGAGTGAACAGTACACAAATGTTATACTTCTGCCGCCACCGCTGAAGAGCCAGGACAGAAAGCTGGTGCTGGGCCTCTTCTACAGACAGTGAGCTCTGTAACGGTGCCACCTGCATTGCTGTCACTCCTTGCTTTCCCACCTAAAAGTCCATTTGAATCCAACATCTCTGGCATGCACTCCCAGAAGTCCTGCATCAGAGTGAGTAGAGTATGACTGTTTGGCCTCTGCTCCCCCAGCCGAAGAACCAGGAGATAAAACTGCTGCTGGGCCTCTTCTACAGACAGTCAGCTCTGTAGAGGTACTACCCTCATTACCCTCACTCCTCACTTTCACACCTAAAAGTCCATTTGAATAAAACCTTTCTGGCACCTGCTCCAGGCTGTCCTACAGCAGAGTGAAAAGAGCACAAATGTTTATCTTCTGCTTCCACAGCCAAAGAGCAGGACAGAAAGCTGCTGCTGGTCTTTATCTGCAGACAGTGGCTGAGACTGTTCCTGAAACACAATGGCTAAGAATATAGAATTCAGACTTAGGGACTGAGACTGTAGTTGAGGCTCTGGGACTCACTGAGGCTCTGGGACAGAGACTGCAACTGAGACTCATAGACTACCTCAAATGTGATGGAGCCTTCCGAAGAGAGCTGAGCGCAGCGAAAGCTACCTGAAAGGCCCGGAACAGCCGAAGAGCCAAGAGTGAAGGCTGGTGCTGGGACTCTTCTGCACAGAGTAAGCTTTGCAATGGTGCCACCAGCTTTGCTCTGATTCCTCGCTTTTCAACATAAAAGTCCAATTCAATCCAACGTCTGAAGTGCCGGTTCTCGGCTGCCCACACCCTAAACCTAACTCAAAACTGTAACCAAACCATAACCCCAAAACCTTATCCTAACCCTAACCCTGACCGTAAAAATATTCCTAAAACTAACTGTAAACTTAACTGAAACCCAAACACTAACCCTAAAACTAAAGCTAACCCTAAACCCTTAACCTAACCCTAACCAAAACCTAACCCCTAACCCTAAACCTAACCCAAAATCTAACTCTAAACCTAACCCAAACACTAACCCAACCCTAAATCCTAAACCTAACCCTAACCAAAACCTAACCCCTAACCCTAAACCTAACCCAAAATCTAACTCTAAACCTAACACAAACACTAACCCAACCCTAACTCCTAAACCTAACCCTAACCCTAACCCTATAACTAAGCTTAACCCTAACCTTAATTAACTCAACTCTAACCCTAAGCCTAATCCTAAACCTACACCTAACCTTGAATCAGAGTCAACTCTCCAGCATCCGAGTGAGAAAAGCAAGAACGTTTGTCCTCTCCTTCCACAGTCGAAGAGCCAGGAGGGAAAGATGGTGCTGGGACTCTTCTGCACACAGTGAAATTTTCAATGGTGCCACAGACATTGATGTCACTAGTTGCTTTTCCACCAAAAAGTCCATTTGAATCCAACCTCTGGTGTGCCCACACTCTGCTGCCCTACTGCAGAAAAGCACGAACGTTTGGCCTCTGTTCCTACAGTTGAAGAGCCAGGAGTGAAAGCTGGTGCTGGGAATCTTCTGCACACAGTGAGCATTGCAATGGTGCCACCCTCATTGCTGGCACTCCAACTTTTCCACCTAAAACTCCATTTGAATACAAACTCTCATGTGCCGCTATCAGCTGCCCTGATGCAGAAAAGCACGAACGTTTGGCTTCTGCTGAAACAGCCAAAGAGCCAAGAGTGAAAGCTGGTGCTGGGACTCTTCTGCACAGAGTGAGCTTTGCAGTGGTGCCACCCACATTGCTGTGACTCCTGGCTTTTACACCTAAAAGTCCATTTGAATCCAACGTCTGAGGTGCCTGCACTGGGCTGCCCTGCTGCAGAAAAGAACTGATGTTCGGCCTCTTCTCCCACAGCCGAAGAGCCAGAAGTGAAAGCTGGTGCTGGGATTCTTCTGCATAGAGTATGCAATGCAATGCAACCAGTCGATGTTATTTTATTTTTATTTTTTCTTTTATTTTATAAATGTGTAAACCTGAAGGTTAGAAGACTTGTTTGCTAGATAGATAAGCTCAGAGACTGCCCCCTTCCTGCAGCCCATATATATGCTAACCTATTGGGTGTTTCATAAGAGAGGGATGGGCACTTCTCTCTGCAGAGTCACTTCAGACCCATCAGTGGCAATATTATCCAGTGTTTAACATGCAAACATTTTGTGCTCTTTTTGTCTTACAATAGTAAACACAAATAGTAACAATAGTCTGTAACAAGACAGTTTAATCACAGCAATGTGCTCAGGATCCAGGAAGAGAAGATGTTAGGCACCAGAACTCCTTGGGGCCTTTTGTTACTGAAAACGGGATCCTTGCCAGAATCTGCAAAATATCTGTATAGAAAAGACAAGATAAATTGACTCTTAGGAGAGGATTGTGCTGGACATAATTTTCAGGAATCTTTTTCTTCTTTCAACCTAGTGGAGGATCAACTTAATTTGTGAATCTGCTGAAAAATGAAGAAAGGAGGGGGGTGGGTAAAATAGCTGGCACTTTAAGCTATAGGAGCCTCTGCAGAAAACAAATTTCTCTTTGCAGTCAAGATAACAACCATAAACAGGTTGTCAGAGGGAAAAATTACATTTTGCTGTAACACAGATCATACATAGATAACTGATTTCTCTTCAAGTTCAAGCACAACAGGGTTGTTTATACGTATATTAAGCATTTGACCGAGCTCTTGAAGAGATGAGAAATGGTGGCTGAAGGGCTCTCAAAATATTTCTTGGCAAGGAATACAGGGTAACAATCAGTGTAAGTATAAATAGTTCAGAATGTTGATAATAAAAGTGAAGTTGGTCCTTCAGATAATTTGCAATGCTTGCCCTCTTAGATGTAATCAGGAAGTTTATGTTGCAGTACATTATATACCAGCTGTGAAGCTGCTTTGGATGCACACTACTTTCCTTTACTTGGGATGTGTTAGAAGTACCTTGTGTCTATAGAAACCTGGAGACTGCATGTTTGCATGAATAAGGAAAGTCCTGCAATGTGGGCTCAGTTTCCTTAATGCATCAGATCCTTATGCAGATAACTGTCCTCTGTAAACGGTCTGGAAATCATGCTGATGTAAACAAAAGCTTCAGAATGTGATGTGTTAGTTTACATAGGTTCTTCCAAATCTAGAGACCATAAGCAGAAAGTATCTCCACTTATTGTCCTATTAATTAGTAGAGATATGACCAAAGGGACTCTTTCAACATACTTTCAGCATACTCAGTTTCAGTGACTTAGTGCTCAGTTGTGGCAACTAGGTCTGCATTTCCATTGCCTACTATTCCTAGATGGCTTGTATCCTGTACTGCATTTGCCTTGAGCTGTTTAACTTCCCTGATCATGAAAGATCTTGATGTGTTCAATGCCGCGGCCAGGTGGAGGGGAGAAAACACCGATACGATGTAGATTCACAAAATGCTCCGTTTATTGATTACAAGGCTGCTCTTAATATACTGTCTTACACGCGATCACGCATTACTTGATTGGCTGCTTCGCTTTGCCCACGAGGGATACACGCTCCCCTTTACCTCTCCTGATTGGTTTCACACCTTCGCTTCAGCTTAGCGTTACATCATGCTTCTGCAATTACTGGCATCCTGTTATTGCATTCCTGTTTTGCTGATCTTGACACTTCTTCTTTTAACCTGGGGTCATAAGTTCACTTTCTCACAGCTTGCTGTAGGCCTGTTCAAGCGCCCATGCTCAACCCCCAACAGTTCAACATAGCACAATTTATACTAAGAGGAAAGTAACTGTGTGAAATGTATAAGGAGATCCTCCTACCATTATTTTCCCTGTGAACTTGTACTTTCAGTGGTGCTACACTGACATTTCCCTAGCTTTGACTTTCTTTTTGAGTCTCCCTTTAGTTGTGTTATTTGCTAAACTAATGTAATGTGCTGCCTTAAATGGACTTTGCCATTTAATTTTAATGAGTGGAAAAGAAACAGTTATCCTTGATCTGTTCTGCTACTGCTCATCAGGCTTGCTTTGCAGGATCGTGGGTTTCTTGTAGTGTCCCATATAGGCAAAGCCCATAACAAATAGTGAAGGAAATGGTAGTTGTGTGTATTTGACCTATCTTCTACAGAAGGGTCTTAACTGATGGGTTCTTTTACTCTAAAATCAGTACTGGAATATTGCTCTAACACTGTTATAACGCCACAATTTGATACATGTGTTATGGACTATATGGAGGTGTGACTGCTGATATTACTCAGCTGCATGTAATATATATAATACATTATACATACTTATATAATATATATAAATATATATTATATATATTTAATATTTATGTATTATATAACCATATTAGTAGAAATTAAATGTATCTTGGTTTTTATTTATTTATTTTTAATGGGGAAACCTGAATTCTGACTTCTACCTTTTATCTATAGATACCTTTCAAAATAGCATTGTTCAGTGATTTAGTCTTACTGGTTACTTAGTGCTTCATTCCTATTACAGAGCTAGCAAAGAAGACGACAGACTAAACTTTGGAAAATGTAGCATGGTCTGGAAACTCACTGTACTATCCAAGTGTGATGGGCAGACATGCACCAGCTAAGGAATATGCAGGATTGTAAACATTCTTTTTCTCAATTGTGTAGCTCTTCATTTGACTGTTTTGGGAGGTGGGTTTTGTATGCATGTTTAATATTGTATAATTAAGGACCCTAAGTGATATTTGGTGGATGCTAACACTTTTAAAGCAAGCTTGTGATTTCCTAGTGCCTTGATCAAATTATATTGTTTCATGTGTTTCTGTCTGCTAAGTAACTGTGACACACTCTTTGTAAAAAAAACCCATCAGAAATTTTAGACTGTCTAAATAGAGATGTCTTGAAAAATACAGCTTTTCAGAACATTGGTAGAACATTCTCTGAAGGTGAACACTGGAAAATGCAGCTTTCCTTCACAGACAGTTGAAACATACATGCCAAGAGAGCTTATTCATGTCTCTTTGGAAAATCTTACTTTTAGGAGTTGAACAATGTAATGATCATCGTGCTTCTGAAGAAAGGTCAAAACAGGAACACTGCTGAACTTCACAGTTAATTTCCAGGTACTTCTGAAGATTTGCATTTTTCATGCAACTCTTTGGTAAAATAAACAACAAATAAGCACTTCTGATGCTTAGGGCAGGTACAATTGGGCTTCTTTCTCCAGGCTACTTCCCAGCATATATTCTGTTAAAAATACACCTTGTTTTTAATTTAGGAGGATATTCTCTTCTGAGCTCTTAATAATTAAATGCAAGCTTTCCCTATATCTTCAGATTGGTTTTACTGTTATTTAATACCAAGTCTATTAGTTACATTATAATGGACATAGAAGATTGAACAACTCCTCAAAAACTGGAAAAGTTTGTCACAGCTTATCATGACACTTTTTTACTGTATATGTATTCTGTCCTATTTATCGGTACATATTAAAAATTTTCCTGTGCACCACCATTAATTTCCTTATTATTAAAGAATCTCACAATTTTAGAGTGATCTGGTCTGATAAAGAAGACTCAAGCCTCTGAAATGAGGAATGATACATAGACATTAGAAATCTTAAGAACCCATTAAGCTGCTTGATCTTTTTTTTTTTTTTTCTGTCAGTGCAGGATTTCATCATTTATGATCTGGTCAGTGCAGTAGCAAATGAGTCAGCTACAGATTTCCAATTAATGAAAAGTAAAGGAACTCACTTTATTGGTGAGACAAAGAATTAAGCCCACCAGCAGTTCTCTCAGCAGCTGAGAGAACTTAAAAGCAAGAATGAGTTAAATGAGCATGTGATGTAGTCTTGCTGATAAGATATAAAACCAAGTGTCTGATTGCTTATGGTCATTAACAGTCCAATGGCTCTGTTTGTTGGATAGGGCATAGTAGCCTCAGTTTCCTGGCTTAATTCCAAATATGCATTCATTCTTTCAAATCTCCCTGAAGTATCAATTGGATATGGTATTCTCTTTATTTCCTCTCATAAATGAACAAGTATGGAGGCTACTGTTTCCCAATTCAGAAGCAAAACTTGGGGATTCTCTTATTAAGGGAATTATTGTTATTATAATGTAAGTTAAACACTTTTTCAGTGAAAAATGAGGCCAATTAAGCCCTTCCTAAAACACATTTTCCTCACATCTATGTGAGGAAATGTAATTGCTTCAGCTCTCATCTCGTATATTCTCAAGATACTGGAGAAGCTTGATTTGTTCTGAATCTCACCCTTTTGTTTCTTCCTCCTTCCCTTTCCTGACAGATAGACTTATGAATGTCTTATAGCCACCCTTTAATTCAGCATAAAATGCCCCATTTGTCTGTGGTGACATCCCTCCCTCCTTTGTTGCTGTACAGACAGTTGTTATTGATGAAAACCCCTGTATCTCTCTCTTAAACCTGGAGACTGGTGTGTATAATTTTAGGGTCTACCTCATGCCTTGAGATGCAAACCAAGGTTTTACCTCCACATCTATCTTTTCCTTGGGATGCAAGGCAAATGTCTATCTTGGTCCCCACCTCTTCCCTAATTTGAAAGGCATTTTTTCTCTGTAGTTGGTCAGTTGCTTTTCTGTCAGCCATCACAAATGCTATGAGAGGTAAGAGAAGGAGAAATCCTTCAAGATATATATGAAATTGGAAAGAATAAAAAAAAGGAAGTTAAGAATACAAGGAAACAGCTCTATAACAGTAGTGTCAGTGATTCCCTGTGGGAATGCCTACATTGCAGAGGGCAACTTAGAGTATCTGTCAGGTTGCTCTGTACAGTCCTGACCCACCATGTAACTTAGCTCTGATGCTTAGGCACACTGGGTCTGCACATCACATTTGCTTTGATTAAGGTTGTCTCCTGCTGAATTTGGTCAGAGACAGAAGGAGAACATGGCGCATTCTCTTATGTTCAGTAATGATGGAGTGGCCTCTTCAGTCTGCGGATAAGAGAGGAAAGATGGTGCAACCTGAAAATGACTGCAGTAATAGAGAACCTGGTTCAGTATCTTTAAATATACATAATATGGTTCAGTATCTTTAAATATGCATAATAGCAAAAAGATTTGTGTATTGCCTTCAGAATCCTAAATGTTGTTTTTCTGCCAAAGTGATGAAGTTTCTACTTGTACTCAGATCTAAATCAGTCTTGCTGAACTGAATGACCCCTAAGTAGACATGTTACTGCCTTACGAACTATATAGAAAATAATGTGCGACTAGTCTATTTATAGACTTGTTTCAACAACTAGTTTTTAAGTGTAGTTTAAAAATAATATTATATATTCTATAAGCATTAATCAGCTCCTTGGAAAAAATATCTGATTTTTAAATTCCTTCAAGCAAACTTGAGCTTGCTTTAGTTTTTTTATGATCCCAGCTTTTAGCACCATTGCAGTTTCAAATGTCATCATCCTGGACAGTAAACGCTAGTTGACTCTGAAAAGCTGTTCCATCATTCTTCCTAAACTAGGCTTCTGCCCTGATAACAAGACTATTTTCTTGATTAATTTCCCCTGAAAACTCAATACAGCCGTCATTTCTACCACAAACTGAAAAAGAGACTTAGTCTCACAAACTCGCAGATTGTATTAAAATAAGAGAAATCTGGACAAGTATCCCACTCTTGTTAAAGTGAATATCTCCCTTTTCACAAGCTAACAATGGGATAATACTTCTTAAGAACTTCAGCTCATCGCTTTCTTTAGAAGTAAACATTATTGTCCTTAGGAAGGTACAGAACTTCCAAAAGAGAATCCTGCTCCCTGCAACCTGATGCTTTAAGAAATGTACTCTATAAAATGCTTTGGAAAAGAGGTCTGTACATTTTTCACCCGTAAAATATGGGATGCGCTCTTTGATATATAGTCTTTGTGAGACTTAACAGCATAGCTGAATAGAAAGGATGATTCCTTTAAAATGTGCATCTTTAATTTTATATAAAGATAAGCATGTTATATGAATATCTTAATGTATATTTTCATTAGGAATGCCATCGTATCTGTTAGACTTCGGCTGTCAGCACATGTGTACAACAGTATCTGTATAAGGCACTATCAGAATGGGATGTCCAGTGGGAGATAACTTGGGCTAAGCTCAGTGATCTGAAAGTAGTGCTTAATTCTATTTGAGATGTCCCAGTCGTGCAAAGATTATCCATACGGCTGTCAAGTACAACAGCAGGACCTACAGGAAACACAAGCTCTGCTAGACCATCAGTTGGAGCCAGGTGGAATCCCCCAGGGCATCTCGCATAGTACTAACAGCTATGTTTAGGCAATGGTTGAGTCTTCTATTTCACTTGTATCAGAGGCAAAATTTTCACTGACTTTCCTGGAACCCCAGTTTTACTTTATAATGAGACTTATATTAGTACCAAATTAAATATCAATATTTTTGCACAGCAGCTCCTGAAAACTCATCATCCTGTGCACCCAGTCAGTTGCCAGCACCTATAATAAATACTCTGAGCAATGTAGTAATATTCTAGCTGCTCCAGCCAATGAGCTGGCTTCATTTGGAGCTCGGATCAGATGCCTCTATACAAATGCCCATAGCATGGGGAACAAACAAGAGGAATTAGAGATGTGGGCACATCTACGGAACTATGATATAATAGGCATCACAGAAACATGGTGGGATGGCTCCTTTGACTGGAGTGTTGGAATGGAAGGTTATAGGCTTTTTAGAAAAGACAGGCCCAGTAGGAGGGGAGGGGGAGTTGCCCTTTATGTTAGGGATAGGCTGGAGAGTATGGAACTCTGTCTGGGGACAGGTGATCAGTTAACAGAAATTTTGTGGGTCAGGGTTAAGGGGAAATCGGTGATGGGACACATTACTGTGGGGATATGTTACAGACTGCCTGATCAAGAGGAACCTGTGGATGAAGAACTCTACAGACAAATAGGAAAAGTCTCACACTCACAGGCCCTTGTTCTCATGGGGGACTTCAACCACCCTGACATCTCTTGGGGCAACGGTACGGCCCGGCACAAGCAATCCAGGAGGTTTCTCAATTGTGTGGAAGACAATTTCCTTCTGCAAGCAATAAAGGAGCCGACGAGGAGAGGTGCCCTGCTTGACCTCATGCTCACCAACAGGGAAGGGCTCGTTGGAAATGTGACTCTCCAGGGAAGTCTTGGATGCAGTGATCATGAGATGGTCGAATTTGAGGTCCTCAAGACAGTGAAGAAGAGCATGCAGTAAGCTCACTGCCCTGGACTTCAAGAGAGCAGATTTTGGGCTCTTCAGGAACCTGCTTAGCAAGGTTCCATGGGATATAGCCCTAGAGGGCAGGGGGGCCCAAGACTCCTGCTTAATATTCAAGGATCACCTACTACAAGCTCAGGAGTGTTGCATCCCAACTAGAAGGAAGTGCAGCAGGAGGGCCAGGAGACCTCCTTGGATGGATAAGGAGCTGCTGAGAAAAATTCACAGGATAAAAGAGGCTTATAAAAGGTGGAAATAAGGACAGACGGTCTGGGGTGAATACAGGGATGTTGTCCGGGTACTTAGGGACCAAGTTAGGAAAGCTAAGGCCCAATTGGAGCTAAACTTGGCAAGGGATGTTAAAGATAATAGGAAGGGATTTTATAGGTATGTAGCGGCTAAAAAACAGACTAAGGACAATGTAGGCCCCCTCCAGAAACTTTCAGGAGAACTGGCTACACAGGACTTGAAGAAGGCTGAGGTTCTGAATGACTTCTTTGCCTTGGTCTTCACTGGCAAAGGCTCTGACCGCAGCACCTGAGTCTTGGAAGGCGGATGCAGGGACTGTGAAAATCTAGACCTTGGGCCCACTGTACAAGAGGATCTGGTTCGAGACCATCTTAAGAACCTGAACGTACACAAGTCCATGGGACCTGATGAAATCCATCCATGGGTCCCGAAGGAGCTGGCGAATGAAGTCTCAAAGCCACTGGCCATCATATTTGAAAAATCATGGCAGACAGTTGAAGTTCCTGATGACTGGAAAAAGGGAAATATAACCCCCATTTTCAAGAAGGGGAAAATGGATGAGCTGGGGAATTACAGACCAGTCAGTCTCACCTCTGTGCCTGGCAAAATCTGGGAGCAGATTCTTCTGGAAGGCATGCTAGGGCACATGAAAAAGAGAAATGTGCTTGGTGACAGCCAGCATGGCTTTACTAGGGGAAATCCTGCCTGACCAATTTGGTGGCCTTCTATGATGGGGCTACAAAAGTGATGGACAGGGGTGGAGCAGTTGACGTCATCTACCTGGACTTGTGCAAAGCATTCGACACTGTCCCACATGACATCCTTGTCTCTAAATGGGAGTGTCATCAATTTGATAGGTGGACCACTGGGTGGATAAAGAACTGGCTGGATGGTCACACTGAAAGAGTTGTGGTCGACGGTTCAATGTCCAGCTGGAGGCCAGTAACAAGTGGTGTCCCTCAGGGTTCGGTGTTGGGACTGGTCTTAATATTTTTGTCGCTGACAGGGACAATGGAATTGAGTGAGCCCTCAGCACGTTTGCCGATGACACCAAGCTGTGTGGTTCGGTTGATACGCTAGAGGAAAGGAATGCCATTCAGAGGGACCTTGACTCACTTGTGAGGTGGGCTGATGCCAACCTCATGAAGTTTAACCATGCCAAGTGTAAGGTCCTACACGTGGGTGGGAGCAATCCCAGGCACAGCTACAGGTTGGGCAAAAAGGAAATTCATTGTAGTCCTGCGGAGAAGGACTTGGGGGTGTTGGTTGATGAGAAAATGAACATGAGCCAGCAGTGTGCACTCACAGACCAGAAAGCCAACCATATCCTGGGCTGCATCAAAAGGAGCGTGACCAGCAGGTCAAAGGAGGTGATCCTGCCCCTCTACTCTGCTCTCGTGAGACCTCACTTGGAGTATTGTGTGCAGTTCTGGTGTCCTCAACATAAAAAGGACCTGGAACTGTTAGAACAAGTCCAGAGGAAGGCCACGAGGATGATCAGGGGACTGGAGCACCTCCCATATGAAGACAGGTTGAGAAAGTTGGAGCTGTTCAGCCTGAAGAAGAGAAGGCTACATGGAGACCTCTTAGCAGCCTTCCAGTATCTGAAGAGGGCCTACAGGGATGCTGGTGAGGGACTATTCATTAGGGACTGTAGTGATAGAACAAGGGGTAACAGGTTGAAACTTAAACAGCAGAGGTTTAGACTTGATATAAGGAAGAAATTCTTTCCTGTGAGCGTGGTGAGGTACTGGAATGGGTTTCCCAGGGAGGTAGTGAATGCTCCATCCCTGGCAGTGTTCAAGACCAGGTTGGATGAAGCCTTGTATGATATGGTTTAATGTGAGGTGTCCCTGCCCATGGCAGGGGGGTTGGAACTAGATGATCTTAAGGTCCTTTCCAATCCTAACTATTCTATGATTCTGTTCCTAGGTACTGCTGACAAGAGTTGACTTAGAAGTATATGAGAAGTCCCCTGAGCCTTTCAGTATTTTCACTATTCATTTGTTTTTTAATATAATAACCTAACTTCAACTTTTTATCAAAAAATAAGTAAAAAAAAAGTATCTCTGAGTAATGAAAATGTTGTAACACTCCCACAGTTCTTGTGTTTAGTGCCTGGGAAAATGTATTACTGGACTTAGTGAATTGCTATACTTAGTAAGCAGCAAACGCAGTTAAAGCCAGAATATACTGCCTCACAACATGTACTAAATTAATTATCTCAACAAGTTTCATTTAGTTTAAATAACTCATAGTGTACTTTTCCTTTCAGATTTTAATAAAAGTAATGAAATCTTGGTTGCATGGTATCTTATTGTAGAACTCTTACACTACTGAAATTATAAATGTAATGCCTTTAAACTATTGCCTTTTTGGAAAAAAGGAAAAAAAAAGCTGTTTGAGGTGACTTTTTGTAAAGAATGGTCTTATGAGAAGAGCTAGAATTAGAAGGATGTGATTAAATGTAGTATTGTTAATTATCTGTTGACCATAGTTTGTTCTTTATAAATGTCAATGAAGTTCAGAAGGGCAGTTATTATTGTCTCTACTGTGTACTACAGGGAGTGTAGAGAGGTGAAAGAACTTATACTCCTCCATCCAAAGAGCCAGTGACACAAATGAAGATTTGCCATCTGCCCAAATGTAACACTATAAAAACACCAATTCTCTGTGTTTGGAGTCTGCCACACCACTGGACAGCTATGGAAGCAGTGAGGGCTTATAGCTTGTAGTGGGAACAAATACTGTATTCTTAAGAGCTGTACAAAAGCTATGCCAAAGAAACCGGTTACCTATTGCTCATCAGCCAGCCTGTAGTGGTAAAAGCATAAAAGAAGAAATGGGAAATGATCTAGAGAAGTCTTGAAATGATTAGCAATTGGTAGTGTGGGTGTTAGTGATTAGTTAAATCAGATTGCACTGGAATGCATTAAAGGTATAAAAGACCTGCGTAAAACCACATTTAGGGTGCCCCAGTTGAATAAGCATGAATAAGCATTTGCATCCCAGTCTCTCTCCTTGGTTGGCATGGGCCATTTGCAAATTTTTGTAACAGTATGCAGTCTGGATTTTTTAGAAGAAATAAACCTTTAGAAAGTTCAAATGCTAGATTTTAACTTTATGAAGCAGAAGTATTTGCCTTTTTAAACTTCTTGAGAGACGGTGGGAATCTATGCTTGTGTTGAATTACCATTACTGACATAATTCTTGCATTAACAGTATAGGCAGTAATTAAGTATATAGCATTTGATATTTTACATTAATTTCAGAAGATAAGCAAAGACTTGGTAATCTCTCATAATTTAATATGAATTAATAACTCTTTTCCTGTCTCTGTAACAAGCAAAAGGACCTGTGGCTGAAAATTAGTAGTGCAGTTCTTTAGACCATTTATTCAATTAATATCTGTTTCAAAGTGGGGTAAGCTTTTTCTAACATAATATCAAGAATATGCAACAATATTTTATGCAGGCTGCTTTATTTTATAGAAAATACTTTTTCAAGGTAGTGACATAGATGAAGAATTTATACCCTTGTACAACTTGCTGTCACTACAGTGCTGGTTGTTTTTATTAATTCATTTCCAGGTTGCAGTGACTAATTTCCTTCAGATATCAACTGTAATTCAATACAGCAAAACCTCATGCATCAGTGCTCCAAAATTACAGAATGGTTGCTGTCAGCCCTGGCTGCCTAGAACCTACAGAATTGTGCATTACCTCTGTTGCACTTGATGTCATTTCAGTTCTCCTCCACTGCTGAAGCCTGAGATCTGTTTTTTCTTTAGTGTTTTATTGGTGCACTAGTAAACAAAGATCTGTAAGAAATATTCAATAATATATCAGTATATATTTGTATACTTTAAAGTTGTTAAAGAGTAGTCGTAGCAGCAAGTTGTTTGTGGGAGGGGAAATGTGTACGCTGGGAAATAACTGTTATTTTAATTTCTAAGTGGAAATGTGATAAAAACTTGACTAACTCCTCCTACTGCAGGTTTTACAAAACTCGATTTTATTTTTACTTCTTATGTGAATTACTGCATGTTCTGGAATTGGAGTGAAAGTTAAGGAAACACACTGCATCCCACTGAAACACTTTGACTTTTTATTGAAGACTAGATTACAAGTTTTCATAGGTAGATCTCACTTTGCTGTAGAATTCTCTTGTGAGAATGAAATAATTATTATCTGCTATCACTTTCTTCATTGGGATTGTGACTTTGGTACCAAGTTGCTTGGCATCTGTTAAGGTAGTGTTGGGGAAGATGGGCATGTTTGAGTTCTTAATAGAAATGAGTCAGGAGAAAATGTGTGTACTGTCTCATTCAGTGGTGATGCAGAGATTCTTCTGGTTTGAAAGGTCTTAATCCCACTAGAATGGGGTCTGTCTGTGAAGATACTCCAGAGGAAGCAAAGCTGTTCTGCTTTCAATATGAAAGGCAGTATATTTTGAGTAACAGAACTTTGCAGTATATTATTCATGGGTTATTAGAACTTTTGCTTCATAAGAAGCTCATTAGTTTTTATTACCTTGTCTTCAGCAGATATTGTAGAACCATGTATTTTGTTAAGAAAGATTGCCTTTCATTCATTTTGGAGACTGCATGTGTCTTTAGCTGTCTCTGTGTTTGCTTTAGCAAACCTTCTGGGGCTAATGAGTAATTAGAAATTTATTAAGCCTGGAGAAATACCAGGTCACATTAGATGCTATTATTCAACTCTAGCAATTCTGCTGAGTTGGATGGGAACCGGCTGCTTGTTTCTACTGCTTTGTAGGCTGGTAAATGCAGGGCATCAAGTCCTAGCTATATATCCTTCTGGCAGAGAGACTTTAAACCTGTAGTGGGTATGATAGGCAGTGGACAGGGAAGGCTTGTGAAGTGTGTGAATCACACTGAAAGCAGAGTCTCTAACTTGCCTGCCAGTTGCAGGATAGGAGTGTTTTGTTATCCTGTCTGCTTGCTTGAGACTCTGTTAGAAAGGTTTTAAGTATGGCACAAAGGATCCTCCTAATATTTTGCAGTAATCTTTTTAAGGTATTTGAATAATTTTGAAAACATTCAACGGGAATGCAGTCTTATCACTGAAGGTATTCAAAATAGAAAGTTATTCACACTGAACATGTGGTCTTTCTTTGGTGAACTCCTATGAGAGGCCTTGGACAAGATTCTGTACCAGCCACTGGTTTTTAAGAAACTGTAGACTTCAGTCTGCACAGCTGCTTCAGTTGTCAGTTTATCAACGAGTAACCAGAGGAAACATTTGAAATACTTTGTCTTTACCTGTGAACAATTTGATAAATGACTAGTGTGTGTGGCGAAAACACTGAAAAAAATGATGCATTTCATGCAGAATTGCTAAAACCCTTATGAACCATGATGCTATTTAATATATCAATACAAAAAATATTGCTGAGAAACCCTACTTTCCCAGTTATTGTTTTAAAACTGGTATTCTTGATCTGATGGCTTCAGTCCACTCTGAGACCTCTGCATTTGGTTTTATTTTTATAATAATGGCTTTAGGATTTCTGACTCAATATGGGACAGATTAGTTAACTTTTTGAAGAATTAGAAGGAAGGGAGGGAATAATAGCAGACTTGCTGTCTCATATGCTCCTCATATGAATGTTACTAAATTTCAACATCCTTACAATGTTGACATGTGCATGCACACCTGGGAGTTGTTCACTGAGCAACTCGGTATTTTATTTTTCAGAAACAAATTGTAGTTGTTCTACCAAATAATATAAAAGAGGTTATAAACATTTTTTACTGAATCTTCGTACATGTAGGACATCAAGGTAATTCAAATAATCAATTTTTCCATTGTATCTGCCAAATTTCTTATACCAGTTCTATAATCCTAACAACAGGGTTTTTTACCTTAAGCATGCCCTTCCTCCTTTTGTGGCAGACAGCAAAGCAAGAATGTGATTTTGGACAATCATGTACAGTCTAATTTCTGTAGAAAGCTTGATCAATTGTGTCATTCTTGTATGTGTAGACTGGAGATTCTGTAGCAGCTCTGAAAGTTTCATACAGTAGCAGATGCTTTCTTATCTCCGTAATGCCAAAATGTGGAGTCTTCAGATCCATGGTGCCTTTTGACATAATGTGGTATTGCATTCTTTTTATGAAATGGGTTATGATTTTCTTTGATTTTCAATGTGATAAATATTTCATATGCCATTAGCTATCACATTTGGGTAATCTGAATAACTGGTCATAATTTGGACAGTTGCAGTTCTAGCATGTTCATGGAAATGGGAAGGACTTGCACCACAAACCATTCCTTACAGGGATGCTTTCACTTTTGTATTATAATCTGTTTGGGTTTCTACTGACAAATTCACTAAGGTTAAAAGGATTCTATTTCACCTGAGTTACCACTGTTACCTTTGTTTGCCCCTTCACACAGATAGTGCCTTCCCAATTGTTAAAAATGTGGGGAACTGCCTGTGTGAGATGGTAGGGACATTTCTCCAGGTGGGTTCCTGAGCTAATCTTCTAGCGGGTATGCCTTAGATATTAACCTCTAGGGTATGACTAGGCTCTGTTATTCAGTCTGGTCTGTGTAAACCCAGAGAACTAACACTGAAGTCCTGGAAGTTAAAATGGGACTGAAACTAGCCTGTTCTGATATAAATGTGTGACAGCTGAGGCTGAAAATTTGATTTCAAAGTCTGGATTCTTGACACACAAAGCCTCATTGGCAGCTTTAGTATTAACATAGTTTCTGCTACAAAATATGTATGCTCGATGGACAACAGATAATCTTTACTGACGTAGGTCAGAAGCTTAGTCACTGACATGCTGTCACCCTGATAAATATGCTTAGATGCATCTAAGCAAAACACATGATGGAATCTGTCACTTCTCAAATTCTTTGTTCATATTTGTTAAATAGCAGTAGGTGTCATAATTCTGTTCAGCTGACGAAGTTCAACTACCATATTGAATAGGCAACAAGCCTGACAGTCATTTAAATCAGAGTTTCTAGACCACATGTTTCTAAATTTGGTCACTTACACACTGTTATTTTGTTTCCAAAATCTGAATAAAATGTATCACTCAGTTTTCAAAATGGTGAGTGGAAACAGCATGTGTATAAAATAATCTCTTAATTTTATGATGAGTGTCCTGGGTTCAACAGTAGCAGTCATTTTTTCTCCTTCTTGGTAGCTGGTGCAGTGCTGTGTTTTGACTTTTGGCCTGGGAACGGTGCTGACAGCACTTATGTTTGTAGTTACTGCTCAAATGTTTACTCTGATCAAGGACTTTGTGAGTCTCATGCTCTGCCAGGGAGGAGGGGAGGCCAGGAGGAAGCAGAGACAGGACACCTGATCCAAACTAGCCAAAGAGGTATTCCATACCACAGCATGTCATGCCCAGGAAGGTAACTGGGAGTCCACCAGAAGGGCTCTGACTTGCGCTCTTCCAGGTTGGGCTCGTTTCGGCGGGTGGTATCGTATTCTCTCCCCTTGTTTATTTCCTCTATCATTATTTTTATTGGTGGTAGCAGTAGTGATTTGTGTTATACCTTAGTTACTGGACTGCTCTTATCTCAACCCGTGGGAGTTACATTCCTTCGATTCTGCTCCCCACCCCTTTGGGAGCGGGGGGGAGGGGGTGGGGGTGTGAGAGAGACTGTGGTTGGGTTTTAAACCATGACAATGAATCACATATCAAAGTTGTGTATCCTCCCTGGGGTCTTGTCCCATAGTGTTGCAGAAGCTGTCTTTTCGGCTGGGTGCAGTATTTGGAACATAAGCCAATGGGTCAGGTCGGATCAGGTATCTATAGAAAGAAATTACAATTTTATTAAAAAGAATTGATGTGAGCAAGAATAAAATAAGTGCATACAGTTGTAAAGGTGAAAAGATCTGAAGACATAAAGGCTTACTTTGAAGGTGCTTAGTCTAGTTCTTGTTGGGTAGCTTGGGCACTTGGGTAACTCCACTTGCTTTAGATGCTAATAATAGAGCTTTTCATGTTTTGTTTGCCTAGACATCATCTGTATGTACTAGGCACAGCTAAATCTTAATTTTGACTGACAGCTCCTTTGCCAGTAATTCTGTATTTCTTTATGCATTTTCTTTACTCCTTCAAGAAGGCACAAGCAGTCCACAGAGCTATTTCTCAAATAATTTTGTGAGAAAACAATGGATAGTTCTTGTCACTCTGCCCAACAAATAATGAGCCTGATGTTGATAATCTTTGTAAAAGCTGACAGTCTGTAGACAGACTCTTCAGAATAAGACTTTCTAGTAGATCTGAATACTCGAGGAAAAAGACTCATTAATTTGAATTTAAGTTTGAGATATTTAAAAGAACTTTTTCTTGGGTAAAGGATTTAAGAGCTTCCCATTAACTTTTACAAGTGTAAATTTTGCACTGTTTTGTCAGCTATCTCAAGTGATAAACTGTCTGATCTGAGATGGCTTTAGGTGCTAGCACTGTAGTAGATTTGTGGATTAATCCCAGAATTTTATTAATCCTTGTAATATCCTGCATATCTTGTAACTTTCCCCCCATAAAATGAAATTGCAGGAAAATCAAGTATAAAAGAATCCTTTCTCTCATATCTTCATGCCACATTTCTGTCCATCTCCTCATCAGCCAAATGAAAATGCTTGAAATACTCTCCAAATAGAGGCTGCATGCATGCAATGTGGTGCTTCTAAAGATTTTCTGTGTGACTTCGCAGCAGCTCTGAAGAAAGTTTCTGGTTCTACAGGCTGTGAACTTCTACTGTTCTGTATAATGAGTATGTTTTGCCCCAGACTTAATAAAAAGCCCAAAAAAATTCTTCAATAAAATGTGAAATAGAAAATCTTGATTAACTGAACTAACATTTTCTGTAAGTGTGAGCAATCACTGCCATACGTCCCCCAGACCTGCTGTACGTTTTCAGCTCACCTAGTAACAGACTGCTTCTGGCTCCTCAAAGCATGGGCTTCTGAGTCTGTGGCACATTACCTTTATGGTGGACACTCAGGAGAACAGCCTGATCCCCAGGATTTGAAACACCACCAGCTGCTATTACTTTATTGATGTTCTTCCTTCTGTCAGGGCTAAAATAGCATAGCAGTGTTTTCTCTATCTTACAGAATTTGTTGCTACACATAGCCTGAACTTATTTGTGCAAGAAAATTGTGTATGTAAATAGGAGATTAAAAAACTCTATTCAATCTGATGTTTATGTTTACTCTAGAACAATCTATATTTTTTTTGCTGATCCAGGCAATGAAACTGATGAGCAGTGAAAGAGTCTGCCCTATTCTGTTCATTAAATACAAATGAAGCACATTTAAACACATACTTATCTTGCTTGATTTTTGGGGTTTGGGTTTGTTTTTTTTAGGAATAGGTTTTCTTAGATTTGGAGGGAAAATTCAGGTTTCCCTTAAGTAAAATGACTAAAAATTAACAAGATTTGTGTAGTGATAAACATTGACAAAGTTGTAAAAAGCCTAAACATATGATAAACTGCTAGTGTGTTGAAGGTTTAAAATTGGCCTGATGTCACAGCTCCAAAATCTTAGTGGTCATCTTTCTCCCTTAGGTATGACTAGGGTGGTACTGCATAAGCAATTCCTCTGTGTGATCTTTGTGTGTTACTGCAGAGAGCTGAAATCTGGAGCTCCTAATTGCAAATCTTGGAACTGAAACTGCAGCTCTGAACTTGATGTTTTTATAGGGCATCAACCACACCAACAGTAGAACAAATATGGTAACCTCCAGGAAAAAAAAGAAAAAAACCAAACAAAACATGTCAAAGGAACAAAGAACTTGTAGTGCATTTTTGGACTTCTGTTGTGTTTGATTTTGGCTTTGTTTTGTGGTGGGTTTTTTTTGCTTTTAAAACAGGAGAGTTCTGATGTATTGTACTAATTCTGCAATGAAAGAGAACAAGAAGTACTACTGCAAGTTCCATTTTCAAGTACTAAACTCTGATACAGACAAAGAACATCACGCTCTGCTGAGTCAAATGTCGACTGTCAAATTTGATTATTTTTCTAAATACACAGAGTAAGATGAGGATGAGAGAATACATAGGTAAGAGCATTACCAATATATGTATTAAATATGTATTTATTTTAAATATACACATGTGTATAACAACATGTCCATTTAAATAGACAAGTATTAATTTCTTTTTTTTTTTTTGCAAGTGTATAGGAAAGTTTGGGCTTCTTTTCCAGCAGAAATATAATGAAATGAATTCAGACAGGAAGTGCAAATGACAAATGCTGCAGGTCTTGTGACTTTTGTTGTGCTTTAACTTACACTATATCATTCAGCTCTAATCTCGTATCTGGAGAAGGATTGATCAGGATGTAAGAGAGGGTATTCTCATGATCATTCATTTCATCTAGAGGCAAAAAAAATACCAAATTAGTTATATTTAAAAACAAACTTTTCAGAGTTTTCTGTCTGAAAATAGAACTGGTTTAAAATACTTCAAGTTGCTCTTGGGGGAAAAAAAACAAGGCAAAACTTCCTGTCAACCCCAAGCCCAACCAATAAAACCATTATGATAAACATTTCTATTTTTGTTTATGGCATACTCAGTTCTTAAAAATCTTCTGATCTTGCATAACACTTTTTTTTTTATTCTTATTATTAATTTAAAGTATTATAGTAACCATACCATATCCTGCTGGGGAAAGGCCTAGATGCTTCATCCTGTTTTTCACTAGTTCAGCGAGCTCCTGTCTTTCTGATCTCCTGTAAAGGTTCATTCGCTGCTGGTTTATCTTCTCAGCTGTTTTACCAGAGTGTCTTGGTACTCTTCTGCTTAGTCGCCGGGCCCACTGCATGCTTTTTCGTCGTAACAAAGGGTGATCAGACTGATCACTGGATGTGGAGTTACGATGGTTATTACGATAACTAATTTGTTCTTTGGTGTCTTTAGTGTCTTCCCATTCTTCCACACTGATAGAGATTTGAGACTTGAGAATGAAAGGAGAGATTAAGGGCTTTAAAAAATAGAAACAGATCAAGAGGTTCACTTCTTTTTTTCAACAGTGCAGTTAAACATGTGTTTCGGTTTCAATGGAGCTGAGGAGATTCAGCTGTTTGCACTTAGAAAGTGTTCCTGAATTGGGCACCCTTCCCTAGACTTTGACTTATGTACAAAGCCCACTGAAGACATAAACACACTTCTCAAGTGCAAAAGCAGATACTTGTTATTTAGTGCCTGATTCTGCTTTGATTCTAGACCAACTTTAGCCTTCTCATATTTCCTTTCCTGAATCAAGGAGTATGTTCTGAATTAATTCTGTGCTTTCTTCCAAGTCCTTACTTTGCTTTGCTTGCACATGCAGCTTTAGCTCTACAGGTTCAATTGTCTTTTATTTCAACCACTGAGTTGTCTCACTTTTAAAGTCCTATTCTCTCCCTTACCCTACTGTTGGTAGAATGAGTAAGCAGCTGTGTTGTGCTTACTGCCTACTGGGGTTAAACCACAACACCCAGAAACAGGCAGACAATAAGAAAATACTTACTTGTGAAGCCATTTCTTGTGACTGACAAAGAAAGGGGGGAAAAGAAAAGAGAAGACAATTTAAATAGAAGTGAATCTAAAGAAACAAACATGGACTGTTTAACAGCAACCACAATAAACTAGCTATGCAGGTAGTAATTTATCAGAGTGAAGTGAGGGCTTCTCATTTGCGCAGTATAAAAAGGGAGTGTCAAAGAGGAAATCGTATATGTAGAAATATTAATATTGGCAAATCTTGTTCTTGTGACCAGAGTTAACAATTAACTGATAACTTCCAGGTGTCAGCAATACAAACTAAGTTTTATATGTCTCTTCAAACTCAAATTGATACCTGTACTGGAGGTTCTCTGAATTAGAAACCTTTAAATTATGGTTGTAAGTTCATAACTGCTGAGAAATATGGCAATTTACATTTCTCTAACCTCCATTTTAAAGATCTAATCCAACAATGTTTTAAAGTTGTTTTTGGCTCAATATATCAAAACGCTAAGTGCTCATCCATGCTAATAATTTTTTTTAGAGAAATCAGTCAAAAAATCCTTTAACTTCAGAAGGTTTCCTTCAAGAGAAATCTTGCTGTTAGGCATTACATGGCTTAATGTTTTTCTGAAATATGGAAGAGAAAATGCAAATTGTCTATGTTGGAAACCAGTAAACTATATCTGAGCATTGCAGAAGAAAGAAGAGTTGTTGTTCACAGTTGCATTTTAGATCTGTGTTTGAGAATGGTTTCATGAGATGGCAGTACTAATCATCAAGTAAAAAAATGATTTATACACAACAGAAATAAAAACTGCACAAAGTATGCCAAATAGTAAAAAGTAGTTTTGTCATTATATATAGGGAGAAACGTATACATTTAGATGGCAGATGCTTAAATACATATATACAAAAAATTACCACTGTTTGGCAGCTAAATTTAGAGAAATCCCGCAATACATTTAATAACATTAATTTTCTTGTTGCTCATTTCTAACTAGAAATTCACATGAACACTGAAATGCCAGCTGTTTTGAGATAAGTGCTGATAGTTAAACCTAATAGAGGACCTGGTCATACAGCTTGCTGTGGATACTGCTGTTAGTCACTGCATGCAGGTTCAAACTAGAACTATCCTAGCCTGTCCTATCTGCACCTGAGCTACCCCTTGTTTCCAATCAGTCAGTTCTTTGTAGGTGAGCACAGGAATGAAAGCCAGTATGTAGACTCTAGATTGGCTCTGGGTATTCATGAAGTCTGGGGCTAAATGTGAGCCCTGAATTCATGTATACACATGTCAGCAGCAGGAGACCTTTGGTGGGTTATCAGAATTCTGTGCATTTGCAGATATGATATTTACAATATTCTTTAAGTAAATGGTTCCCATTCTTATGAGTACCAAAGAATGTTGTATACTCTGTAATCAAATCCAAAGAAAAGTATAGTAAACTGACATACCTTGGATGTTGTAAGCTTTTGGGATTCTGTCCTATAGACTCCAATCGGAATGTCTCCTGTAGAAGAACAGAGTTTCTGATACAGTCTGGCATATGTCCTAATCCATAGATCCTCTTCTGTGATCTTCATCTGAACAAATAATGATAGGAAGGAGGACTTTTGAGGGTTTGTCACTTACTCTGTATACTGCTCTTGGAAAAAAAAAAATCACAACTAAACACTAGCTGATAATGATTGTATTGCACCTTTGCTCCACAACAAACCTGGAGCTTCTGTTGAGTCTGTAGACACTGTTTCTTTTGTTTTCTCCCTGTCTGTGAGACATTACAGTGCAAATGGTTCAGTCGTATGAAATTACTTCTGTTCTTTTAAAATTACTTAAAAACTTGTATGGCAAACTTCATTCAGTGTTCATGTCTGACTAAACTCTGACAAAATGAGCTAAATATTGGCAGCAGTAAGAACCTGGTGATGGACAGACTGAAGACCACTTAAGTGTTTTGAATGCAGTCAGGTTCAGTAGACTGCAGGCTTAATATCTGGGGAAAAGGGTATGAGGGAAAATTAATACACTAAGCATAAATGGCATATAAAAGTCTAAAATCAATCTTCAGTGTTTAATTACTGTTACATAGCTTTATTTCAAGGTATGTGAGCCCCTTTTCAGAGATTCAGTCATCTTGCATTCACTGTAGCAAAGCTTAAAGATTGACTCACATATCTATCATTAGCTTTTATTTAAACAACTTTCTTAAACCATCATTGATACCTTCTTTTTAGAGAACAGCATCATGTAATTCTTTGTAGTTCCCCAGAAAGCAGTGGATAAATAACTTCTGTTGATCTGTTTGTCATCTGGGGTGAGATGGGTGTGGGCAAAACCAGAAATGTGGGGTTTATTTTTAGTAAAAATGAATTCTTATGGTTTGTGTCTATATATGTATAGAAAAATAGATATAAACTCTGCGTTGATATACCTAATAACAGTTTAAACCACAATAATGACTTTCGAACTTTGACATTAAAGCCATTTAGTATATATTCTTTTTATGTAAATTCCAGTTCTGCCCTTTGTTGTCTGTGACGGAAATGGGTATCATGAAATAACATTGTATGTAAGTGTACAAGATAGGTAATGCTTCCTGTTTTTTATATACTTAATTTTTAAAGTTGTTAGCTGAACTGCTATTGCTCTGTTATTAAAAAATGAACTTTTCCTGTGCTTTGCTGTCTATCCCATTTTCCTTTGAGCCTGATAGAATATATTGCATTTTCTTGGGTGTAGGGCTATTTTTTGCTATGGAAGTGGCTATTTTTGTGTCTTCTTCCCTGGTGAAAAAGGAAATAGATGGCCTTTCTTGGACTTTCAGAAGAGCAAGTGCTGTACACAAATCCCCAGGTATTTTACAGACAGTACATAATCTTTTCTGGTACTCTGTAGTAATTTTTTTTTAACAACTTACTGAACAAAGAAACCCAGATCCTGGTGTGGTATCAAGTCCCAGAAGTAGTCTTGTGATGGAAATCATATAGCCTTTCACAAATGACTGCAAGAGTTTCAACAGGAGAGATGGAAAAGAAAGAAAAAAGCTATAATTAACAGATGAACAGATAACCGTTAGCACCACGTGTGAATTTGACAGAAATTGTACATCTGTTTACAATCAAAGTCTATCTTTTAGGTAGACAAAGTGACGTTGTTTGTACAAAGTATTGTAGAAATAGTTATCCCTTATTTTGTGCTTACATAAAATAAGTGTTCTTATTTGGTCCTGCATATGCATGCAATGTACATACAGGATTCAAAGAGACTAATGTATAATAAGTCACCATGAAAGCGAAGGTAGATGCAAGATCAATGGAAGAAAGGTGTTAGCCTTATTAGGTGTCAAATTATAATAATGAAGTCTTCTGTGCAAAAGAGATGCTATTGTATGTTAGATGCGTCTGCAGTACTGAGTGGTGGGATAATTCTAAGGTGAGACTGCTGCTATTTTAATTCAAATGAGTCAACTGCCTTTGCCTTTTTTTTTCCAAGGGTTGATCTGCCTTATCTCACTTCAGGCTTTTAGCTCTGCTAACAGAAGTGTTTTGCTGATTGGTTAAAAGATAGAAATTAAGCTAAATGCTTATGTTTAGCACCTGGATACAGAACCATCCACAGGGTACCTCTAGGTATAGGCAAAAGTAGATAGCCACTTGGGCGAGCAGGCTGCGTGGGCCATGGTGGTGTTGCTGCTTATTTTGCATACCTTGATACTTGTAGGCTAGAGCTAGCAGCTGCTGCTCAGGCATCCTTATGTGCAGAAAAGCAGTCATTATTCAGAAGTGAGGGCAATATTCTCCTCTTTCCACCCTGAAACCAGTTGTTACCTTCATTTGTCATGATCCTCTATTTTCTTCAGATTGTTTCACCGTTTGAGGCTGCTGCTCTTTCCTTATCCATACTGACTCTCATCACCTCTTTTTGCATGAGGAGCCCTGCCCTGGATTCTTGGGCAACTAGGTTCTTCCCACCACTGTCTCTTGTTAGTGCCAGAATGTATTGCTTTAAGATACAGTGACTCTTCTAGACTCATCAATGATACACCCGGACTCACATAATTCTCACAAGTAAGACAACAGGACACAATGCAGATGCAGATGACTGATAAACTACTCATAAAAGTGATGCTGTTGATTTCTATGGTTAGAGACACTACTGTGTGAGAATGGTCACTGCCTTTTTATTGCAGATTACAAGAGTTATCAGTCTGTATAATCTATGTAGTCCTTGTCAAAACAATCCTACTTGTTTGACTGTGGAGAGGTTCACAAACAGTATTATACTGTTTAGCAATGGAACTTGCACAAGGACAGGGTTTTGTGTTTGGAGGTTCATAACTGGGCTAATACTGTCGTTGGAACATGCTTGATGGTATTTTGCCTTTGATTATTGCTGGCACTGACATGCATATTAATGGCTTACATGTAGGAAGACAAGGTAATACAACAATTAAATACAATAAAATAGGTGGTAACACTGCATGTCTGTATTAAAGCAAGTCCCATTACCATGCATAGTACCTGATAAAGCAGTGTATCCAACATACTGATGCTGAAAACTCTGCCAGCAGCGAAGGGCAGTCGAAACATAAATGCCAGATTAGATCCCTTCTCACGTTCTTTCTGTTAAGAAATTAAAAATGAATAGAAAATACTTCTAGTGCTGGTTTTGGAAGGACAATAATAAAAACATCAAATTGCTATTAACTTGTGTCCTGGTTTCAGCAGCAGCAGTCATTTTTTTCTCCTTCTTGGTAGCTGGTGCAGTGCTGTGTTTTGACTTTCAGGCTGCGAATGGTTGCTGATAGCAAGTATGTTTTGAGTTACTGCTCAAATGTTTGGTTTGTCCAAGGCCTTTTTCTGAGCTCATGCTCTGCCAGGGAGGAGGAGAAGCTGGGAGGAAGAAGAGACAGGACACCTGACCCAGGCTAGCCAAAGGGGTATTCCATACCATATCATGTCATACCCAGGAGGTAACTGGGAGTTACCTGGAAGGGCTGGAGAGCTCTGAGGGGACAGAGGAGGTATCGATCGGTGCTCGGTCGGGCAGGGTGGGGTGAGTTATGGGTCGGTGGCTGGTGAGGTGTTGTATTCTCTTCACTTGTTATTTGTTTTATCATTATTGTTTGTAGTAGTAATGGCAGTAGTGATTTGTGTTATACCTTAGTTATTAAACTGTTCTTATCTCAACCCGTGGGGGCTACATTCTTTTGATTCTCCTTCCTAACTCTCCAGGAGTCGAGGGAGTAAGGCGGGGGGGGGGGGGGGGGGGGGAGTGAGTGCAAGCTTTGTGGATTGGTTTTAAACCATGACAACTTGAAAGAGGTCAAAGGTGTAAAATCTCTTTACTCTGAATAGAGTTTCTTTCTAAAACATGTAGCATCTTTGTTCAGTACTTACAGTTTTTCAGGTTAAAAGACTTTGTTTAATGCATACGTTGTTTCAATCATCACATTTCAAATTGAATGGGAATATTTGACCAAATCATTTTAAAACTGATGGAGGAATTTCAAGGCTGCTTAGAGCAAAGCTCTAGTTATTCCTGTTGCAGTTCCTTGGTGCTGACAGTGTAATCTCATTAAGGTCAGAAAGCCCACTAGCAACACTAAACATGAACAGAATCTGATGCAAGAGGGAAGAAATGGTATTTCAGTAAATGTGAAGATGTGAGATGAGATTGGATATGGGCTGAGGTAGAAACTTACTGCCCTGATGCTTGTGGGGAAGGATATGCATAACTAGCATAACTATATTTATGCCTTATCACAACTCACTTGCAGAGAAAACCCACCACAATGTGGTTCCTATTCCTTCAGTCATCAGAGAGCAGAACTACAGGTTGGAAGTTATTTTGTTAAGTTTAAGAGGAGGAGGAATACCCAGCTTGCAGTTCAGTGATGTCATAGAATCATACAATCATAGAATAGTTAGGACTGGAAAGGACCTCAAGATCATCTAGTTCCAACCCCCCTGACATGGGCAGGGACACCTCACACTAAACCATATCACACAAGGCTTTATCCAACTTGGCCTCGAACACTGCCAGGGATGGAGCATTCACTACCTCCCTGGGCAACCCATTCCAGTACCTCACCAACCTCACAGGAAAGAATTTCTTCCTTATATCCAGTCTAAACCCCTGCTGTTTAAGTTTCAACCTGTTACCCCTTGTCCTATCACTACAGTCCCTAATGAATAGTCCCTCACCAGCATCCCTGTAGGCCCTCTTCAGATACTGGAAGGTTGCTATGAGGTCTCCACGCAGCCTTCTCTTCTCCAGGCTGAACAGCCCCAACTTTCTCAACCTGTCTTCATATGGGAGGTGCTCCAGTCCCCTCATCATCCTCGTGGCCCTCCTCTGGACTTGTTCTAACAGTACCATGTCCTTTCTATGTTGAGGACACCAGAACTGCACACAATACTCCAAGTGAGGTCTCAAGAAGAATGTGTTCTCAAAATGCAGAAATGTTGTATGTCTTGAATTGGGACACTTATGTCCAACACATCTGCAGTAGTATATGCTGGGGACTGACTGGGTGGCAAGTAATAGTTTTGTTGAACAGCAGTATTCTAACCCATTTGTCATTGGATAGTATGGTTGTACCTGTTGACTTCAGTGGCTTGACATAAGTGGAGTTGAAAAAGATGTCACACAAAAAGAATTTACTCTCCAGATAAAAATGCACATCAAATAACTCTTAAAAATATGCCATTATTCTGTCCTTGTAAAAAACGTAACCTCTGTCAATTTCTTCAAATTAAAGGGATTTCAAAAATTTTAAGGAAATAAAATATAAGTATTATTTCAGGTTTGTTTTTTTTTGTTACAATCGCTATCTGTTCTGACAAAATACTACTGCCTTGTACTAGAGATTTTTCGCAATGAGAAATACATAAATACTCACAGTCATGCTCTTGCACATTACATATACATGTGTGCTTTGATGCCTGAGCAGCAAAGGGGTGTTTCTAGCAAACTGTGTGCTTCTGAGAGTTGAAGAAAGCAGTCTAATTGTACAAAGAACACTTCCACCTAGATAAACATGTTGTTGTGCTTACTGATGTACACCACAGAAATGAGAAGCTTTGTGTTTCTTTTGTAGCTCAGTCTCATATATTTGAGTGTTTTTAGTGCAGTCAGACAAGTTTTTATTCTCAATAGCATCTAAAGAAAAGTATCTTCCACTTTGTCTATTACGGAAAAAATGCTAAGATTTGTTTCACTACAAAGTCTTCAAAATTAAAATTACATTTATATTATAACATACGTTACATTAAAACCCTTTAGATTCATGCCATAACATATTTTATAGGGAATTGGCTGTGAAATGACTGTTGTCCTATTATATGACTCAGGTATATGTTTATCCTCCCATCTGTTTAAAGAAATCTGCAGCACATTCTGCTTTTGTGCCAAGAAATGTGTGGGATAAAGCAAGAGATATTTGGGGAATTATTTGCTTCTTATCCAAAATTCTGATAATAAACATAAGTACGTTCCTATTTATTTTATTTCAAAATGGAAACTTACAAATTTATTCTCTCCCTTTATTTTAATTTTCTTACATTGTTTCCTTCCATGTTTTATTACAGGTTTGCTTATTCTTGCCTAAAAGTGATTTGCAAGAAATAGCTTTTACTTGGGCACTTTGCATTGAGCTCTGTTTTATTACTTGCTTCCCAGACAATAATGCAGATACAGAAGCCAGAAATGTGCCAGAATGTCCCAGCATTCATAAGTGAGATGCCCAACATCTCCTTCCCTGACACTTTCTGGAATTAATGAGGAAGGGGATATAACTACTTAAAGAAAATTATAAATAATTTCTAGGAATATAAGTAAAAGATCATGGCATCCTGTTAAAATGGTAACATTCAAACTGGGAGCAGGGGAGACAAATCTCTTACCTTTTCTAATTTGGATAGTGCAAGAGAATAGCAGTCTTTAGCTCTGAACTGCATGAATCTCATATTGGCTGGGTGAGTTAGTTCTGTGATAATGCTTAGGCTTGAGAACAACCTGTATTTTAAAAGAATGTAACAGTTAGATCTCTAATTATAACAATTCACAAATGTAATGCTCTATATAATGCTGTAGCTTGTACTCATGCCCATGTTTTTAATCACGTCCCTGAAACTTGTGGTGTTTTTTGGCACAATGTAATGCTGGCAAAATAGTAGAGGAAACTACAAAACATTCTCTGTAGAATTCACAAAGAAGCATACATAGATTCAAATGTTGATCTTATAACATATTTTAATGCCAGAAAGGAACCACTTAATTTTCATTACCAGAGATTTTATTTAATATTTTTTAAAATGACACAAATCTGTAGGAAATAACAAAAACATGCAAAACTCTATAGCTTGCACCTATTATCTGGTTGCACGTGAATTGCTATTAGAATTGCCTTATGTAGTTGTTACATTTGATTTATTTTGTAGTTTTGGTTGTGTGTTCTGTGTCCATAGATGGAGCAACACAGGAGTTGCTGAAAAAAAGTATGCTTACGTATACTTACGTTCTCATTTTGAAATACTTAAATATACAGAATATTTATAAATTAACACTAATTCAGGCTTCCAGTAACAAAACGACAGTGAATAAAATTTAACTCTGATTTGTCTGAATAACACAGATTTTCACAAAGCAAACTAAAGACCCTTTCCTCAGCCCTCAGAGCTCTAACAGCTAGAAATAAATGTATATCTTAAACTATGCTATACTAAGCAACTTGGGATAAAACTTGGATTATCATTTGTGAATTTCCTCTACAGATTACTGTCAGAAAATGATATATCGTTTTGTAATCTGTTTTGCTGATCCTGAAAGTACTTATTTACATGTGACAACAGATAATCGTAGTACTAATGACATCACTGTGGCTTCAATCAGTTAAAAAATTACGTGGTTTTCTTGAAAGCTGAATGTAGTAAGTTAGTGTCAAATGGAATCCAATGTACCTTTTTTGCAAGTCTTTACTCTTTTCCCCTCATTTTTGTAAGGAAGAACTTCACTGAAATGGCAACTCAAGCAGAGCCTAAATGTGGGGAAACGTATGTCAAAACTATCTGCCAGTACTTGTTAATACCATATTATTGCAACACAGTTTTCTAAATATCTCAATGCCAAAATGTAGACTGGAAATGATCACATGATCTCAAACATGTCCTGAAAATATGGTGGCAAAAATGCTAGCCCTTCTTTTGTTAGCAGTTATCATGTCACTGAATAACCAAATATTAAGTGTGAACATACAAGGACAAATGGAACTGGTGAACTGGGAGAGCATGTGGATCACTTAACAATAACCACTTGAGTATGCTGCAGTTTGAAAGGCACTGTGCATGCTCAGGAATTTCTGTGCCTTTTTAACTCTTACATTCAGACTTTGATACAAACTGACTGGTGCAGTATTGTTATACAAAGTCTACTTATGTCCTACAAAAGATTAAGCACTTAGGGAATTGTGTCTATGTGCCTAGATTAAATACGTAACCACACCCTTGAGATGCAACTGTGGTACATCTTCACTTGTGTGATGTATTTTGTAAAAGCCTGTGAAGTGCACATAAAAATTGGAGGAAAAAAAATCCTGGTAATATCACAATTGAAGGTATGAACTTGTAAGTATTAAGTAGCTTAAGAAATGTGTTAAAGTTCTGAGGAAGGAGCCTATGAATTTCCTCTGTTAATTCCATATCATGCAGCATAGAATTACTTAACTTCTGCTGGCTGGAAATTTTCTTGTATTGCTGTATTAAAGGACAGGCATTCATATTTGAAAACTAGCAATATAACATTCAGAGAGCAACAGGAAACTAAAAGCTGAGCTAATAAAAAAATATACCAAAGTTAAAGGAAAAATGCAGATTACCAGGTTTTTGTTAAAGATGGGTTTAGTTTGTTACCAAAACTAAAAACCTGGTCTTAGCTAAATACATATTTTACTTATCAAGCCTTTCAGTAGAATCAGGGGAAAATGACTTTCCAGGCAATGAAGTCCAGATTGCCTCTTGCCCTGAGTATAAGGCATGCTGCCCACAAGCTTTCAGCACTGGAGCAGGCTAAGATCCCTCTTTTTATTTCTCTTTTCTATCCCATTCTAGTGAAAAGGACTGGACAGGGTGGAGAAAGCCCTCATCAACCTGATGAAGACATGGATTGCTGTTGATCTGGTATTTGGGACTAAGACTAGCAAGAGATACATTTAGTTCTTTCCAGAACCAAACCCAAGAAAACAATTTAATACCATCATAAAACCTCATTTCCTTTATCTGTAATATGGTGCTGACTGCTAGGTACCAGCAAGCCTATTGACTCGATACATGTTCTGCTGTCAACAGGCTTCTTGAAGTATTTGAAACATAGTCTTCAAAATATTAGCTATTAAAAACAGGGCCTCCTGAACACTAATATTTAAACCTATTAATTAATGGAAAGCAAGAGTAAATATACAAACACCCCTAATATAGACCTACTGCCTGAGGGCACCCACTTTTTCTGAAGTGGATTTACAGCTGTCAATAGGGACTCTATGATCAGCTTCATATTTCACATAAAAAAATCAAAAAGCATCTCTAGGACACAGTCCAAAACTAGTAATTTCTCCTTGTACTTTTAAACTATGCTAAACTGTCCTTTCCCATCCAAAAGACTAAAAATTTCCTCTTAGTCAGTGTGACCATTTGAGTCATACTTTTTTACTCCTTCTATGTATAATTAAGTCAGATAAGCTAGTGTTGTGTCACAGTTTTAATTGGCATGGGACAGTTTCTAGTGGTAAAAGTGCTACTAACCCTGTCCTTATAAACAATGCATTGTCTTCTAAGGTGGGGTGACACAAACTCTCCCAGCAAAGCATGATTATTAATTTATGTAAATAAGGGAATAATGTCAGAACAGGTATCTGAGAACCAAACTGAACCTATGCCAAACAGTACCTCAGCCCACTTGCATCACCTTTTCATGCTAGTTTACTACCCTTGATGAGGTCAGATGATCCGAGTCAAATTAGGGAGGTTTAGAACAGTTTCTCTCTTCTGAATGATTTAACTTAGTGACGTTAAGTGGAACCTACATCACTGATGTACAGACTTTGAGAACAGCATATTTTTGACAGGCTGAGAAAGTTGGGGCTGTTCAGCCTGGAGAAGAGAAGGCTGCGTGGAGACCTCATAGCAGTCGTCCAGTATCTGAAGGGGGCCTACAAGGATGCTGGAGAGGGGCTTTTCATTAGGGACTGTAGTGATAGGACAAGGGGTAACAGATAAAAACTTACACAGAGGAAGCTTAGATTGGATATAAGGAAGACATTCTTTACTGTAAGGGTGGTGAGGTACTGGAATGGGTTGCTCAGGGAGGTTGAGAATGCTCCATCCCTGGCAGTGTTCAAGACCAGGTTGGACAGAGCCTTTGGTGGCATGGTTTAGTGTGGGATGTCCCTGCCCATGGCAGGGAGGTTGGTACTAGATGATCTTAAGGTCCTTGCCAACCCTAGCTGTTCTATAGATGTTAGTAGTGATTTAAAAACCTTTAATATTACAGTTTGTGTAATGCCCAGCCTCCTCTTTATTAGTCTCTTGACATTATTCTTTATTACTAAGTAATGAAAAAACCTTTAAACACAAGTTTTCATAGAATCATAGAATAGGATAGTTAGCGTTGGAAAGGACCTTAAGATCATCTAGTTCCAACCCCCCTGCCATGGGCAGGGACACCTCACTCTAAACCATATCACACAAGGCTTTATCCAACCCAGCCTTGAACACTGCCAGGGATGGAGCATTCACAACCTCCCCGGGCAACGCATTCCAGCTCCTCACCACCCTAACAGTAAAGAATTTCTTCCTTAGATCCAATCTAAACCTCTGCTGTTTAAGTTTCAACCTGTTACCCCTTGTCCTATCACTACAGTCCCTAATGAATAGTCCCTCACCAGCATCCCTGTAGGCCCCCTTCAAATACTGGAAGGCTGCTATGAGGTCTCCACGCAGCCTTCTCTTCTCCAGGCTGAACAGCCCCAACTTTCTCAGCCTGTCTTCATATGGGAGGTGCTCCAGTCCCCTGATCATCCTCGTGGCCTTCCTCTGGACTTGTTCCAACAGTTCCATGTCCTTTTTATGTTGAGGACACCAGAACTGCACACAATACTCCAAGTGGGGTCGCACAAGAGCAGAGGGGCAGGATCACCTCTTTTGACCTGCTGGTCATGCTTCTTTTGATGCAGCCCAGGATACGGTTGGCTTTCTGGGCTGCAAGCGCACACTGAAGCTGGCTCATGTTCATTTTCTCATCAACCAACACCGCCAAGTCCTTCTCTTCAGGGCTGCCCTGAATTTCCTTTTTGCCCAACCTGTAGCTGTGCCTGGGATTGCTCCGACCCAGGTGTAGGACCTTACACTTGGCATGGTTAAACTTCATGAGGTTGGCATCAAGCCACCTCACAAGCGTGTCAAGGTCCGTCTGGATGGCATTCCTTCCCTCTAGTGTATCAGCAACATTTAAAATGTGACCAGTTACTATTAACTTCACAGTGATGAATTACTTACCTTTTATCATTAGAAGGATCTGCTTTTCATACTGGCTTTAGCATTACTGTGAAAGACTGTTGCACTGAGAAAACATGTCTTTTCTCAACTATCTTGGGTCCTAAGTCTTCAAGAGTAGCTTTCATTTGCTTCCTGCAAACCTGACAGTTGACTTTTTAAATGATCATTGAGTTTTGGGATGCACAGAATTTCAGAATACCTTAGGATTCTGAATATATTGCTAAGCAGGTTACGCAAAAGTTTGCCTATGTAAGACACTAATTCATATATGGGAAAAATTAAACAGAAGAAAAGAGGAAGAAAAGCCATTTCTAATAGGAGCACAAAAGACACTTGATATTTCACAATTTATGAGGATGTATAGATAAATTGCAAATATATCTTACCTAAAGAGTGTTTGAACATTTACAATAGTCTTAGCATCTGCCATGTAGTCTTCCTCAGCACTCATTGTACTTTCTTTGTCCACCACCACCATATTAGCTGCAAATGTGACCCCACATCTTAGTAAGTCATCTAGGCTTTTGTGGAGAGAAAGAGGGAGAAAGAAACAAGCTACTTAAATATGGAACACATAAAAGACTAGGGATGGCTGTAATTTGAAGGTCACAGGTGTGAGTTTCTGTTTCCCTTAATCTCCATGTGCATATCATAATTCCCAATATAATCAATGTTGAGAATATCATCTCAATTCATAGAAAAGCATATGAATGATCATTCTCCTTTAAGTCATACATAATGCACTTCAGTAGGTTGTTATAGTCACTCTCCTTTTGCCAAAATGATACATTTATTTCAACTTCTTAAAATAAGGCTTTAATGATTACTTGGGAAAACAGTATGTCCCTGCATGCTGCAACAACTTGCTTCATTGCGGTTACTTTTGGCAATTAACAGACCCAAATAAATGCTATGGGTTGCTCTTTCCCACAATAACTTAATTTTCCGTTAATACCTCATATTCTATTAATTAGCATTTTCAAAATTCTAATAGATGTTCTATCAGCATATCTCACATATTCCTCTTTAAGGTTAATGTAAGAGTTGGGAGTGTTCTCATGATGCTTTTAGAGCAGAGGTACATCAGTAAGCCTTGCCTGCTGTTGGATGGTGTTTCCCATAAAGCCTGACAATAGGAAACACAAACAACTGAGTTAGAATTCTCATCATGCTTTGTAGCTTTGTTTCCAAAATTTATTGTTGTTTTAACAATAATATTTTCCATAGAAACAAAATAATGTTAGAAAAGATTAGAAAGGACTTTTCTGTGATGAAGGTGACTGCTAGGAGCCTAGCCATTTTTAAGCAAGTGAAAATGAGAAAGGGTGAACATCATGGTTTCCAAGGGGGAATTGGAAAGCTAAGTTTTTGCAGTGTTCTGTTTGCATCCATGATGAAAAGCTGTTCTGCCATTACAGTTCCTTCACATTTGGCAATCTGTAGTATCAGCTGATCCCTGAAAATAACAGCGCATTCTGAAATACCCAGATTATTTGCATTTCAATGTTTCACAAGCTCAAAAGCTTTTCTTATTTTAGCAGGTGCATTTAGCTAATTTGTGGAAAATTTAGAAAGCGCTGCTTTAGAAGTATTGTTATTCAAGTTTTAAAGTACCTTTAAGTATAGGCTTCTTAATAGCGAATAGACTCGTATACAACTCTGAAATCTGTTGAATATGAGTTGGAGAAACATTGACTCTTCAGAATCCACAAAAACTGGATTACGTTAATTTAGGGTAGGAAATAAGGTGAGGTTTTTTTTTTTTTTTTCCACCTGCGGATTGACTATTATGGTCTTGTAGCCCTGAATTAATATTAGGTATGTAGTGAAGCAAACCATTTTCTTCTTTAAATGGACTTGGCAATACAGGAGTTTACTCAAATGTTCATGAGTGCTTGCTCTTCTCTTTTTTCTGTCTGATTTTTATGTTAAATCTATGTTGCTAAAACTAGATATGCAAGTATATATTAGCAAAGGTGAAGACAGAAATGTAAGGGTAGTTGATATTTAAGTAGCAGAAGGTGACTATTAGCCATAGTGAAGACTGTCTACATTTTGTAGCTATCTTTACAAAACCCTAGTCAGTAAACCTAGACAAATTGTATCTAAGTATAGAATGACACTAGAATCTGGCAATTGGCAGAAACTTATTAATGTACCTAAAAAGTCTTAATCTTATGTTTTTAAAAACATTGTCCTGGATTCAGCTGTAATAGTTTTTTTTTTTTTTTTGGTGTAGTAGCTGGTGTTTTGGCTTTAGTCTGAGAACAATGCTGACAACATACCGATGTTTTAGTTGTTGCTCAGTACTGCTTATCCTGATCAAGGACTTTTCAGTCTCTCATGCTCTGCCAGTGAGGAAGGGCACAAGAAGCCAGGAGGAAAAAGAAATAGGACACCTGACCCAAACTAGGCAAAGGAGTATTCCATACCACAGCATGTCATACTCAGTATATAAACTGGGGAGAGTTGCCTGGAAGGGCCACATCACGGCTCAGGTCAGGCTGAGTATTGGGTGGTGAGCAACTGTATTGTGCATAAGTTGCCTATTGTTTTTTTCTATCTCCTTTTATTTTTATATTCTCTCCCCTTGTTATTTCTTTTATTATTATTAGTAGTAGCATATTGTATTTTAAACTGTTCTTATCTTAGCCTGAAGGTTTTGCATTCTTTTGACTCTCCTCCCCATCCTACCTGTGGGAAAAGGAGAGAGATGAGTGAACAGCCGTTTGGTACTTAGCTACCAGCTGGGTTTAAACCATGACAGTATAAACCTGCATTCCCTGCCACACTTTTTACTAATGATTTGCAAGTCAGAAATTTGAAATCCCAAATTATAGCAGGCAGACACAAACCATGCATGCAAAAAGATCGTCTTCAAATACAGCAGACATTTAAACATGCAATGACAATACACATAGCAAACCACTGAGTACTACAACATTGAGTTTTCTAACAGTTATTTCACCTACTTGTCAATAGAGCCCACCATGTAGTAAACCATTGGAAACCAACAGATTGCATCCAGAAAATGCATATCTGGCCTAAGCAGCAGATGGGATTACAAAATGAAAGATAGTATCACAACAGCAGCATCTATTCTAAAATATTTCAATAAACTGGTAGCTTTTAAAAAAATAATAAAAACCCCAAAACAAACCCAAAACTTTGGCATTATAACATCACTTTAAATAGGAAATAGAAGCTTATATTAATAAATTCACCTTTTAAATCAGAGATTGTATGGCACAGCACAATTCTAAAAATAAGAATGAATGACTGTTTTCAAAGACACCCTATCAAGTTATACTCCAATGTATGATTTAGGAGTATTTAAAACAAGCAGTGAGAATTTTCAATTAAAATGTGAAGCAGAAACCCAGTCATCATTTGTGTTTTGTGCCAACCACTCCATTCAAGCCAATGAGACAATCTTAGATGAAACCTTATTTTTAAAATGGACTGTGAAAACCAAGATACTGTATTTTATTGCATTGGTTTTTGAATCATACATTTTATGGTTTTCTTCTTAAATACCAAGAAACATCAGAAATTTTAAAACGTGATGTGTAGATATCAGAGTAAACATACTGTAGTAAATTGCCCTGACATATTGAGAAACTAGGGATATAACAACAAGGCAAGTATATGTTAATTGAAGGTGGCTGAATTCCTAAGGCCAATTAAGTAAATTACAAAATTCTAATTATCTTGAATGGGGGCCTGATCTTCTTCATGTATGCATGAAAAGCATGCTGGCTTTTCAGATAGCTTCTATAGTCCCATTAATTAATTTCAGAGGAATTGCTGCAAATGCTGTGTAGAGAGATAAAATGCTAAAGATATTAGCTTAATCAGCAACCATAGCTTTTACTTTATGCTAATAAGAAGTGGGTTGAGCCATAACACATCACAACAGCACTGAAGGATGTAAACTTGGGCACCATGCTGGAAAACAGAATAAGCACCAGAGGGCACTGTATACTCACATCTTTAATCTTAAGAAAGTTGTGAATTGGAATTCTTTTAGCCTAATTTAGGCTTTTACCAATCTGTGTAATTCACTTCATGCTATAAGATGTACATAAAAAAGCTTCTGTTCTGCAAAGAGGCGTATAAAGCTTCATTAAATAGCTGTTTCAGGCCAAAGTGGGACACTTCACAGCAGGCTTTTGTATAACACTTAAACTAGAACATACATGTGCACAGGGAAATGTCAGCTTGGAATCAGAACATGTAAGTCATTTTATCTGCTGTCCTTTCTTTGAGTCATAGCTTGATCTAATTTCCTGTATATGGCTAACCTCTATTTTCATGTCTTCCAAATAATGATTTTGAAGAATATGAGCAGTACCAAAGTGTTGCAAAAAAAATCTCCTTCTTTGTCAGATCAGAGATGAATCAGTCTTGCCTTGCCAGGTAAGAATTTGTCTGAAATTTTAAACAGCTAATACAAGAGAGGCTAAAAATTCTAGTGATCTCCAGATACAGTAGTAATGACAATATTGCAGGTTTCTTCCATGACTATATAATCATAGACTGAGTGGGTGTCCTACTGGATTAAGGAACTGTTTATCTTGCAGTCTAAAATCACTAAAAAGATACCTAAGAGGTCCAGGCCCCTAGCTGCTTTCTGTTAAGCAGGTTAGTGTTGTCATGTATTTGAGAAACTGTTACACACCTTGCTTTTTACAGTTGTTTGGTTTACAGTGTTTAGCAGTAGTATTCACATTATTTGGAATATCTTTAAGAAATACTTAGCTGTAACATGGGCCATAGAATAAGGACATGAAATTCACTAAGGCCATGTGCAGTCAGTAGAAAGTAAATTTTGTATATGACAGTAAACACAGGGTATATTTGTTACGAATTTTTCTCAAAGATAAATATGCCTTAATGTTTTTTATTTTAAGTTGGTCATGTTAAAAGTGATTGTTTATTGAAGTAATGGTAAAATGAGTTTAAATTGTACCACAAAAAAATCAAATTAGAATCTACTTACGGGTTATCCAACAGTAATACAATGGGATTTAGTTCCTTCTTTGGTCGGTAATAAGCTCTGAGTGGAACAATAAAGTTATATAAACCATTTCCAGCAGTTTCTGCTGCAACTATAATCAATTTATTTTTGAATCCATAGGCTTTGGCATCCTCATAGTAGTTATGCTGGCATCCCTAAAATCAAAATATGAAACAAGTTCAATGGATATTAATCACAGAATCATAGAATGGTTTGGGTTTGAAAGGACCTTAAGATCATCTATTTCCAACCCCCCCTGCGATGGGCAGGGACTCCTAACACCAGACTATGTTGTCCAAAGCTCTGTCCAAACTGGCCTTGAATACTGCCAGGGATGGAGCATTTACTACTTATTTGGGCAACCTGTTCCCATGCCTCATCACCTTCACAGTAAAGAACTTCCTCCTTATATCTAACCTGAACTTCCCCTGTTTAAGTTTAAACCCACTGCCCCTTGTCCTATCACTACAGTCTATGATGAAGAGTCCCTCTCCAACATCCTTGTAGGCCTCCTTCAGATACTGGAAGGCAGATATGGGGTCTCTTCTCCTTCTCTTCTCCAGGCTGAAGAGAATACAGAGATTTAGCTGTGACATTAAAAGGTTTTACCATTAGAAATAAAAAATATCATCAGATGACCCGATATGGAACTGAACTGGAACATGAGCCGGCAGTGTGCGCTTACAGCCCAGAAAGCCAACCGTATCCTGGGCTGCATCAAAAGACATGTGACCAGCAGGTCAAAGGAGGTGATCCTGCCTCTCTACTCTGCTCTTGTGCGACCCCACTTGGAGTATTGTGTGCAGTTCTGGTGTCCTCAACATAAAAAGGACATGGAACTGTTGGAACAAGTCCAGAAGAGGTCCACGAGGATGATGAGGGGACTGGAGCACCTCCCATATGAAGACAGGCTGAGAAAGTTGGGGCTGTTCAGCCTGGAGAAGAGAAGGCTGCATGGGGACCTCATAGCAGCCTTCCAGTATGTGCAGGGGGCCTACAGGGATGCTGGAGAGCGACTATTCATTAGGGACTGTAGTGATAGGACAAGGGGTAACAGGTTGAAACTTAAACAGCAGAGGTTTAGATTGGATCTAAGGAAGAAATTCTTTACTGTTAGGGTGGTGAGGCACTGGAATGGGTTGCCCGGGGAGGTTGTGAATGCTCCATCCCTGGCAGTGTTCAAGGCCAGGTTGGATGAAGCCTTGTGTGGTATGGTTTGGTGTGAGGTGTCCCTGCCCATGGCAGGGGGGTTGGAACTAGATGATGTTAAGGTCCTTTCCAACCCTAGCTATTCTATGATTCTATGATTAGACATAAATGCTTAGCAATGAAAAGGATGATAAGACAGTATAGCTTAGTAAATACTGAACAAACCTCATCTCTAAGCAGAAAGCAGAATTTAACTCTTCAGATGCAAGATAAAAATGAGAAGGCAGTTTTATCCAGTAAGGGAAACTCCTTTTACCTTATCTAGTCTTAGACAACAGAAGGGTACTTTTTCATGCAGAAGATGACAAAATGTGGGAGAGCTTCCAATATACGGAGAGTAAGGAGGATAGCCTTTGGCATACCTAGGAGAAGAGAACAAACATTTTTCAGTATAGCAAATCACTAAAACACAATTTACTATACACCTATTTTATGGGATGTTTATATGTATGCCAAAATTTTGCAGTTATTTGTAGACTGTAGAGTCAAGTACATGAACTATATTGAATAAGGATTGAAGGAATGTGTTCTGTAGCTCCAACCAATTCAATAATGTTGAGTAAAAGCTATCATGATTTTTATGGACTAAAGGAATTTTGCTTGGGTTTTTCATTTGTTTAATAGGTATTTTTGGAAATGTGTTGACATATAGTAGGCTGTCTTAGTGTTTTGAGAGCATGTAATGCATTCAGATCTGGGGTCTCCATCATAAGAAGGACATGGATGGGCTGGAGTGAGTCCAGAGGAGGGCGACGAAGACAATCAAGGGGCTGGAGCACCTCTCCATAAGGACATGCTGCGACAGCTGGGCTTGCTCACTCTGGAGAAGGGAAAGCTCCAGGGAGATCTTAGAGCAGCTTCCAGTGCCTAAAGAGGGCCTACAAAAAATCTGGAGAGTTATTTTACAAAGGCATGTAGGGATAAGACAAGGGGTAGTTCCTTTAAATTGAAAGAGAGTAAGAGTAGATATATATACTATATCAATACATAAACATATATAGATATGAGATATATATCCAAAATATGATATATATGATATCTTGCTTCTTTACAGTAAGGGTAGTAAGACACAGTAACAGGTTGCCTAGAGAAGTTGTGGCTGCCCCCATCCCTGGGAGTGTTCAAGGCCAGGCTGGATGGCTTTGAGCACACATGGTCTAGTGGAAGCTGTCCCTGCCCATGGCAGGGAGGCTGGAATGAGATGATCCTGAAGGTCCCTTCTGACCCAAACAATTCAATGATTCGAAGTACCAGAAACTTCAAAGGAAGTTAGAAAAGCAAAGCAAAAAATTGAAATAATTCTGGTACTTTTTCTTTCTCCATTTTTCTTTCAAACACTTTTCAAGATTGAGCAAAGTCATTACCTTCTTGTTTAATACCATACCTTTAACATGGTTGGAATTAATTTTAAATGGCAAATCCTCTTGCTGATAAGATGAAATTTGTAATTGGCCTTAGTGTTTAACAAGAGGCCTTTTAAACCCCAGTATTTCAGTTGGCAGATTTAAGATTTCTTGTTCTATCATGTTTCACTGGAGTTTTATGATTTTTCCTGGGGATTCTTGTGCTTGCCACTGATGGGAAACTGTGCCAGGTGAGCCACTAGTTTAATTGTGCTTTGCAGTTTTAACGTCCCTGTCAGTAATCCCAATAAACATAATTGCTTATCTGCATGACAATTACAGGATTGACTTTTCCATTTTTATCTGAGTAATGCATCACTACTTTCAGTAACACATTAAAAACCACTTTAAATTAGATGCAATAATTTGCTTCATACTGGGTTTTTTTGTCATTCCTACATTTTGAACTCAGATACCTAGCCTGAGGATTCAACAAGCCTGTTGAATGATCACTGCAATCTCAGGACGAAAGCACTTATCTGTTTACAAGCTAGTAGAATCCTGCCTCTATAACTACAGAATGTAAGAAAAATGGTCATAAAAATTATTAAAAATTGCAATACACAACTAGATCTTTATAACTGAATGTGGAATATCTCCAAATGGAGGAGGTAATCTGTTTCCGGGGTTTTCTGAATTTCAAAATAGGCATAACAGACAGTAGCATTTCATAGAAGGGAATAATTCCATAATTGGCCTTTATGGGTCTTGCTTGCTACAAGTGTGTGGATGGATCTGCACATCAAAAAATCGAGGCCATTTACATAGTGTTGGCTTTTCAAATTACATTGTTTAATTTATATTCAATATACATACTCTAAGCCTGCACAGACTTCTTCATCTGATGGGGTAGTTTCATCTTCTGACTGGTCACTTAGCAAGTCACATGTCTGAAGTGAGGATGAGTCTGCAACCTCCAAAACAGGTGCTATACTGGGCCGTCTGCCCTCTCTACCTCCCTCAGAAGGAAGAGCTAGTGTTGGTCCACTGGATGTTCTGCATCCTGTGTCTTGTAAATCAATAGCCACTGACCCTGTAGTAGCATAGAAAGCATTTTCTCAATGTGGTTTTTCTATCATTGGTATATATTTTATTGTTAACTACCTTTTCAAAATCATATTGTATATAACTACTCCATATATATATGCATCAACAACCTGTATGAATTTATTGAGAAAAGCATTTTTTTAATTAAAGCAGCTTATGAAAACTTATTACAAGCAACCAGTTGTGAATGACTAACAAATTACCCATGTGATTATTATTACTTTTTCATGCAAGTCTTAAGCAGTTTAATTCCAGTTTAATTGATTTTCATTAATTTAAGTATAAGGGCAAGTGTTTAGTATTTTTTCTTTCTGCACACTATTTTAATTAGTTAAAATTTTAGGAACACACTGGTAAAAGCTTTAAAATGCACTATTAACTGAATATGTTGTGGGTTTGTTTTTTGTTTTTACTTACCCATGCTGGCTATTATACTGTGTACAGGTAATCTAGAAGTTCCATGATAATACAATTTTGATTCATGTTTTTTTCTCTGTTTTTCTTGCTTCTTAAAAGCAGAATTCTCTTCTTTGGTGATATTTATGTAGAAGCATGTATCTGTAGAACTCATGATATATTGAGGACCTGGATTCAGCAAAATGTTTTTGTTATCTTCCTTTCTAACACCAATCAGACAGACTCCAAACCTTAATTAGAAAAGGAAAGGCATGGTTCATTTTGCATAGGTAATATATACCAGAATTTCCACTGTCAAAAATAAACCCCCAGTATACTTTTGCAGAATATCAACATTTGCACATTTTTGGATGACAAATGCTTGAAAAATATTGTCTCCCAAACAGACCACTTCTGATCAATCAGTATTTATGAACTCATGAATCCCTATGCATTTGAATCCAGAATTTTTATTGATCCAAATAATATTCTTCTAATGCTGTGCCAGCTGATTTTTTTTTTTTCCTATCAGATGAATAATCCCTTCTGGGAAAATATTAGTAGAAGAATTGATATATAATATTGAAAATTATTAATCACGTTAAATTCTTCTATTATTCATATGTAATGGAAACAATATTTGGAATTCCTTTTTGCAATTCACTCCTAGAAAAGTATTTGGTTAGTGACAGAAAATAAGGTACTAAAGAAAAAAATCTTTCACTCGAGTATGAGAATAAAATCAGTGTTCAGGATTTGCTTGATGTTCATTTTGTTAAATATATGAAAATATACACAACTTGTGTTCAGTTTGTATGTTCACCTCACTGAGCAGCACTGAATAAGTGATGCATGATCTGGAACCTAAAGCAGGTATGTTAGCACGTAATAGAAAAAATATGGTTTTACTTTGAACAATTATCAGAATGTAGCACATGCCACCTGTAAAATGAGCATTTCACATAAGATGAACATGCTAGAAGGAAGCTAGATTTCTAGCTGACTCCCAAATATATTAAATATGCTGACAGCCACACGCCCTTTTCTAGATTATTTTGGACATCAAAAGGGACTAGTGTTCTCATATAACCTTTCTAAGGTGCAAATTTTCCTGGTTGCCAGGCTTATCCTGTTGTCACAATTTAAACCCAGAAACACAGCTCATGCACTGACTCCCCCCCTTGTTCCCCCAACTCCCAGAGAGTTGGGGAGGAGAATCCAAAGAATGTAGCTCCCACAGGTTGAGATAAGAACAGTTTAATAACTACGGTATAACACAAATCACTACTGCTACTACCAATAATAATAATGATAAAGAAAATAACAAGTAAAGAGAATATAACACCTCACCACCCGCTGACCAATAACTCACCCCACCCTGCCCGAAGGAGCACTGACCGATACCTCCACGAACCCCCCCAAGCACTAGCCCTTCCGGGTAACTGTCAGTTACATCCTGAGCATGACGTGCTGTGGTATGGAATACCTCTTTGGCTAGCCTGGGTCAGGTGTCCTGTCTCTCCTTCTTCCCGTCCTCCCCTCCTCCCTGGCAGAGCATGAGGCTCAGAAAGTCCTTGGCCAGAGTAAACATTTGAGCAGTAACTCAAAACATACTTGCTATCAGCAACCGTTCCCAGCCCGAAAGTCAAAACACAGCACTGCACCAGCTACCAAGAAGGAGAAAAAATGACTGCTACTGCTGAACCCAAGACACCTGTATATCCTTTATATTCTTTTTCTCTCAGACTGAGCTGGCCTATACCAAACCAGCATGAGCTTTTACCTGACCATCTATAACTTCTAGAAAAGTATTAACAAAATATATTAGCGGCCAGATACTTCAACCTAGAAACAGAGTAATGTGTAATACTGCATCTTTGATTATGGAGCTATAATGCTGGCAAAACAAATAATTATTTGTTTAGACTTTAAATTGTTGATAGGAAAATAAACATACTTTTTATGAGCATGGAAAGAAGCATATGTGAAGCTTTTCCCCTCATACTCAGCAAAAAAAGTACTTTCTTCCAGGTTAATATGATGCACTTCATTACCAGAGCATCTGCCATACATTTTCTGCCATTGTTCTGATGATTGCTGACTCTCCCTGAAATATGTACAGACAAAGAGGACAATTTAAAACTTCATGTAAAATTATTATAAATCAGAAGAGTAATTTATGGCAATAGAAACTACGAATATTTATTAGAAGGATCTTATAGGCTAGTCTGAAAAGTATTTAAAATCAAAGCTTAGTAATGATGCATGTACAGAGGTTATTTTAAGGAATTAGATATTTTCTAATAGGCATATAAGATTATGCACATTAATATCACAAAAAATATGGCTACATTCCTTAAAATTCATACCATTGCTTCAGATGTTTTATGGCAGATTGTGTAGTTCTTGCCAGAAGTAGGTAAAGAATAATTAAAAATAGCTTAGTAGGAAAGACCCATTTGATTTTAGTCACTTTATCTGCAAGAAATATTTTTTTCTAAATTTGCTTATTGATAATCTTCAGTATTTACTCAATGAACATTTTTAGTTACTCTGCCTTGTATACTATGGCAAGTATATACCTTCTTTTTTCAAGTGCAAGAAAATAAATTATAATTTTAACCATATTAAGCATACCATCCTTTATTGTATGATATTAAGCATATCATACTTTACTGTATGGACCGTTAGTGTAAATGTTCCAAACCTCAGCTAACACCAAGAGTTGCAGAGTTGAGGCTTCTCTGAATTCTTAACTTTCATGTGCAAACAAGGTTCTGGCTGAATGATTTTTAATGGATATAATGGATGCATATATATATGTGTATATATGCAGAATGTACATAAAAATCATACATATGGTGTGTTTTGCCACCTGGAGCTAGGGTCTCAAGATATTGGAACATGCTTCTTTGTGCTTATTTATACATTTTTAATATCATAGCACAGTTCCCGTTTTTCTTCAATTTACCTTTCTTCTCCACCCTCAGTGTAGAAATATTTTGTTTCAAGATTGAAGTAAGAAAATCATTTTTATTGCAACAGTATTAACAAACAGTGCTTTAGATGCAGAATAAGAGAGCTAGAAATGTAATTACAGGACAAAAAAATTCCATATTTCACTTTTCCCTCTAGGATAAAATGTTCACCTGTTTAAAGTCTGCTTGGTTCCAGTTAGTTGTCTAAAAGCGTCCCATGGAGCTGTTCTGTAAAGACCACATCAAGTTTCAAGTCAGAAAGGCTATTTTCTTCCAATATTTTGTATCACAATATAAACCCTAAGGAAGTTCTATTACTTGATTAGATAACTAGATAACACTTAAAGATCAATAATAAGATTATAGTTAAGATTCAAGGTAGAATTTTTGTGGTTTACAGACAAAAAGCTAAGAAGACAATGGGATTATTTACATCTAGTTTCTTTAATCTGAAAAACAGCTTTAAAGACCAAAGTCAGCTCATATAAACAGCAGCAAACTTCCCCACTTTTAATGGCAAGTTGATCTGGCCAAAGTTCCTTAGAAAATGAGCATTTTTCTCCAGTTTCTTCAAACAGTAATACTAGAAGTGCTTTTTAATGTATGTGCATATGTGTCTTTTCACTTACTGTTTGTTGTATTATCATTCTAATTAGGATAATAGGGAATAATATTTTTCCCTGTGTTTTGCGGCTATGTGCTCCCTTCAACTTCCAGTGATTTCCCAGGATACTTATCTTCCTGAATATCAGAAATGAGCTGGCACTGTTAACAATGTCAACACTATTTCTTAATAAATACTCCCTGTGGAGTAGGTGGCACATCATTTGTAAAAGTACAACAAACAGTTGGGACAATGATTTATCAATGAACTGTCAATAAACATTTTAATTCTATTAAAATGAATGTCATAAAGTCTATTATATAAAGAAGTCAAATACTGACAGGAATTTAAAATTCAATACCTACATAAATTTAATATAGGTGCTGGTAATAACCAGAATAAAGGATAATTAAACAGGTAAATATGTAAAGGAAAGCAGTTCACTGTTAACATTGGAAGTCTACTTAACAAATTTCACCATTATTTAGACATATTTTAGCAGTTTGTTTGGATATAAATGCAAATATAGTTAAAATTTTTATTTGCAGCTTAGCTAATCCATTTTCACTTTTTTACTTAGCCAAACTCAAATGTTCATCTGACATATTTATATGCATAAAGGTAATTTAACCTAGTTTAACAAATAGCAGTTATTTACCTATTGTTCAACATTAGAATTTATCTAGAAAATAATAAAAAACCCTACTCTGATTTATAAATTAAAGTCCAAAGCAGTTTGATGTCTGCTGTACAGTGACAACCTGCAGATGCTCAAAACAGACGTCTATTGTAAAATCAGATTTCTCCCTGAAAACAATGAAGTGCCGAACCATTTTTTTTACCAACACAGTTCAAACACTCCACAGTCAGTTCAAAACTCAGGAGATTCTTATGAAGAATATCAGTTTTAAAGGGTTTTTTTTTTCTCTAAAAATCAATGTATACTCAAGCAGGAAGTTTGAAAGTAAATTTCTTGATTTGAAAATAATTTTTAAGTATAATACTTCTGATTATCAAATTTATACTTCTATTTAGGTATGAATTTATTTGTTATCAAGTGTTTAAATCAATTATGGTATCACACCTAAAAATACGAATAAAAGTAAAATAAATATAAGAAAATTGGGACATTGAAGTGATGATTCAGGAAAGAAATTATTTTCACATATTTAAATATTTTGTATGATTTTTCAGTTGTGTGATTTTTTTTATTTTGTTTTTTTTTGTCCTTTGCATTTAGAATATTACATTCAAGAACCAAATACTTATTAAAAATCAATAGTTGAATGTCTAAGTGTTACAAAACATCTAAACTTAATTTTTCACAGACATAAAACTTCTAGATTAAAGATGGACTGCCTAACAGTTCTTAAGCAAAAAGTAAGCTCAAGTACATTAGTTAGTGTTTTCAGTAGCACAGTAGGGTGTTTTTAATAGGATCAGAGCAGTCTAGGAAAAAAACAGCTTTGTCCTAATTTCCTAATTTTGAATGCTTGACTTGGTGGCATTTATCATACAATGAACAGATTTACGCATTTGTACAAAACTTAAGTGAAAAATTAAAATCACAGTTGAGTTGGGGTTTTGAGAGCATCTTCCAGCATTTCCAAGGTATTTTAAAAAGATATACAGAATAAAAGGGGAAGAAAAATCCTACAAGTTTTGACATTATGTACCTTTACATACTCTTAAAAGTATGTACATTTTTAGCTGTTAAGTATACTACCCTTCTTTAATGTATATATAATATGAAAGAACTAAAACAGGCTCTGTATTCTGTCAGACAATGAAAGCTAGAGAGATGAAGGATGTATTTCATCATGATTCTTTTACAAGTTTTTGGTTTGGGTTTTTTGGTTGGTTGGTATCTTAATAGTAGTATATACTTACTGTCCCCTAGACGTATGAACCAGAAGTGTGATTAATGTAGAGGTAGCTGGGCATATACAATTTAGAGCTAGCATAGCATATTTGAATTCTTCTTCACACACAACATGATCTGTAGAAGAAAAAAGAAAACACATAAACTGTTTTACAAATATACTTCCTTTCCTTGTCTAGGAAAATGGTGAAAATGGGGACAATCAAAATATGTCTCCATATCTTCATCTTCCACTTGAACCTGGAGAGCAGCTCTGCGTGATTTGCTCCGTCTATGCTATCACTGAAACTGCATGAGCATAGTTGATTTTGCAACCAGTTTATGCTTTCTGTACTGCAGCTACACATAGAGAGGATGCAATGTCTCTGTGAGTCCCACTATTTTTCTGCACTAGATGTGAAAGCCATGCAGCATAGTCCAGATTTTATCTTTTTCAACTTCTGCAGTCTTGCATATCTGATACAGAGACATCAGGCATTGTACAGAGATATAATTTTGTGTTCACGCAATAGTATACTGCAGTGCAGGACTTCTGACCAATCAGGCTGTACTGACTTGCAGACTGGTATTTGTCAGTGGCTCTGGGATTTTGCATTGCACTTCAGTATGTGATGTAGATTCAACTAATATCCTGCCAGGAACTGCTGACAGCTGCTCTCTCCTTGCAATGTAGGCAAGTAGGGTGTTTTTTTTTCCATTTACAACTTTCCATTTTTTTCACCCCAGTGCTTTTCTGGCTTTTGTAATCACAAAATTGTGCTTTGTTCTTGAGAGTCCTTACAAGAAAGTATGTCTGCAACATTAGTACTTGCTGTGATGGAATAGTACTACAGAGATACTATTCTTTTCTGTCTTTTAATGGAACTTAGTGGGGGGAAGTAAGAAGAGAAAGCAATAGAAGCATTATATGCAGTTCTTTATATTGACTTGCATTTAAATCTGTCAAATTTTCTGCACATGCTTTCAGTATTTTATGAATTATTATTCAACTTGCTAGTGTTTAAAATTCAGGTCACAGTTAAATGCTCTCCAGTGCTGGTGACAGCATGAAAAGGAAATAGAAATCACTCTTTAATGTCATTCTTGTATACCTGCGACAGTATAAAAATGGGTACAAGGGAAAAGCACAAACTTCTTGTCAGTGTAGAAACTTAGGGTTTTCTAAGGTCATGAAAGCAGCTATTGCATGTCAAGTAATTTTTTTTTTCTTCTCACTTCATAAACAGAAATCTGAGTGGCTACATACCTCTACTTCTAATTGCACTAATGTATAATTGAAAGCTTTAGAATCACCTTGCCTCTCTAAGCTACTTTCCATACAGATTTTGTAGTAAAGCTACACGCATGCCATTTAATGATAATAAAAGTGAGGGTGTACCTTGTATGCCTTCTCTATCCCTTTTTTGAAATTTCTAGAGTCTCTTCAGTAACAGAATCATCAAAAGGAGAAATTCATTCATTTTCTGAATATCAAGGCTTATTTAAATATCATAGGGGAGGAATTAATTTAGTTATATGAAGACTGTGAAATACAGAACAAAATAAGAACTAAATATATTTCAGTTGTAGCAATTAAATGTTTCCTGCAGAAAATATTTCTGACAGAAATATATTCATTTAGTTGACCATGTGCCATTAATAAATCTATCTGAATGTTATACTAGAGGTTTTGAGAGAGTAAGACATAATCTACACATTGGATGGAATATCATCTGCATTCTATTATCATTAACCAGATGGCAAAGATTTATGAAAGTAACTATTGATTTTCTAAAGGAATGAGAATTCTGCATATTTTTTAATTTGTGTAAGATTTTGCCAGCCTCCCCTTTTTTTAGAACGTTGTTACATTGTACAGCTAATGCTTTTGAAAATAGAAGCAAGGAAAAATATACAGGAAAGTTATTTTATCATCTGCTATTTCAGTTCTTGAATCAAATTGTACATGCTGACCTAAATATATGTAAATGAAAATAATAAACCATGTATGGCGCAATGCAAATTAAATGTATATCTGAATTAAATTCTCCATATATTCTATACTGTAATGTATAGTTGACTTTTGGATGGATTTTATGCAAAATACTGTGTTAACAAAGCATATAGGACATAGCAAACAGATTGCTGTCCTACAATTGTCATCTTTATCTCTTATGTGTAAGAGATTCACATTGTGTTTTTACATCAGGAGTAGTGGGGCTGGGACTTGTAGGACTATTTCCCCTCTGTTGTAGTCCTTGAGCTTGTGAGAGCTATTTATGGCCTCCAAGACTCGTTATGCATCTGTAAAATGTGTATAACAATAGTGCTCTACCTATTTCGGAAGTGTTTTGAAGTTTTTGAATTCTCAGAGGTATTTTGCAAATATTTTGTTAAAGATTCTTCAGTGATCAAATTACTGTGATTAGAAATACTGTAGCCATTTCAAACATGGAGAGGTACTATGGGTTCCTCCTCTTGTCAGGAGTTCTTAGAGACAGATCAGGTCAAAAATAACTTGCTTATTTCTCCATTTGATAGATTATAGTTTGCCTATAATGTTACTGTATTTGATATTTATGTTCAGGACTTCTATTGCGGAGCCATGGTGAGAATTACACAGAAGTCTACCTGATGCTTTCTAAAGTGAGTAGGGAGGAAGCTGGGTAACAGCTCTCCCACTCCTCAGGTCTGGGACATTTGTCAGGACCTGTGACAGCAGGTACTAGAATCAGCAAATTACTCAGTGTGACAGTGAAGCAGCAGACGAAACCTGAAGTTTATCTTGAACTGATTATCAAATATGTCAAATCAGTTTACTAAACACAAGTATTTTCACCACATTTATACTAAAGAAATCATTTAGAACTTCCAGAAGCTGCAGTTTCTGTTGAAAATGTGTTCTGACAGAAAATTTGTTGCTAAGTCTGCCTCAAATAGATGTAGCAATGCACTGCAGTGAGTTATGGCTTCTGTTATGTTCTTGAAGATGAAACAGTACTCAATACTGATCATCATACTGAAGCATCAGCCCTGTAGTAATAATGTTCCTAGACCTGATACAATTATTCTGAGAAACTTTACTTTTGTTGATTTCATAAGTTAACATGAGCACAACCAGATTAGATGTAGAAAAATGTCCATCCATTATCTCTAGACTATTTTAATCTGTAATTACATAGATTAACCAGCTGCATTCAAAATCTATTTCAGTGATTCTGGACTATGCTCCTTTTGAATAAACTACTGAAGGTTTAATGTCAGACTTCACCAATCTGCTAATTCATTGGTGCATTTTGAATAGACAATGTCAAAAATATGCCCAGTTCCTGGAATCGTGATTATATATAATTTCTGAATATTCAAGGTAAAGGTGATTAATTTATTTTCTAGCATACATATAAATTCAACTCAAACCCCAGGCAATTTAGTCTCTGAATTATGAAAGTATTTTGCTCCTCTGTCGACAACCTTCAATTTATTTCATGTATGTGCTGAAATACAAGGCCAGATGCATACAGTAACGTTACGTGGCCTTCTGTAGCCCTGTGTGTTTGAAGGAAAAGCTGGAAGATTTAGGAAACCATATGTAACTGCCAGTGAGGAAAAGTGAAGTATTACTGAAAGAAAAACTGTGCATGTCAAGGCATTGGTATATTAGAAATTACAAAGAAAAATATCAGTGTTTCAGCTGAAGACATAAGACGGATGTTTCCTTGTCTATCTGATAACTGTCATGTTTGAGTAACTGTAGACTTACAGAGTGTTCACACCTTAAACTTGAAAGGAGTTTGCTGGGAAAAACACTTACTGTGACCTGTGCTTTTCAGATTCCATTGAAGAATCATATTCAAGCACAGAGAAATTTTTCCACCGTATTAATATAAGCAGAAGTTACCATTTTAAACAAAGTAGATAGGAAGGTGTGTGTCTGTCATCAAATGAAGACAGGAAACCTGCCTTTCTGACAGGCCACGTTATCCTGTGCAGTGTCTCCATTCTTTTGTTGTAATGGGAATAACGGGAATAACTTAAAACAGGTACTTGACTTATATACTATTTCTGAAGTGTAAGGCAGAAAATCTCCAGGATGCTCTTCCACAGGAAAATGCAGTCAGGTTTTAAATTTCAGGAATGTATTATGCAGTCTAGGATAACTGGTCAACCTGATAGAAACTGTTGAGAAACTGGGTTTCCAGAGTTTTACACATTTTGAATGCAGTTAAAAGTTAGACTTCTATTAGGAGGATGTTCTGGACTCTTACGTTGGATTTTTTCTAAATTTAAAAACTTTATTTTTGACAGTTATAGCCTATAAACCTGAGTATAAAGGGGAAAAAAAGTCCTACTACTGAATATTTCTGGTTCATAAAAATGCACAATATTTTTTTGGGAAACATCCAGAAGTAAGGATTCATTTGTTAAAGGAGTATCAAATTTGAGAGAAGCTTTTGCATTAAGGCAGTAATAAAGCAGTTCAGAATCATAATAGGAAAAGCATTTAGAAAAATGTTCCATATGGTTATAACAAATTTTGTTCATAAGTACTCAGGACAGGGCTATAGTCCGCAACACCCACTGGGTATGTATTTCAGAATGAAGAATTGGGTGTGATTAATAACCAAAGTAGAGTCCTTTCAGGAAAATGTATGCACACTAGTGTTGTTCTCATGACTACCAGTGGCCTTACCATTTGCACTAGGTAAGTGTCCAGTGGTGGTTTATACCATGTTTGTAAACTTGCTGAATTTAAAACAGCATTAAAATGTTTCTGTGCTATTCTTGAGTAGCATTAAATTAATCTTGCTGTTTACTTTTTTTTTTAAAAAAAAAAAAAGGTCCAAATTCTCAGTCTAAGACTTAGAACAGATATGGAAAAATACCTCTGTTTTTCAAGTCTAGTTGTATCATAGGCTCCTACAGAGACAAACCATTAAGAATAATAAAACGCTCAAAAATACAATTAGGAACAACAAATTAACATGGTTACCGATAAAGAAAAGTGGCCATGGCTAGGGAGAAGAGATTACATTTGAGCTGTGTGGTTTTAAGATGGAGATGAAAAAGCACCATCATTCTTGTCACAGCATGAGCCTTATTCCCTGCTGCACCATCTCACAGTTTGAGATTACACTTTTATAACTTCAGAACTGCTGTGACTTTTTCCTTCTTTACAACCTAGTGGTAAACTCACTAGCTTTTAGAATTATAGCTTTAACTGTTGCTCTGGAATTGCTCTGCACTGGAATTTACTTTTTCATCGCATTATGGGATGATGGAGGAGACTAATATTTTTCCATAATGGGGTTGGTTTTTTTGTAATTTTGCATGAATCAGCAATCTTTTCTTCCTTAAAATATCCCTCAAGAAAATAGAGTTTTCAAACTTACAGTTGAAAAGGAAAGCTTTGCTTCTTACTTCATAGAAAGATTTTTCCAAAGATAGGCAAAATAAGTTAATCATAAAAGTGTTTGTGTGGTTTTGCACATAAGCATAATACATATGTATGTAAATACGTGTGTGTGTTTATATATAGACAGAGAAAAAGAGACCTATCTACATAGCACACAGAAACAGTTTGTCAATTAAAGCTGGTAATCTTTTCTTTTAAGAGTGGATTTGTTTGGCTTTCTAAATATCATTTTGCATTTTATGTAATAGTTTCTAAGATACACATTTTACTGTATATAGAATTAAATTATATACCTCTTTCCAAAATATTTGAAAGTACTTAAATAATGTTTTTCAGCCCACTTAGGAAAAACAGTCCAAGAGGACGATTTTCTTTTCCAATTGTTTGTTGGGGAAAATTTGGCTTCTTCTGAGATCTTCCCATATACCCCATAGTAACAGTATGTTTTAGTAGACAGAAGCAATTTAAAGACATGGATATGGTTGGACATCTACCTGAATTTACAATTGAGAAGTAACAATTGCATATTAAATAATTCTACTTTGCATACTACGTAACATAATAGAGCAATAATCCTTGAAGGTGCTTATAAATAGGACTTTAATGTAAAATATGACATTTTACTATTGATAGGGTATATACAGCCTATGAGTTATTTTACAATATGCACTCTTAAGCTGGTTACAACCAGTAAATTTCCCTAGGGAATCTCACTTTGCTTGTGTGTTTATGAAGCAAACTGACAGATATTAATAAGTGTTTCGAATGGCTGAAATCTTACCTGCGAACTTGATGTGGAATTTATTCTCAGGTTTCAGTATTTGGACATACAAAGGACAATTCGGAGCAAAGTCTTTAACTGCCCATGCTCTTAAAATGGTTTGATGATCCTAGAATAAAGAGTACAAGGTGATGACAATGAAATAGAAATAACTATTATCTCTTGTCAGACTAATTCCATTGAAGAAAACTCATTTTAAGACCATATAATACCAGCTGGTGTGCATGTTATATAAGTGTGCTGCCGTTATGTATGACACATTTAACTACATAAATATATACACACACAACCCAGTAATTCTTCTGACACAGACATGGCTGAGGTACTCTCACTGTTCATCAACAAAGTGTCTCAGACGTCTGCTTTCAGGCTTCAAGCAGGAGGAGAATCACCAGCAGTGGATGATTTTAGACAGGGATTGCTCCAGAGAACACAAGTCATATGAGCCCACAGGATGAGATGGTTAGATGTCCCACACGACATCCTTGTCTCTAAATTGGAGAGACATCAATTTGATAGGTAGACCACTGGCTGGATGGCCACACGCAAAGAGTCGTGGTCAACGGTTCAATGTCCGGCTGGAGACCAGTAACAAGTGGTGTCCCTCAGGGATCAGTGTTGGGACCGGTCTTGTTCAACATCTTTGTCGCTGACATGGACAGTGGAATTGAGTGTGCCCTCAGCAAGTTTGCTGATGACACCAAGCTGTGTGGTTCGGTTGATACACTAGAGGGAAGGAATGCCATCCAGAGAGACCTTGACACACTTGTGAGGTGGGCTGATGCCAACCTCATGAAGTTTAACCATGCCAAGTGTAAGGTCCTACACCTGGGTCGGAGCAATCCCAGGCACAGCTACAGGATGGGCAAAAAGGAAATTCAGGGTAGCCCTGAAGAGAAGGACTTGGGGTTGTTGGTTGATGAGAAAATGAACATGAGCCAGCAGTGTGTGCTTACAGCCCAGAAAGCCAACCATATCCTGGGCTGCATCAAAAGAAGCATGACCAGCAGGTCAAAAGAGGTGATCCTGCCCCTCTACTCTGCTCTTGTGAGACCCCACTTGGAGTATTGTGTGCAGTTCTGGTGTCCTCAACATAAAAAGGACATGGAACTGTTGGAACAAATCCAGAGGAGGGCCACGAGGATGATCAGGGGACTGGAGCACCTCCCATATGGAGACAGGCTGAGAAAGTTGGGGCTGTTCAGCTTGGAGAAGAGAAGGCTGCGTGGAGACCTCATAGCAGCCTTCCAGTATCTAAAGGGGGCCTACAGGGATGCTGGGGAGGGACTCTTCATTAGGGACTGTAGTGATAGGACAAGGGGTAACGGGTTGAAACTTAAACAGCAGAGGTTTAGATTGGATCTAAGGAAGAAATTCTTTACTGTGAGGGTGGTGAGGCACTGGAATGGGTTGCCCAGGGAAGTTGTGAATGGTCCATCCCTGGCAGTGTTCAAGGCCAGGTTGGATGAAGCCTTGTGTGATATGGTTTAGTGTGAGGTGTCCCTGCCCATGGAAGAGAGATTGGAACTAAATGATCTTAAGGTCCTTTCCAACCCTAACTATTCTATGATTCTATGATTGGAGTGCTAGAACACTCAATAGACCCTACACTCAATAGAACCTACACTCAACAACCATCTCATAACCGACCAAAATGAAGCCAGTCTGTGCACATTGATGAATGGTTGGAAGACAAGAGACAACGAATATAAGTTAAAAAGAGAGATTCAGGCAGGATATACAGAGAAACATTTTCCCCATAAAAACAGTCACACAGTGGAACAGGCTGTGCAGAAAGTATTATGTTGTCTCAACCCTTCAGCACTTTTACATCAACCCAATAAAGCCCTGAGCAATGAGGTCAATGTTCATGACGGACTCCTTTAAGACTAGAGACCACCCTTGAAACCTCCCTTATTCTGTGATCCAAGTATAATATATTCTATTTGTTGGAATGCAGAATAGAGTGTTTGTTTCTAGAAATCTACTAATAAGGTATTTTGTCCTTCTATCTTTCCACAAGTGTTGGGAATCACATAATTTGGAAGGGTGGCATTTGGATGCAAAAGAATTATGTGAAAATTTAGATGATAGTATGAGTCATGTCTAATTAAGAATGATGTATTCGATGTGTCCTTCTGAAGAGATTCATAATGTAAATAACATTAAATGTTATCAGGAGTTCAGAGTTTAAAATTTTGGATCATTCTGAAAAATATCAGCTCAATTAAAAACAGAGCTCCTTTTTTTTAGCAGTTGAGACATTTGCATAACTGATGTCAGAATTTAGACAGCTAGTGACCAAAGATTCCAAGAGATTTTCCAGACTGTTATTTTTTTGTACTTGTTACCACATGTCAAGAGTGAGCTAACTGCAGGATGAATACTGTTATCCCATAAAAGCAAAGTATGTGATAATACATTAATATAGTGAATGTCATGAAATATGGCTAATCTCAGTGTATCGGCCATCAGGTTTTACTTATTTCAGAGCTAAAAAAGGAATATCTGAGACTGCATGTAGGAAACAATACTTGGGTTGAAATACCTTGCCTAATAATGAAATCGGTGGTATTAAAAGATAAAGTATAAGGAATGATTCATTATGTTTGAAGCATCAGCAATAAGAAAAGCTTTCAGACTCGTGAACACAGGGGAAAACTTCTGCCTGGAATATGGTGTAATTGACATCTTCAAACCATAATATTTTAATGCCAATTGAGGGAATGTAATGCCAGCACTTTAGAAGTAACAAATGACTCTAATGGGATAGATGGTGGTTATACAGATATACTACAGCAGGAGTAAGGGGTTTGGGAGTAGATTTGAAAAACCTCTTGTTGTTCAAGATGTTATTTCAACTTTAATGCAGAAGGTGTTACAGAAGCACATTCAGAATAGCTTGCCATGATAGTGTGGCTTCATTGAATAGGATTTAACCTTACCAGTTTCCTCTCTTCCTTTCCGTTGCAATCATTCAAAGACCACACTGGCTTACAAGAACAGTGAGAAAAGGCTGTTTGCTGTATGCCACATGCATAGAAATACAGCTTTTATTCAATGAAATTTAAGTAAATTATTTCTTTCATTCTTACTACGTATATGACTAAGATTAAATTTACTGTGATAAATCAAAACTGCACCAGTAAATGCACTTTGGTTGTACATTTCCAACTAAGTTTACTATTCCTCTTTTTCTTTCAATGTTAAATATTTTCTCTTTTTTTTTCTCTTTTTAATTATTTTGTCTAAAAAGCCTATTTTTGTCAGAAGGTCCAAGAATTGTTAACAATAAGAATGAAAAATGCATATTAAAATTATTCAAACAGCACCATTTTATAAAAAAATGCAAACCTAGACCCACAGGATTGAGTATATAAATCTCAACACAAATATTTTTAATTGTATAAAAAAAAATCCCTAAAATTAAAATATCTTGATGATTATTTGGCACATTTGCAGTTTTAAGACTGAAATATGTATTGCTTTCCATTTGCTAACTCTTTTTTTGAAGAAGCAGGCTACAAATATGAAATATATATATACAATGAATACTTAAGTGCCATATATAGCTTTGTAAGACAAACTCAATGTGTATGTACTTTTAAGATAGTAATCTTAGATTATTGTTTCATTTTCTCTCTATTCGTCTCTTTGGTATACACATGTATTTGTGTACAGAAAACTTTTATTTGGGCTTTCATGTTTTTCACTCACTCTCCTAAATTCTGCACTGGAGAACCACTCCCGGGGAGAGAAATGAAAATACAGATAGGTACTTTAAGTGATTTCTTAGATTCATTCTTCTCATATTATATAGGTGACTCTCTATGTATATACCAATTTCTATACTATATTACAGTGACTTTAAAAAGTGTTCAGACTTCTCCCAGGTAAAAAGGAGGTATATATGTACATACTATGAACAGAGATAAACTGAAACAAAACTATGCTTCTATTCACATTATGAAATATGTTTCTTTGAGAGATAAGGGAAAAAGAATACATTCTCTTCTGTGTGCTTTCCATACAATGAATTGCACTGTGATCATAAATTACCACTGATACTGATGCTGACAAATATGGAGGTGATATTTATGTTTGTGTATCAAAACATGTAAGTTTTAAAATGGGTGTAACAGGAATTTAAATTATCAGAACTCAAGGCAAGACCTTTATTTAACATGTATTTTTAAATAGTTCTGTTAATTTTTTCTTGCCATGCATAACTTGATAAATTAGTTACGTCTTCCTATCCACTACATACCTCTTGTCATGCTATTAGGGCAGTGTATCTTAGATTACCAGTACAGCAGTGTCACACGATTTGATAAATGGAAGTGGAAATAAAAAGGTGCAAGCTTGAACTCAGCCATCTCTGAATTTTCACAAAGCATCAGAACAAATCTGTCAGCAATAGGAATAGTCTTTTATATATTTATATAGCTTATTAATGAGTTATATAAAGGATAATTTAAAAGGCACTTCTCTTCCCACCCCTTCTGCACTGTTTTCAGGCACCTTAGTTTTGTGGAGCAGTTTGATGTAGGCTTTTGAAGTCTTGAATTTACTGGCTAATTTTGTTGTGTGGTACAGCCTGCTGTTCTGTATCTATCCATCATAACAAAACCCAAACCAAAAAAAGTCATCCAGACTTCAGTGCAATTTGAACTCTCTTAAAGAGCTGCATTCTCCAGAACTGAAACAGACATCTGTCCTGCTTGCTGTAGCAGATAAGCAGCTTACATCTTGGTCTGAGAAGTCAAAATAGTATTTGATAGAATAAAATCTGGCAGAGATTTGTCTTGGCAGAGAAGAGAAAGTTTCTGGTGGGAGACTTTGGAAAGCTGACAAATTCTTGGTCTGACTGCTGAAGTTCCTACTGGTCCAAGTGAAAAAAAGAGGAAACTGACACTTTTTATGAAGTAACTGCATGTCACCTGTTATTGTATTTTTCTTGAGATCCATAGATCTGAAGCAATGCAGACTTTGGCACTAGAACTTCTTACTAACAGAACAGCAAGCAATGAACAGCCATCAGTATCCATGGCAAATGAGTAGATCCTCTGCTGAGGACTGTAGCTGGGGAGATTGAAAACCCTAATGGACTTCGAAAAATCACGAGTAACAACAGCTGTTCTGGTTGGGAATCTCCTCAATGCATCTGTTAAGTCTTATTTTGACAGCTGCCAGATGCAGGAGAGGGTCCAAGGCACTCCCAATGGTTTTTCAGTTTGTCAAGCACAGCAGGGTGAAAAATCAGGTGCCGTCACAAAGATTCCTACTGGGATGACAACTGAACTTCTCTCAGCACAGTCACAAACTGTAACCTTATGAAGTTCTTGTGACTCGAGCTGGAACATTGTAGGAAATTGAATCCATTTCACTTGAAAGCTCTAGGGGGCAGTGAAATCAAAATTTAAAAAAAAAGAAAACAGTTGTCCTGTTTTCTACTTGCAGTGTAAATAACTGCATTCCCTGAGAAAAAGAAATCTAAACAGCATTATAAAAAATGGAAAGGGGGCATCCTGTTTAAAAGCTTCATATGACGTTGATCCTCAGAGTGTCATTGCTACAGTTGAGATATTGTGCCATCATGACTAGCCAGCTAGTCACCCAACAGGTCATTCTGTCCCAGAAAAAGCTAACAGGATTGTGTCTTCAGTAAGATTTGCCTGTTTGTATGCTCTAGACACCCTGATAGATGAGACTGGATAATGGTCTGTACTGAAAGCTGAAATGTGGCAGGTGTTTTTTGGGGCACATTGTCTCTGAGAGCAGAAAGACTGCTTGGAGGGAGTTGTAACTCACCATGACTGAAAACTCTCAGAAGTTACTGGTATTTTCCCAGGTATTTGCAAGAACTGTTGCTTGCTCTCTACTTAAATACCCTTAACACTTCCAAACAGTATCTTTGCCTTACTTGACTACTTCTGGATTACTTTCTGAGGGTTCAGTGGCTTTTACTGTTGTCTTTTCAGGAGTCCGTTGCTGATTAACCAAATTCAAAGCTATTAGTTCAGTAAGTTTGAATATTATTGTAGGAGCAAAGATTTCTTTCTCAGGGAGATCAGTGACTTTCTGCGAGTTATAGATCCTGCATTGGTTCTTTAGCTTTGCAAAAAACATAGTTTTTATAGCACGCTGATAGTCTACAAAAAATTAAGTTAACATAAGAAGGATGTGGACCTGCCTGAGTAAGTCCAGAGGATCTCCTTTGATCCTGTTGGGCAATTTGTAAGCATCTTAATTTAACGCTGTGAACATTCAGACTTATTCTGATTTTCCTTTGGAGTTCAAGACTAAACAGACAAATGTGCAACAATTTAGCATGCATTTCATGGTGAAAAATTCGAAATTGTGTTCATACATCCTTCCTCAGTGGACTTTTTTCCTGGATATTTGTGATTAGTAGGCAATTTTATTAATGTGAAGAGTTCTAGTTCATGTTAAAATTATTACTGTATCACAGATATGCTAAGTAGAAGCTTATATTAGCAGTCTTCCTTTGTGGACAGTAACTTACTTGACTAGATACCTAGTAACACGGGCCAAAACCATAGTAACTTAAATGAAGACTCTTGCGATTTTTCATATTTAAAATTGGACAACATGAAAAATGGTTAAATATTCTCTTGTTACTACAAGACAAGGTGGAATGGCTTTGAACTGAAAGAGGGTGGATTTAGATTAGATAAGAGGAAGAAGTTCTTTACCATGAAGGTGGTGATGCACTGGAACAGCGTGCCCAGAAAAGTTTGGCTGCCCCATCACTGGCAATGTTCAGGGCCAGGCTGGATGGGGCTTGGAGCAACCTGGCCTAGTGGAAGGTGTTGCTGCCCATGACAGTGGGGTTGGAACCAGGTTTCTTTCAACACAAATTATTCTGTGATTCTATGATGTTGGTTATTTGGCATTAGTCCCAAATTAATTTATTATTCAGTCTTTGAGTAGTAAATTTTCTATACTTCAACAGTTGTGAAAGGAAATGTCAGTCCGTTGACAGATATCTATTTTCTGATTTAATACATATAATTCTTTGAATTGGTTTAGTCCAGGTAATTTGTATAAAACATTTTTTACATAGTATTACGCTTTTTAGTGATGGATGACTAAGTGTCAATGTATTTATAAGGTACCACAATACTGCTAGTTTGATATTCTGCCATTGTTCTATAAAAAGGGAAAGAGCTACTGTATTCTGCATGAGAATTGTTTTTTCTTTGAAGTTCTAGATTCATAAATTAATGAAATCCTGTCCTTATGGAATCCAACAGAAACTTTTTCATTCTCTTAACTGAGACAAAACATTCATCCCACATGCAGAATCTCTGTATAAATCAGGTAAGTTTAATCTTCCATTCACAGAATTAAGTCTCAGTCCCTGAGAGAGAATAGGGGCAGTAACAGTATAAACAGCACACACATTAATTCTTCATTATTTCTTCAAAACTTACAGCTGCTGTCCGGTCCACCTCACAGCGGCTACTCAGAATGAAACACGCTTCTGCATCATCCATTCTAGAAGAGGGAAAACAAGCCTGTTACTTGCCAAGAAAATACTATGTGTATCTTGTGTTTTACAGTTTATAGTCTTGTATGCTTATATAAATAGAATATAAAGTTTAGCCTATCTTTTCTCACAAATTGTCACTAAATGTGAGTAGCAGACACCCTGTATGCTAGCTCATGGTATACCAGTACTTCCTGAATAGGTTCTAGGAGCTGTACTTTCCCTGGTGCCTGTAGAAGCTGTGCCAAAATAATAAAATCAGAGTGTCCTTAAATACACTTAATTTGGAAAATAATTATTTATCTGTCATAAGTATGAAAGATGAATAAATAACACCAGTCTGAATAGAGTGTAAGGGTATGTTCAAGTTATGATAAAAATGAATGATAGGAGGCAGATAATACAGACTTGTATTGCCTAATGATAGCAGAAAAATTGGTAGATATACTAGAATAATGCATTTGGGGTAAATAAAAACCATCTCTGTGTATGTATTAAACGAATTAGCTATTTTCAGTTCATGGTCTCTTTGAGAACTTTTAACACCTAATTGTTCCCTAGTGGATACAACTGGTCATGTAATAAAGAGTAGTGGTAGAAGTATGGAGAAAAACTGTCTGAAGGTTTCATCAAAGTTTGGTTTTCTTCTTTTGCCTCAGATCTTGATATCCTCCAGTGAATCCTACTTCCCTTGGTTGAATCTTACTTGATTGACTTCCTTCAGAAGACAGGACTTTCTGGGCAAAGAGAAACAATAATTGGAATGAGTTTCCTTGGTAGGGAAAAAGTGAGGCAGAAGCTGGGGAAAATGAAAAGGCAATTCACTGCCAGTTACACCAACTCCATTCTTGGGTCTGGAATGGGACCTGAGATTCATATATCTCTCTGGTTTCTTTGCTGCTAGAAAATGGAGTTGGTGGTTGTTAGTAACAGCTTAGGCCAACTGGACCCTAAGCTTAGACTGAAGGTCCATTTTTTTTAAGATATTGTACAAACACAAAACAAAAAGTCCTTACCATATAAGATCTATGTGGTAGACAAAGTACAATAACAGTATATGCAAACACGGGAAGTGGAAAGATAAGGTATGACAATGCCTGAATATAAAAATTAGAAAAGTAGAAAGTGGTCTCATTAGATATCAGAGTAGAGAATCAACTGAAGAGAGAATGCAATGGAGAGTACTGGAATTACTTTACAGATACTTTTGAGAAATTCCTCCTAGATTGAAGGGAGAGCATGATGGAAATCACAGTGGGACATTTATGTTAATCGGTTGTATGTGTGAAAGAGAGTGGCATTATAGACTTACTAGGTTTCCTTTCAGAACTGGGAGTTGCAGGCTAAGAATAAAGTTACTCCTTAATGTAATAAGGAAGGGTAAGCCAGGGAAGGACTGCAGTGAGGGAAAGTGATGAACTACATAAATAATATTTCCAGATCCTTCTGAAAAACAGGGTTTGGGGATCTGAGATTATAAATGTCAAGAATATAAATATAATTTTAAGTGGGGCAAAAATGAAAGCTTGTGTGGGAAAACACACGATGCAGGCTCTGTCTACATAGGATGCTCTGTGATATTATTCCAAGCTTATGATCCACAGTAGGATACTGGTTTTATTTTGGTAGCGAAAATTAAGATCTGTCTGCAGCTAAACCAGAGTTGATGATGAATAGATATCCATAATGAGATCAGATAGCTTGGCCAGCCTCTTAGGGTTTGACTGTAGAAACAACGATTACATTTGTGTGTTTTGTGGGAGATTATTCAGAGAAAACATAAAGAAAAGAGATAAAGTCAGATCATTGTAGATTCCACATAGGCACATAGAGGTAAGAAAACAGTGGAAGCCTCAAACCATTAAAGTACTTGAAAAGGAAAAATAATTGTAATAAAGGCAAATAAATATATCCAAAAGAGTAATGTCAAATGCAGCTGATGTGAAGAAGTGGGGCCAGGGCACTTCTGAGTGCTGATTAGGAAGAAATCATGCGAGCTGCAGGAGTAGCTCCAGCTAAGCATGGGAGCTGAACTGGGGAGACAAGGACTTTAGCAAACTTGTAGGAAAGAAAATTCAGTGAAATTAGATGGGATTTTGATGAGAGCTGAAGAGGTAACTGTAGTGACTATATATAGATGATTTTGTAAGAAAACGAAATTTCACGTGGATATATTCACCTTTTCCCCCCATTTTTTGTAACTTTTTGGATCATTTCAGAACAGATGACAAGGATAATAACCCAAAATTAACATCTATGTATGCCATGAGTTTAGATGATGAACAAAGATTTGAGAAGAGTTTTAACCATGCTTACTACAAGCACAATGACGGAGGGCATGTGGGATATGCAAATCTGGTTGGAAGAAGGGTGCTTAGGCAATCAGGAAGTGTCCGACCAGGACTGTCATCCCTTGAATAATCTCGAGCTACCCATGTGCTGGTCCACCCGCAGGCAAGGCTGGATCTGCAGCCTCCCATGCACCTTGTTACCTACCGTATCGACCCTCGCCTATTGTGAGACAGGTTAGTTTTACCCTACTGATGATGTGTTGTTGCAATAGTAATCCTTTTCAGTACAAGAGGAACTGCAGATTCAGATCCCTGGTGCGTGCGCTTGGCTGAGGAGCCACTGGCATGAGGTGGCGTGAGGCTACCATCTGCGGGCTTATGACTGAACACCTCTAAATCATAATCCCATTTAAGAAACTTGTTGTTGTGCTGTTGTGTCATTGGTCACTTGAGATTGACCCAGGAAATGACAGTCTTGCTCAGAATGTGTGGTTTAAAGCCCCTCCTGAAGCTCCGTTAGCAAAGACAGGCATTCCTCATAGGAGAAAGAAAACCCCTATCTTCAAACCTGGGCTGAGTTTAGATAATAGAAACACTACAAACATCTGTATTAAAAATTAAGGACAACCCAAATTATCCTTATGAGTATTATTTATGTCCTAACAAATGAAAAAGCTTTTACAATTAAACCATTTTTATGTGCTGGAAAACTGAATCTCAGATGAAAAATCCCAGGAGTTCCACTGCTTGAGGATGGAAGAAATTAAAGTGACCTTATATATTGCAAAGAAATTTATGAAAGGAAAAAGTATAAGGCAAAGAGTGGACAAGAAAAGGATTAAGAAGATTTATGGATAGTTCACTAAAAATAAAGTAGAAAGAGAGAGAAAAAATATTTAAGGTCATAACAGATCATGGGAGAAAGGTGCTGGGGAAAGAAATCAAGCATGGTAGTGTTAACTTGCTTTCTAGCATGGAAATTGAGAGCTGTTTTTATCAGTTCCAATGTTGTTTCAAATGCTGAAGTAGTGATAATGTTTCCAGTCATGCTGATGAACAATATGAGTTTCAGAGTGATACCTCATGACAGAATTCATTCTGCTTTTTTGTTGAAGCTGGGCACATGAACACAGTTCAGAGAACACCAAGAATTTACAAAGTGACACACTCAAAGGTAGGAAGTAAGAATAAATATCATTTCTGTAAACTCAAAGTGTGTATTAAGGTATATAATGAAAAATACAATCTCAGTTAACTATTTACTACTTATTGGAGTCAGGCAACTTTTGGAATTTTACTTTTTGTTGTGACCTTTATCATGTTATTTTGATACTGTATTTCTCTTATATGTATGACATTTTGATAGAGATGCTTCTTAAGTTTGGGGTTTCTTTTTAGTAACCATTATTTTATTTATTAGAAGAAGTTTACCATGTGCCTTGTTATCTTCTCAGTTATGTTCTCATTAAAAAGAAATACAGGAAACATCTTAGGTACTGGGTTGAATTTCGTATTAAATTTTCTATTAAATTCCCACTATGCTTCTTCCCTCAGAAGAGGTTGAAAATTATTCTATGACAGGTACATTCAATTACATGTTCTGCAGCAAAAAGCACAGCTCCACAGTTGACTACCTTCAGGTTAGTATAAGTTAAATTCTTTATGGAACAGCTTAATTGCTCTGCTTCTAATGTGTAGAACAAATGCCAGCTACATCCCCACATAGATTCCTTCTTGAAATCAGCAAGAAAGCAAAAGGAGGAACCTCTAAATGAAAATTCCTAATTCTGAAAAAAAGCTTTTATTATAAAAAAGCTATATTTTTATTATAAAAAGCTAAATTTACTTCAATTTTTTTTTCCAGTGGCAGAAATCTGAGAAGATAACACTGCTCACTAGACTTCTCACAGATTAGATTCTTGAAATAACAACCCTGGGGTAAAGAAGATTGAATGGCACAAATAGTCAACCTTAATTTAGGTATCTATATTAGCTGTTTCTTATAAAGAGCAATGCATGTAAGTCAAATCAGTTATCTGCTAAAAATCACCTTTCTCTTTGGAGAGTTTAAAGAGACAACCCACCTACATGAATTCCACTGTGAATTCCTTCACACCTTCAAGTGATTGAGCCATGTAGGGGGGAAGAAACTGTGTTTGACTGATGTGTTTTGATTAATGTCATTCACTGTTAACCGCTGGAGAGGATTTTTTTAGAAGTGGTGGAAGTATGTGGTAAGAGGAAGGCCCTGAAAGAAGAGTATATGGAGGTATAGTAGAGTAGTTGCTTACACTAACAGGCTGCACGTGGGAAGGAAACAAAACTCCGCAATGGGTTCAATATGTGATAATTATTTTTGTTTGTTTGTTTTCCCCCTTCAGCTGATGGGGACAGCTACCATCACATTTACTATTTTTGCTGAAGGAAGAGAAATAAATTCTATTATTACTGGCAGTTTTGGAATTTTCTCAGCTACTTTCTCAGAAGAAATCACAGGCACTCTTTCAATAGCTTTAAAAACTGAGACCAAAAAAAAAGTGAGGAAGAATTTTGTCAAATTAAAGAGCATAAAATATTTGTTCCTTGAAAAATTTCAGATATTAAGAAAAACAAATCATATCAGAGCCTTGCTTTCTAAATACACACGCTTTTCTTCCAGCATAGTTTTTGGTTTTTGTCAAAATTATTCATCAAACGGTATGAGTGAAACAAAAGTAAAAAACAATATTGGTCAATATTTGCCTACTTAGCTCTCAACAGGTCTTGATCTTTTAGTGCTGAGCCTTGTAGATAGATAACTCTTTGGGACCACATTGGGATTTGTAATACCCTTCGGACCTGAGCATCCATCTCAGTAGGACACAAAATAACGACATAATAGTCCTGTCAAAAACATAAGGGGGAATAGTCATGTTATTTTATTATGTTACTATTTATTGTTGCTAGAGAATGAGTTGACAGAGACCCAGGGTGTCAAAAGGGTCTCTGATAATTCTCAAATTTAACTGACAATAGTTATTTGAATGCATGTGTTTAAAATATTTAACTCTTAAATAAAAACGGCTGGACAGCTGTCAACTGCTCACAGAAGACTCCAGAGTGGTAACTGAAGTACATTTAAAAACATTTTTGTTTTCATTTGAGCATAATTTGGTTTTCTTTTTAGAGGCAGTTTATATTTCTGTCATTCTAGCTGGAAAATGTAGGAAGTTTTCAATTATTAAAATGGAATTGTCTTCCCCCAATTTTTTTCTTCTGTATTAAGGGGTAGATCCAAACTCTGTTTCCTGTATAACAAACAGTCCTTGTTAGGAAAAGCACAGTTACTCTGAAGTGTACATGTCTGTACATAGAAAAAGGAGACATAAATGGAATGCGAGGGGAGAGACTGAGCGCTTAGGACAGGCTTGTCATAGAAGCCTTCCTTAGCACACACAGACTTGCAGAAAACTTAGTGCTCAGGGGATCCTGTGAGTTACCTGTGTTCTTCAGCTTCCCATTTCAGCTGTGGAGAAAATGTATGTAACTTTTTTTCTGCGACGTAAGTAGTATTAGGACTTTTCTTCTTTGTCTCCAGTGTACCACAGAGCCTAACTCATTCTTCAGAATAGTCAACTAAATTTTGGATTTCAATTTGTGTTTGCATCTATAAAGAACGGATTTCTTTGTGCATTTGCTTATGCCTCTTACTAGGTAGTTATTTGGGGGAATATTTTGGATGTGGGATTTGTCAAATTGCTGCTGAGCAATTTGAGAATTGTATTTTTTTTTTGCACTATTTAATGAATATCACAGGTAACAATGAAAAACATAGAGAAGATTTAGTGAAAGAAATGGTCTGTAGCAAGGATAATGATAATGCATCCAAATTGCTATCTCATGTAAATAAGCTTTTATACGATCAAAAAAAGTCATATGACAGGTTTGCGTTAGCTAGGGAATATGTCTACACTAAAAAAAAATGTCATGTCTGTAATCTGTCAAGGCCTTTGTCCTTTAAAATGCATCTATTTATTTCTTAATTTCCACAATTCCAAAAGTATCTAATCTTCCTACCTCTGGCAAAAACCAAAGCAAAATGCAAAGCCTAAAAGATGCTTTGACTTGTGAAGAGTATTGGATCCAGCCCCAAAACAACAGGAAAAAGTAATTAGAGTAGTTTTCATTTATTTTTTAGTTTGGGGTAGAATGTAAGGAATTTGCATGGAAGTATCTGTTTCTAATGGCATAATTCAACAAGACAGTAATTCTATTTATTTATTCTAGTTACCTCAATTTAAAATTAATGTCTCCATTCTTTGTATCAGGTTCATTTTGCAATTATAGTTTCCCAATTCAATCATCTATTCCCAAATTCAGTTTTAGAAATTAAAAACTATTTCAGAAGGTTGTCCTGAAAATCACTGGTTTGAGTTAATCTTTTTTTTTTTTTTCAATGAAAGTACCTGCAATCTGGGGTGAGCATAGAATTCATTTAAGAAATCCATAAGTAAGTCAATCTTCAGAGAGCTAACACAGAGCACAACATGTTTTTCCGTCTGAGCTCTGTGTCGACTGTAGTTACCACCAGACTTTTGTCTCTCCATCCACAAATATGCCAGCTGTTCAAACTGCAAGAGATGCCAATTGTCAGTGCAATACAGACAAGCAGATGTGCAGTACAACTGTATCATGACTTAACAATGTTGCATTGATCATCTCATGCCTCTATGAAAAGCTGCTCTTAGCCTACAATGTCTTTTTCTTTGTAAAAAGGTCTCTAGTGGGTGAGATGAATAATAGGATGATTAAAAAACATGCAGAAGAGCCACTCTACCACACACGGAAGTGCAGTAAATCCATTAAAACATCATGGGATTACAGTAGATCTCAAGATTTTAGAAAAGAATTAAGGCTGTATCTTATTCTTTTATGTAGGTTATACCCCATAACTCTCTTTTTCCAGCTCCATGTGACATAAATGCTTCCCTCAAAAGAAAAGTTAAATTTTCACCCACTTAAATGTATACTGTGGGTAGAGATACACACATAGAAGCACCATTTTACTTAATTTGGCCACTAACTCTTCCCAGTTACTTTAAATTGTTCTTATGGTGACCTTCTGTATATTCTCTTATTTGTTTTATGAATCTAGATATAACTTAAATACACAGCAGTTGTTAATACAGCAAATTGCCATTGCCAGCTGAATGACAGATACAGGCCAACAGTAAATATTGTTCTACTAATCTGAATCCTTTAAAGGGAATACTCTGTCAGTGTCATTGTGATAATCTGTAATAAAACATACAAACACAATTTCAAATTGTAAGTTATATACATTTAATGCTAAGCTCAATTTAACCATGTATGTGTGATAGATGCTTTTTCTCATCCACATTCAACGGATAGGGAGATTGAATCGTGAATAATGATTTAATATCATAGAACGAAAGCTCAGGAGAGAATGCCTCCCACATATTCTGTGCATGGCAATCTATACAAAGTCCCGTTATCATAACAAAGCTACAAAATAAAGTAGCTAATAATAGGCAAATTTATGTGAAAAGGCAATAGAGTCCAGGGTTTTTTACTGGTAATGCAAAACTTTTATGCCTGAAGTGTATATCAGAACTACCTGAAAGATGAAATTTGTATTTTCTAGGAAATTCCAAATTTCCTAGAGGGTATTTTAGTTTTCAATAGAATATATATTTTACTAAATTCCCATTGAGTGGGAATATAACTGTGCTAGTCTGCATATTCATACATTAAATGTTTAGTTATAATTAAAATGTTCAAATAATTTCAAGAAAATTAACACACAAAGTTTGAGCTTCCAGTCTCCCAGGTCTTTTGTGTTGTCTGCTCACAGTGAGCTTTAGCTCACCGTCGAAGAAGCGGAGTCTGGAAACCATGACTGTGTAGGAAAAATTTGGAGCTTCATGGCTGGTAGGTCTACTATAAGCTTTGATAAGCAAGCACAATGTCTCCCCCGTCCCCTTTTTTGTGGCAGGAAGTCTGGGTGATGACCAAGTGTGGGACATTTAACAACTTGGCACGGCTTCCCATGTAATTTCAGAGTTTCTGTCGCCAAGCTTCACCTAAGGAGCTTGGAAATGTCTGATATGAATTTAATGAAACTGGTTGACTCCTTGAAATACTTGGATTTTCATAAATCTGCCTTTTCCTGTTTAAACTGTTGGAAGTCCTAAACTTAAGTAGGCATGAAAAATTCCTATCTGTTCTGTTGGCTCTGTGTGTGTGTTGTACCGGCATAGTTAGCTGTGAACCCAATTTGCTTGAGTTGCACATTTAATGCGATTTTTTTCATGTTAGCACTGAGCTGTAAGAGAGGAAATGGAGAGAACCATGATTAGAAACAGGGAGAGCCTGCAGAGGAAATGCTATGTTCATAATGAAAGTGCTGGCTACTGTTTTTCTGGGGTTTTGGTTTTTTTTTAATTGCTTCATTAATAACAAAACCATATTTTAGGATGAAGGAAGGGCTCTGTGGTACATGACAGAAATGTTTCACCAGCACTTGAAAATTGTTATCAGTGCTCTTCTTTATAGCATAAAGGTATACTATAGGAGAACAGACAAAGGATAAAGGAAAAAAGACACAGAATAGGAGGTGCAGAAGATAGTTATTTTTTCTGACATTATATGTGCAATAATAACAATAAATTACTTCAGATATTATTATTTTGTTTTTAAAACAATTCTAAAGAGAAAAAAAAATCCACATTTACCTGTATAGGCAATACCACAAGAGCAACACAGATCATAATGACAACAAGCAGCTTTGAAGGCCATATCTTGGGTGTAACATCCCCAAAGCCCACAGTGGAAAATGTCACTATGCAGAAATAAAGGGAGTCAAAGAGAGTCAGCCTGTTTCCTGCTCGTTCCAGATGCTGAATTCCACAAATACTATGTAGAAAAGAATGAATAAAGACATGAAAAATAAGAACTGTACTTAGGGTCAGTTCAACTTTGATGATCATATACAAAGAGCACTAGTTATTTTCAGAATTCATTAATTGCTCAGCAAAGACATTTTTTCCAAAGAAGAGTAAAAATTAGTAACAAACCAGAAGTGTTATTAGCATAATTCTCAAATATCATTTATAATGAAAGAAAGCAATTTTTTAATTATTTCAGTATCATAGTTACAATTTTGCTGATACGGTTTGCTTAGTGGCTGTTGTGAGGGAGAGGTGGTATACACAACACCATGAATTGATGCAATTCCTGTCTAAACCAGAACAAAACAGATGGTATATAATTGCCACCATTCAGAATTTTTATAAACATCTTCTAACTTTTTTTAGGGAGAGTTTGCTGGTATGTCCAAGAAAACATACACACTGCTTTCTTTAAATCTGTTCCTCTCTGTGTTAGTTTCTATCTATTTCTGTGGCAAGTTACTAGCATGAACTAGTTATGAGAGTATGTGTTGAATACTAGAAAGATAATGTTGGTATAAATACATACTGACTGTCTAAAATAAAGTGAATGTGAGCATCACAGGCTGTCGAATTGTCAGAGGAATATGTATCCAGGGTCAGCCTTCAAGTAGAAAGTGCAAGATGCCTATGGGTACAAAGATTCTGCTTGCTAAAAATACAGAATAAAAATGTAAGGCTTGGTTGTCTTCGATCACAGAATTAATTAAGTCCATTTCTTCCAGTCACACATTCCTGTGAGCAAGTAAGTGGTAGCCCAGGTTAATTGCTAGTTATTTCTCTTGTAATCTGCATGATGTGCTTTTGGTTTTGAGAAGTAGCAGAATCTGTCTACAGGTCTAACTATGTTGCAGATTTTAAAAATACTTCAATAGATAGGATAATAATATTTCAATTAAGAACTTCCCAAACTTAAAATATGACCATCCTTAATGCAGTAGAATTGCTTGGATCAGATTAGGCTTTTAAAATATATTCACTTATATGAAGAAAATAGATTTGTGAACCACCCTGAATAATGTAGCAGAATGATTCCTTCACAGAGAATTAAGATAAATAATTGATCTATAATACCTTGTTCTTAAGTAATTATTCTAGAACATGCCAAAAAATTATTTCTCTATGTATGGTATCTAGGTGGTAATATTCACTCATTAATACCCTCCATGGTAATATCTTTGCATCACCAGGGAGACCCTGTGTTTATAACAGCTTGAGCAGTTGTTCTTCTGTTCTCTCTTCTGTTCTCCAAAAATAATTTAGCTGTAGGCAGTGGCATTTCCAGAACATATGGATCAAATTCCCAGTTTCCTTTTCACAGTTCTAGCATTTGTAGTTTTCACACATCAAAAAATGTTCTAAAAGGGGTGGAGTTTTTCCCCGTTGTTTGCATAAGTTAAATACTTCAGTCAGAAGTGATAATTTTATATTCCTATCCAATTTGTCCCACATTTTTCACTGGAGTTGTAACCTAAATCATCCATAGTTTTACTATGTTTCCAGTTGGGGGGGTGTGGGGTTATTTGATTTTGAGTGTTTTGTGGGGTTTGGGGTTTTTGTTTGTTTTGGGGAGGTTTGATTTGGGGGGTTTTAGGGGGTGGAAAGGGTTGTGGTGGGGTTTTTTTGTTCTGTTTTGGGTTTTTGTTTATTTTTTTGTTCTTTTGTTTGGGAGTGGTTTGGTGGGGGTTTTTTTGTTTGTTTTGATGGGTTTTTTTGGTGTGGTTTTTTTTGGTTTTTTTTTTTAAATTACATTTTTGGCCCTGAAAATATTAACAGCAGGACTGTAAGGAATTATACTAATTAAGCTTTCTTTTGGTCTCAGACAAGGAAGTTTTCCAGCTAATTTTCCAGTGTTTATTTGAAATAACAGAGTATACTGCGGAGACATCCAAGTATGGAAAAAGAAGCTAACAATACTGTTATGAATGTAAGTTATATGTAATTTTAAAAGCAGAATGGTGGTAGATTTTTAATTCTCATTGTTATTATTCCTGATGACCTTAGTTCATTTTCTTCTCTTCAGTTGTCTTTTGTGCTAAAACCTTGACTTCAGAAGTTAAGGTCACAAGGGGCAGGAAAGTAGCAATTACAATGAACCAGTGATATGCCTCCTACATAACAGGACAATTACACCACTCTGCTAAGTGTGTTAAATATCTGCAGATGGGTTGTATTGAAGCATAATGCATGATCATATCACTGGTAGGAATGTATTTTTTCTGATGCTGATGCCTGTGAAATTACTTAGTATTTGTACATGCAAAAGCGTAGATTTTACCCTTTGTATTTGACAGGATGGATTGAAATGTAAAATAAATTTAGTAGCATAGAGGTTTTTTAAATTTTCAAGGAATAAGAATTATTTCTTCACTTTTTGATCTTTTTGTAAAACCTTAAAACAAAAAAAAAGAAAAATAGTTTGCTGGTAGGAAACCTCAAGCCTTGATGAAGGAGATAATTTCTTTATTTTTCTTCCTGAGCTTCCTGTAGCCAGCCCACTCAATAATAATTTAGCTTAACTGAGATAATATACCCTGAACCATTTCAGCCTTTTTGAAGTGAACAGTAAAATTCCCACTGAATTTCGTGAGACCAGGATTTCATCAACTGTACTCCCTTATAGCCCTATATATTCCTATTTCTTGAAGCTGTCAAAATAATTTTGTGCCTGATCCAAAATGTTGTGGATTCAAGCTGTTTCTCATTGAACTCAGTGGACATAAGCCAGAGCTTCTTAACAGTCTTTAAATCAGTAAGATATGGGAGCTATTTCCTCACTGTTGAAGCAGAAATTCAGCTCTTGAACAACTTTTTGAACAAATTAATTTCTTTCCTCAAAAATTACTTGCAGCTCATTTGCAGTTCTACCAAATTGCACTTGAAGCCCTAACCCTGAAAACAAAAGAATTGTTACCAGTTCTTAATTTTATTGGGTGTTTTGCTTTTCTGCCTCTTGTTTTTAATACAGCCAGAGATCACAAAACTGCAGAAAATCCTGACTGGCAAAGGACAATTTTATAGGAGTCTAATTACCAAATGAAATATTACCTCTTTAGCTCTTTCCCCAAGAATATTACACTTCAATCTCATCCTAAGTACCTCTAAATAAGCATTACTCAGCATCTGTACCATGTTCCTAGCTATTTGGGCTACCTGATTACATTGCATGGAGAATGCAATGGAAGTTATTCAGCCATCCATGAAGCCAAGACCACATGAATTAGCTACTCCATTCCCCACAACTTACTGACATCTTTTAATACAATGTAATTATTTATATGAATAGTGGTATCAGATTCTTTCCTCTTGCAAATTGTTACACATTATTTTTAAAAGATGCATAAACACTGCATGTACCAAACCAGACAGCATTATATTCTTGTCTGCTTTCTCGTATTTCCTGACATAATGAAATATGCAGTAACTTGGACTTCCTCTTTCAGCTGTTTTAATATTACATGGTGGTATTTTTATCTCCTTGTTCTTGTTTGCTTCCTCCTTTTCTTTCATCCCATGAAGAGACAATAATTTACTTGGTCATCCCTGGACAAACATAATAATTTCAAGTAGGAAAGTACTGTTCAGCAAAGGCAATGTTCACAACAACTTGTTTTTATGGAGAAAATAAACAACTGTAACAATAAATACACAGAAAACGCCTAACTAAAACACAGAGCCAAGTTCGGCACCTTCTGTGCCAATTCTAGGTTTCCTGTAAATTCAGTAAGGTTGGTTTTTCATAGTGGATGTGAATGAGCAGTTACAACAAAACAAAATTGGTTCAATAGAGGTGAGATTTAGTATCCCTAAAAAGCCAGACAGAAATCCAAGCCATGGGTCTCTTAAAACACAAGTATTATCAGAAAATTTATTACAAGCCTAAAGAGAACAGAAATATTATTTTTAAATCCTCTACTACCACTGCACTTGAAAAACAAAAAGTAAAGGTAGTAGCATGTAATATCTAGAGATTAGTCATGTTTACTTTAGGTATCATTTGAACTTTTGCGAGTGCAATCTTTGTTTTACTGGAAGTTTTTAGTTGAATTCCAGGAATCTTTGTCTGCTTGAGTATTTTATGTGCCAAAACTAACTGCTGTTCATAACCTACCTCCACATGTGGCACAGAAATAAGTATTGTAGAGTATAACAACCCCTGAGATTAAGTCAGATTTTTGCCATTCTGTGTAACATGTCATAGAAATGGACATAAGAAGAACCATTTGGAAAGCAGTTTGCAAGTACTGTACATTAACTATCCTTCTTAATAATTAATTTATTATAATCTATTTTATACCAGTGTGGGGTTCTTAAAGAGCCAAGGCTACATAGTGAGCGATTCCAATACCCTGAGTCTTGCTACTTTAAAATAAGAGTCTTGGCAGGCCTAAACTAGGTCAGTTGTCTCGTTATTCCTCTGTAACTTTCCATGTTTTCATGCAGAGAATGATCCCTGCCAAGGTTGTAGTTTCCCACTGTATTTTTAGAGTAAGGTATTTAATCACGATTACAAAAAGTTATAAACATTAGCTCTGTAAATGATAGTAACCTCTAGACTAACCAATTTGAGCTCAGTATCCAAGGCTGTTACATAAGGGAGTAAGGGTATAAGAAGAGCACTGTATCTAATAAAGTTTGGCAATCATTTGATCATATTGATCGTCTCTGCATTGTCTGGGACTCCTGCGTCAACATACCGGTTTGTATTTTCATTTGTAAGTGCTTGCCAAGTACATCTGACTTTCAGATTTTCTAGAGAAAATTACTGTTTACAGGTGCAACCTCTGGAGGTCTACAATAATGCACCAGAGGCTGAAGCCAAAAGCTGCTTAGTGTCTTCAGCATTAGGTAGCATAACAGCATTGTTTTCTTTGGACTTTAACATTGAGCTTCGACTTGTGTAATTACTTTTTTGTGTATTAAGTAGTTAGCTACAGGAACTAGCTAATGAATATGTTGAAATCAACGGGGATTAATTTTATCAGGATCAGTGAGATTCTGTGGTATAAGCTCAGCACTTCTATATTAGAGAAGTTAACATCTATATAGTAAGTCTATATATTACGTGTTCCCAGTAGTTTCTCACCCCAAAACTCTTTAGTTTTCACATATCCTACCACTGAATGGTGATGTTAGAACAAATTACAGACTAAATTATGATTTGATGGTTTTGTACTATTAATTGCTGTTTGTGTTTTTGAACTTTTCTGATGCAACTGTAATTGTGGATAGTCCATCAACTGTAGTAAATACCTATGGGTAAAACTCAAATACAGTAAAACACTGAAGAAGACAACCATGTTAAGTTTCCAGGAAGTACATGGGTAGGGATGTGAAACCTATTATACCACTAGAGTGGCTTTAACTCTCTGCTTAAGGAAATGAAGATTTGGAAGAGTTCACTCAATATGTTTAAAGGAAATTCCTCAGTCTTTACACCAAAATAAAATGTGGCTATAGAACAGTTCCTACTCTTCATATTGAAATTGAAGTAATGTTAGAGAATGCCCTGCTTTGTACAGACGCAAACAGTTTTTCATACTGGAAATTGTCTCTGTGGGATGTTCTGTCTTCCTCAGGGCACTAATGTAGAGTCAAGTGCAGATTTGTCCTGTATTTTAAAATTAGACATTATTTGAAAAGCAATTCTCAGTGCTTAAGGAATGTACACAGAGTCATTAAATGCTGAATTTACACTTCACAAAACTGCGCTAATAAAACTGAAGTGACACAAAAATATTTTTTTCATTCACTTTATCAGATACATATGGAAATATTGTATGTTGATTTCTAAACAATAATACATGTCCTCTGAATTGTCATTATCTTCTTCTGATTACACAATTCTGAGCTGTGTAGTCTGGTTCTACTAAAGGTAAAGATGTTGAAAACCACCTTACCCAATGCCTAAAAACCTAATGTTTTCTAAAAGAACTTCTAATTCTTGTGTAAATAATAAAGAATAGGCAAAGAAACAGAACAAGGGATGAGAAGAAACTGCAGCACATAAACAAGTGAAGGGACAATTAGAAAATACTCTGACCAATAATAAAATGTCTGTCCTGTCCAAACAGCAGGAAACTGAGATTCGGAGTCACTAAAAAAAAAAATGCTTCAGTTTTCCCCAGCTCTGCGATGCTTTCTCAGGTCTTTTATGAAACCTAGGGTTTTTTTTTTCTGAACAGTTATCAAGAGAAAAGCATTTTTACACAAATAGCATTAAAATAAAAAAAAAAATCCTAGTTTAGGCAGGCATGCAATTTCCAAAATGTTAAAATGTTAAAATGACAAAATAGATCATGTATAATATTATCAAATTTAAGAATATTATCAAATTTAAGAATTAAAATGAGAAGTTCCAATTTGCAGCTTTCATTCCCTATAGAAGGCTTTAATGTTGTGGGAATAACTGAATTCCAGGATATAGAAATATAGAAAATTCCAGGATATAGAAAATAGCTGCATACAAGACAGTGAAAAGAATGAGGAGGACAAAATTTAGTAGCTCAGAGAGTTTTCTTTCACTACATAGCAATCCCATAATGTCAGAAAATAATTCTGAATTTCTCTTCAGGTGGAAATGCCACCTTTCCCTGTATTCCAATTGTACCTTTGTCCTAAGTGATGATGGTTGTTGATAACATTATTGCTTACCCATAGTGTTTAAATAAGTATTTTCCTTCCTTTAAAGATCAGTATATGTACCTAATGGTTGAAAAAGCTCAACTTATAAAAATAAACTTCCACTAGTAAGCCATGTGACTTCCAGAAACTGCAGAACATCTTGTTAAGCAGAACAGGATATTGTGAAATGACCAACTGTATATAGATATTTGTTGAAACTGAGTGAAGGCCTTTCTATTCCTGCTGCTGCGTTTTGTGAAATGAGAAGTGCAGCTGCAATAAGACAACTCTGGTCATTGAGACTGCCCAAGTAGAGTCCCACTGTGGGCAGCATTCAGCTCAATGTATTTACATAAAAAAGTCTTTGCACATATCAAACTGTATGTCCAAAAAAACACCTCTATTTTTGTCTCCTTTCAGTTTGCCCCCAGAGCTTTGATGGTATACAAAGTAAATCTTGGCCTTCCAACTTCAGTGCATCAATACTGTTGCAGCTAAGAGCCTTCTGGAGTCTGAGGTATGGTACTGCTCACACAAGAAGTCAGTAACTATTCTGGAAATACCACCAGACACTGTTCACACACTGGGCGTTACAGAATTAGGTAATATTATATATTTATAATTTCTCAGGAAGAATAATAAGCTATTAATAGTTTTATGTGTTGTGCTGGAAAATTCAAATGCATGCTTCTAATTTAATACACCCAATATGTTTTGGAACATCATGCTTTGTGTTTCTTGCAGTAATTTAAAACACTCTTAAGGGTGGAACAGTTGTTATGCAAAGCACCCATACTCTCTTGATCAAGTTGAATTAATGATTGAAAGATTCATTATCTGAATATTTGTTAAATGTGTATAAGAAGCAACTCATCCAGCATGTAGAATCAGGATAGGAATTTGAGACACAGGTATTGATTGTGACCAAGTATACATATATTTCTTTTCCTAGTGACAAAATGTAGTCCACAGTTACCCTGTTACCATAAACATAAGGACTTTTATTAATTTTTACTAAAAATGAAGACAATCTAAAAAATGCAAACTGCCTCTAGGACTGTCTGAGCCTAAGTTTGTTTTGAGGTAACTTGAAACCAAACTGACCAAACCCAGGACACTCATGGAAAATTTTATTCAATATCCAAAGCCTGGTATTATAACACTACCACTATCTGAGTTCAATTATCTACTTGACAGATTCTAAACATGCTAAACTTGTGTTTTAATAATCAGCTTTGTAAAAGAAAAAAGGCCCCCAAAACCAACCAACCAAACAAGCAAACATAAAATCTAAAGTTGCATAGATTAATTTTCTAAAAGGACCCAAAAATGGCCAACATCCATACTGGATTAGGCAAAAATCTTCTCTAATTCAGTGTCCTGCTGTACTGAGAGAAGTAATAGATTTTTAATGAAAGAATAAACAAAACCAGAAAGGAAAGATTCTCTCCTGAAATACTCTACCTGCATTAAAAGACCTTGTAATAATAATCCAGTTAGCACACGTCAGTTGCGATACAAGAGCACACATTTTCTCTGAAGGAGCATGAATCAGCAATATGTCTATCTTAGCTTAGGCACACTTCAGTCTCATTACAAACATTTATTTGTTGTAAACAAGCTTGCAGTTCCTGTCCTTGAAGCACTCTACATGTATTCTGTACCAAAGCTGCCTGCAGTAAGAGTGTTTCCAAACCACACTGAAATGTGTAGTATCTTTCAATACCTGGAAAATCCTAAATGTCAATATTCCCTTATGACATCTTATTAGGTTTGAGCAGCTTCTTTTGTGCATCTTTGATGGTAAAACACCTTAGCTTCAGTCTATTCAGATAGTTTGTCTGTAACATATCTAGTTTGCCACATTTTTGATTCCCATATAAAGTAGGTCATGGAATTAAATAAATGTTAGGAAAAGAGTTGATTTGGTACAGTTTTACAGACACTCAAGACAGGATCAGTCTTAGATGATTTATAACCTTACAACATTACAGTGTTACAGCGTAGTATAAGCTACTGATAAAATGATTTTGTTTGTTTTCAATCTAACTCAAGTTATATCACATTTTAAAGATAAATGGATTTAATTTTATTGTTAATATTAATTTTGATTTATATTATTCTCAAACCTGACAACTTTCCTTTTCCTAGTTCCTTCCTTTTAGGACAGGTTTTTTTGTTGAATAGGGTTTTGGAATTTTCCTCCTAGTTTTCCTTCAGTTCTGGTGGTCAAAACTCACTCCTTATCAGATTTTACTTTTTCATCTAATTCTCAAGGGTATCCATCATGAATTGTCCTTATACTTCCATCCTTTTTTACATCTCTTTGACAGACTTTCATTTGTTTGCATCTTGAGTGCAACTCTTTTTTGCTGTTCTTTGATTGCTACTATTAAAACAACTGCTTCAGAACAAGCCAAATTACCTTCCTCCAGTTGCAAAGTTTTCTTGTTAATAGCACTTTAAACGAAAGTGGTTTCTCAGAAATTTACAGGTAAGTAATATTCAGGAAGAATGGTCTTTCCTGCACTCCTTATCCTGCTGTGAAACTCAAACCAATAGTAAATGCAAGTTAGAGTCATCTAAAACCTGATTCATAGCAGTTACCACTTGTTCCCCATAGGCATGAAGGGTACTGCCCCTTGGAAAGCACACAGGTAAAATTTTTCTTTCCAGCTTAAATTTCCATAAAACATATGTTCTGTTGCAGTTATACCCAAGCCCTGTCAGAAGTGAATTTTACTTGCAGACACTGAAGAAACTGATTTCTGCTTGCCTTATTTATATCTTACTCACAATCTTTAAATATGCTCTCACAGCCAGTCCTCACTGTCTGCATTAAGCTTATGTTTTTTCCCAGAAATTTTAATTCACATTTGTTTTCATCATCAATTATCTAAGAGGACTCCACAGTATAATGATAATGATCACAGTCTTCATCATTAGAAGGCATGGAAAACAAAGACTGATATTAAAAAGCTGACTTTTTTCTGATCCAGAACGTAGGCTCTGTGGTTCCCTTGAAGCCACCTTGAAGGTGGCTCTGAAGCCACCTCACAAATTCTACCCTTTTCATTCTATGTCCTGCAGGTCTAGCTTGTAGAGGGATTATTCCATATACCAATATGTGATGTATAACCAAAGCAAGGAAAACTAGTCACAGCATATCATTTACTAGGAACAGCTTTTTATGTGTTTACTGAGCTGATGGATTGTTTTACTAGGCACCCAAAAGGGAGAAAAAGCACTTTTTGAGAAAAACAATAGAATATGCATATAAAAGACTAAAGGGTGAATAAATAGAAGACACAGACATGTAGGCTAGAAACTGGTAAGAATTATCTGTTTCTTATGGCAGCTGCTTGTTGTGCTTTAGATAATCTTTCTGAGAACAAAGGAGAGAGGTTTGCAGCTATGACGAGGAGACAGATGGAACATGGTGGACTTGAACATTTTGAGAAGCCCAAATGAAGACCACTATGCAATGCCACAATCATGTAGAAACACAGAGATAGAAATCTGTTTTACTCCTATTGCACAATGTTTACACTTACAACAAGGAGTTTATTCTGCAGATGAATATTTATAGATCAGCAAATGCAAAAGCTTTCTGACAGCTTAAATGTGTATGTAATCTGTTCCCTTTTGGATTTTATTACTGCATTGTTATTTACTCTTAAGTGGATGTTGGTCTTTTTATGAACTAAAGATGATATTTTATATAACTGTTCAAGATGCTAAATATAAGCATATTCTCTAGGATTTTTAATAATATTTAAAGTATCAGTGAAAATAACATTGCATATTATTGAAATGATAAGGTTGTGCTGTTTAAAAATATTGTAACACCCTTATGTTTATAAAATGAAGCAGACAGGTTTGTTCTCCAAGTCACAAGCTGGATGGACATACCCAGTTTCTGAATCTCTGGATGCTGGATAAAACACCTTTATAGGTGAGAAGTTTAGGCAATGGGAAACTTCCTATTGTTTTCCCTTCCAGAAAACTTAAATTTAGAAAGTGTTTAAGGTAAGGTAAAAAGTGTTTAAGGCTGTAGGTAGATCATATTTGGACAGTGGTGTACACTTCTTGCATTTCAAGCTGTGCTGTGAAATCCTTGGTTCATCAGTGATCTTTTCTCCATTATGAGTGTTACCTTTCAATATTGCTGCCGCTATGTGCACAAGTACAGCATCATTAAAATTTTTCATTTGCTGCATAGGTGTTGTCAGTGTTGGTACCTCTGCCAATCACCTATACGGAAAAGAATAAAGGCCACTAGTTACTGCCAAAGCTGCAACATCCTTGCCAATATCAGAAATTATTTTACTTCTTTGATTCCTTTCAGTCTTGGGGTACTGTCATCATGTTCCTTGCTTTTATAGAGAACTCTTGAGATTGTGAGTGGTAGTGACAAGGGATGGACTGATTATTAAATGGGAGGATGACAGCAGTCTCAGCAACAGTGGTGAAAAATTCTGACCAGTAATTACACAGATACTTCTGCAAGCTGCCAGTGGGGTTTGCTGGATTTGGGGAGCAGAAGTATGCATTTCTATTAGTATGTCAATTTAGCTGCTACATTCCACATTCTCTTAAGAAAGAGACAGATTGTCCAAACATCCAGTGAGCAAAATGGAAGCATACACTGTTGCTGCTTTACAAGGGTAGTGTCTGTCAAGCTGGCTAAATGAGTGGTTGTATGGGCAGTCTCAACACAGCTACACTGATGTCCAGCCTCTGTCTGTTTAGAACACTGTCTGTAGGCTCATGAGTAGAAGTCTGCTGAAAAGAGTAGTACAAGAGCCAAAGTACTGTATGGAAGCTGCAATAGAGCTAAGCAAAGCAGAAGAATGCATGCAATTACAGGAGACCATTCTGTATTGGACAGCTTTAAATAGCCTCATCCCTTTTCAACCTCATTATACTCGTTTTTATAATATATTAGTAAACATACTGCTTTGCTGCAGAATGCAATTTCAACAGTACTCTGTGCCCAAAGGAACTGAAAATTTGGTTTCAAACCTGTTGTTTTCAGTCTGCAAAGCCCACCCATGGTTTTTACTTAAATGCTTACTAAATGAATACTAATTTCTTTTTCCCTATTGCTGTGACTCAGGCCCTCCACTGTAATATACAGTAGATACAATTTCTCATTTATATTGCCAAAATTTAGAACTTACATAAGCATAAAAAAGCTTCTTTTTTTTTGCAAAAAATAGGAGCATATATTCAACTTTAAGCTTAAATTTGAGTTATCTTATAAGTATACGGCTAGATATTTCACTAAGGTTGAGAGATAACAAAAAAAGAATTACTATTTTAACCTGTTTTAGATGAAGTGTTTAATTGCCAAGGGAAATACAGAACCCATTAATTGAAGTGCTGCTTATTTGGATTATACCCTAAAGGGTCTTTATGTACAGATTTCTGCTTTTTCAGGGGAGAGGGAGAATGGAAAGCAGTACCTGCTAACAGTGCTAGAAATACAAATTTATTAAGGCTCAGACACTGTTTAGAGCTTAATCTTTAACACTCTCTGACATCAAGTTGACATTTAATGGTTGTGACTATTAAATAGTTGTACCTGTATGTTTTGGTAAAGACTTTTGTGGAAGTCCACAGGCAATTATCAGAGATTGAGTTTACAGGTAACATTTTCATAATGAATCATACATTTAATTCTCTACTTTCTATATTTAACCTCAGTAAGTGACATTGGCATATGGCAGCTCTGGCATGGGGCCTCTATTGCCAATGAAAAGAATGCCACAAACGGGTGAGTTAGAGGAATCCATGGACATTGAACTTTTACATGTATTTGTTTATCACTCAAATGCAATACTGTGTTTGGATGACTGAGCCTCTAATCTTCACCTGTTTGAACATCTGTCTAAACACTACAGTGAGTTCTAGTGGAATAGTAAGCGTACAGAGGAGAAAAATGAGAATTTTTTCTTTTAAAATCCATTGTAAATGCAGTAAAATCTATCTTCTTTTCAGATCATCTCATATCACATCCTTAACTCTGCCAAAACCTCTGAGATGTCTTTTCAATATTCTGTAAAGTTATGCCTAATACAGAGTGTGAGTGAGTAATTCCTGGTGGCTGATGCCAATTTCTGCTGGTATGGTCAAAATTGTATCAACATATTTTTGTAACTCTTCGCTTTCTGTTTTCAGGTATGAACTTTGCTAAACTTCACATTCATAAAATACAGTTGGAATATGAAACAAACAATTAAAGTGAACAAATCACTGAACAGTTATGTTGATCACAAATCAGCATAATGAGTTGCTGGTCATTAGGGAACCAGAATAACTGATGGCATCTAATGATATAGTTAAATGTGTCAGCAATTACCATAAACATTAAATTTTAGTAAAATAAACAGTTTGCCAGCCTAATGAATCAGTCAACGAAAGACTTTTAAAAAAGTCTGCATGTTAACAACAACTTCATTTTGGAGCCAGGTATTGTGAGTAATAATGGTTTGCTGCCAGGCATTGAATTTTAAATGGTGAGAAAACATCCTCAACATAATCAGTCATCCTTGTTACACATGGTATTCTATCTGCTACTGTCTTACTGTCCAAAATGATATAACATTCTCAAAGGCAACATGTGAGTACCAGGTTTTTCTTTTTACTGCAAAGGTTAAAAAAGCACGTGAAACATAATGCCTTTCTGTAATGAAAGAGATGGAAAACAGAGGGTTTTAACACTTATTATATACATAAAATTGCCCCTTTAAATGAACTTCACCTGCTTTTACTGAAGTCCTCCCAAAACCAAATCAAAATCTAAGATTTCTTTTACCAGTATGATGACACAGTATCTCACAACATGAAGACTGGTTATATTCCAGATCTGTTGTGAAGGTAATATGCATAATTTGCATAAATAACATTTACATTTTCACACAAGATACCTACTTAAATCCTGTGATCCAGCAGCAGATGTATGTGTGCATGTGTGTTTATAAACCAATGGAAAGCTTACTAGAGAGCCCACATCCTAATAATTTGCACATCTTTGCATGCCTGCTGAGTTTACCTCCATAGCTGCCTATGTCTCAATCCCCAAAAGCTTTTTCTTTTATTTCTGTGGATGTTTTTCATATGCTGATGCTTTTGAAGACATACATATTTCATATACATGTTGCACATATTAAAACATGGTAAGTTGTAGGGTGGGTTTTTTTTATGTAACAGAATACAGCATTCTATTTCTCTTTGACATTCTTTACGTCCTTGCTCTTTAGATAATCATTTCTAGATTTTCACAAAACCCCCCTTTATTATATCATGGAGTTCATAAGACAATTACAGAATTATATGTTATGGCCACAATTGTGTCCCTATGTACAGAAACATGACAGAGAAAATCTAAAGCAGACTTTGCTAATTTGATCTTAATTTACTAAGAATTTATGTATTCTTTATAGCCAATTCTATCTTGCACTGTGGTCCTGCAGAACAAGGATGGGGTTAATTTTGAGGAATTTAGATTAACTTTGAGGAATCTTATGAGTTGTTTTACATGTGTAGCAATGGCTTGATTTTATTTATCTCCTACAAAATTCAAACTACGATTGCTAAAGAAAAGATGCTATGGAGTAGTAACAGATGCACAGTCTTTTAGCATTGTGTTTCTAACAATCCAAATGTTATAAGACTCCAATAATTTACTTTTTTTCCTCCTTTCATACTGGTAATTTGTCTTTGCTGCCAGAAAACCCTTTGCTGGTTATGGTATTTAATAATATTTTTACTGCATTACAAGATGTTATGATAATAAAAGCTGAAAAATTGTTCTCCCAATGGCATTTTTATACTGCATAATATTTTGCAAAATATCGTGTATCCTGAATGTTTTCAATGCATCTGTAATGAAAAGTTGTCAAGATTACTGTGAATATTAGCATATTTGGTATCTGAGAGATACTTACTGGAGAAAACATTGGGAAAGAACCTGAGAGACATTCTATCTCCTTCTTGAGGAGGAGTTTGATCTGTTATACACTTAAGTTAAATATGCATATTCTGATTACTGACTTTTCAGTACCTTCTACTGCAGAAAAATAATGACCTAGAATGCAGTTACATACCATAAGAAATATTAAAATACTGTGTGATACAACAGAGAACAAAAAATGTGGGTAAGTTTATTTGTCTTTCTAATTTATGCGAATTTAACTTTGCCAATCTTTATCTAAATTCAGTCTGAAGCTACTGATTTTCAGGTTAATAAATGATCTACAGCCGGTGCTCAAAAACTGGGAAAGGTCTGATTGTAACTTGAAAAGATCACTAGTATCTGAAGCCCTGACTCATCTTCCAAGATGCAGTAAAACATCAGAAATCTCTCAATTACTTACTTAATTTATTTTTTTCTATGTGTATTAAAAACTAGGAGGATTTGCTTATAAACTGTTGCTGACACTCCGTTTTAATGAGGCTCTGTGAGGGGCAGCTTTCTGAGCTAACATTTAGTGTTTGATTATTTTTAATTTTTAGAAGATGACAAGATGACTACAACTGTGTATCTCACACTAACAAGATAATTTAGATTTAACTCTCTAACCTTTATGATTTTGTTCTGTGGACCACAGTAAACAGGCTATTCAAATTATTATTAATTTCTTTGGTGTCTGTGTCCAGTTTTAAATGTTCTATTACATCAGCTGCCCAAAGATTTCCCTGCACATAGTACAGGAAAGATGCTGACCTAATTATTTTAGAAATAACTGTAGAAACATCTAAAAAGATTAACAAATGAAATATTATGTCACTACCAAATTAATAACTAAAATAGCATGAAAATCACTGTATAATTATCTAGGTTTCCATAGAAACCATGTTTAATGGGTCGCCAAAAAGATTTCTGATTGGGCTTTAATACTTCTGCTCTCCCTGTAACAGACATGATTTCTGTTCTGCCTTTCACAAACAACTAACCAGTTTTTCAGTAGCATGAGTCCTTATCCTATGCTCTTTAAGCAGCGCTTATCCAAAGCTTTTTAAGAACTCTTGAACTTGAAAAATGTAAAAGTATTTTAAAAAACACAACAAATACCATACTATCAAAGGAAAGAAAAATACAGAAAAAAAAAACAGATTCATACATGGTAATATTTCTGTGTTATCACAACACAATAGTTGTGTAAAAATAAGCAAAGGCATTAATACAAGAAACAAGTTGGGGTCTTTATTACTTGTCACTGTAACTTTTCATTACATTTTCTCATTCAGTTTTCTCAAAGGTTTTGGCCCTTAAGTACTAATAATATGGATTTAAGAAAATGATCCCCAGTGGTAGCAAAGGTGAAAAAGGTGTGGCACACCCCATAAATCCATATTCCACTATAAACAGTAGGAATTTTATCTGAATTCGTTTCAGTTAAATAATCCGGATTGGCAGCTATTTCTGGCAAGACTTTTCACATGCCTCTTTTACAGCAGGTTTTAGCAAAACCACCTTTAAAAATTTCTATACCTAAGGAAAGATAAACTCTATGCAGCATAATTTTCTCCTGCCAAAGTTGATGAAAACATTGTTCTTGTGTTCATGCACACAGTTTTTCCCAGAAAGCAATCATTCAGAAAAACTCTAATTGAATTTATACATTATTTGTTTGCAAATAATTAATGGATATTTAAAATATTCTGTAATTGACCTTCCAGAGGCTGCACAATTTTTTCATTGTTCCATCACTTAAGGAAACATTAAAGTAGTGTCTGAAGTAGACCTCAATTCTAATTGTATACACTCAGAGGAAAACTACCCATACACATTGCTGTGATTCCAGCAATTGAGAAGCAGGACAAGGGTAGGGTGGAAGCTGGTAGAACGGATGTGCAAGGTACTTATATGTGCTCTCTGGCCTAATTCTAGATCTATTTGTTAATGTTTGGAGAGCACTGCATAGGAATATTTCAAAATGGAAAACAGAGATCCTGTGTTTGAAACAAGCAAGTTCCTAACAGATCTGCTTTATTTCAGAGAAAGAAAAGCACAACTGTTATTACTTTAAGACTTTGTGGGATTCTTGTCATAATATAATTTATTTTGCATTATTTACAGTTACTTAGAACTTTCAATTAATGTTCTATAATATTATGGGATTTAAATTCTGCAGCTCCTGTTTAGTCTGTAAGATCCTGAGACTTCAAGTGCTTTACCACTTTAGAATCGTGGATTTGATCAAGCTGAATGACAGAATCAAGTTTAATTTTGTGCTATTTTTGAAGGCACAAAATATCTCCAAATAAACTAAGATTGGGCCTGAGCAATGAGTACAACAAAACACAACATCATAGAGAGAACAGAAGACCCAAAACACCATATTTTATTCTATGTTACATAATCCACCAACACTCTTCAAATTCATCTTAATTAATGCTAGACATCTTTCTTGGAGAACTGCCATTGTAAGCTCCTGATATTATCAACACAGACCTCGGTGTGGTGATTTAGTTCCCTTTGAATCTGAATTATGCTCTGGGGTGTCTGTCTCTCCTTACTGATAATGAAAGGAAACATAGCATTGAGATGCCTTATTTACACTGAACATTACATGAGATTAACGCATTTTTGTTCTGTTGGTATTTTTCTATACCATAGTGTTCCAAAACTGAAGGTCTTGATGTATCTTGTTTGGACTAGATCTTTGTCTGGATTTGTTTTCATCCTTACATGCAACTTATTCATACTGTTTCCCCCAGACAAGAATTTTGACTGAGTAATTGTCAGTGAGCATACAGTACTGGCATACTTTGTTTCTTCTATAAATTAGCATGTGGAAACATCCTGATTTTCTGATGTTGAGAGCCCTGAAGGGTAAAAAGAATGTTCAAATTGACCTCAGTGAGCTTTCAACAAAGACATAAGCAAAATTTGTTCAGACTTCTTAGTCTTCAGTATGGAAAAAAATAGATGTCCATCTTAGTTTGTAGTCACCTTTTTCACAAGCTAATCATTTTACACTAGTGATATATGACTAATACTGATTTCAAAAGCAAAATAACTCTTAGTAGATGATTCACTGTGTCACAGAAAAATGCCTGAAATAGTCATTCACTGTTACTCGTCATCTTGTACAGTTTACAGAAATAATTAGCATTCCACTTGACAAACAAGTGAAAACATCCATTAGCTAAATGACACAACATATACTTTGACTGACTACAAATTTCACTAGAACTTTATCAATAGTAACTGCCAAACAGTCATAGGAGTACACATATTATAGTGTATTGTATAATTGCTCTGGTTAGGAGGCCACTGAGGTATTTAAAGAAAGAAAAATTATTGGGTAGCTTAACCTGTCTTTGAAATCGAAAAAGAAAAAAATGCTTGAAGGCAACCCATAAGCTACAAATACATAGAGCTCGTCCTATGAATTTGTTGATCTGCAATGAGTACTACCCCCTACATCCACAAATAATTATCATCAAAAATGAAAGAGTGGAAAAGAGGAAAAAAAATTGTTTTGTGATTGCTGTTTGTTCTGGAATAATGTTAAAAAATTGTCAACTCTATACAAAACTATAAAAGGAGCCTTTTCCCCATTCTATTCTGAGTGCAAAGGACAACTTGAATAATGACATCTAAAAATTGTGAGATTGGCAACTAGCTGTAAATGTTTAATTTTTTTTTCTTTTAACTTTTAATCAGAAAGCTGAGTTATAAGTTGAAATGCATCTACATATGTAACTACCATTTACAAGATTCTGTTGTGGAGATGTAACTGATGGGTTTGCTCACGATGCATAAGGCAGAATTAACTTGCTGTGGGTTTTCTGCTAGCTATGGTAGAAGTTATTTTGAAAATACTTCTTTGTAGACAGGAGCAGAGCTGGGGAAGAGCACCTTATTTCTATTAATACATCATTTTCTTGTAGCTATTGTGCATAGATCCCTCAAACTGACCTTTAAAGTAAATTTCTGTTTAAAGATGACAAATGGTAACAAATGCAATGCTGTTTTCTATACACTAGGGGAACAAGTAAGAATGTACTCTGCACAGACATACCAATTTTTCCCTCTATTGTAAATAATCAGGACACCAGCAAGTCCAGTCAGGTTCTTCCCCAGGATCCTGGCTGTGCTTGAGGCAATTCTAAGCGACTTGGACTGAACAGTTCCTCCACTTTTGAGAGAGCATAACTTCAGTTCTGACTAATCAGATAGATGGCTGAGGCACATTCCTGCTCACTGAACTTGCAACCATACAAAAATCAAATATAAATATCTTATGATATAAATACCCTTTTACTCTGTAAACATACAAACTTTCAGAAAAGATCCTATAATATACATTCTGCAGCAAAATTGTACTTTTAGACTTCTGTGTAGGCATGTCAGCCCTGTATCTTTGTACATATCTGGCTATTTTGTACTCTACAGAATGACAGGTTTCTGTTATTGCACAAGGAAGAACACACCTCTTTCACACCTCAGCAAAAATCTACTTCTAAATATGTTAAAAATACACCCAAAATTCTGAATAGTTGGTTAAAGAACAAGGGGTAATGACTTTAAACTGAAAGAGATTATGTATTTGGATTACATATTAGGAAGAAGTTCTTTACTGTGATTGAGATGAGACACTGAAATGCTTCCCAGAGAAGCTGTGGGTCCCTGGAAGTGTTCAAGGCCAGGCTGGACACGGCTTGGCTCAACCTGGTCTAGTGGAAGGTGTCCCTGCCCATAGCAGGGAACTAGATGGTCTTTATAAGGTCCCTTCCCACCCAAATCATTCTATGAACTAATCCCTGGAAAGTAGTTATGCTTCAGCATTTAGTTGGTTTTCTCGCAGGAATCACCATGAAAAGACTTACAAAAGGTTTCAGTCTCACTTGAAGAAGTAAGAAAGCACTTAGTGCATTCGTCTAACTTAACTGGTGAAAAATGGAAGAAGTTGTTCTGGGCTTCACACTTGACCTTCCTATAAAATGGTGTGATCGCCATACGAAGTTATGTGCCACCTCTTTCTATGTGTCTGATAAAAAAGCATGGTTTTGAGCAGAACTCTGTGTTGTAAAGTTGTATTGACTTTAGAAGTGCTGAGAAGCCAGTGTTCCTATTGAAGCAGATGGTAAAATCAAGCCTGACAACCAATAACTATGAAGAGCTGTGGTGCTATAATTTAATCTATACGGTTCCCAAAAGTCATGGGTCAGCAGGGAGGCATGGTGAGGACAGTGATACCAAAATCACACCATGAGCATGTCCCCATGGTATTGAACAAACTAAGGGGAAAGTGAAGTGGAACTGTAGGCAGTTTATTCAAGCTACTAATCTAGATATTAATTTTGCATTACTGAATCTACAGTACATTGTGGGCTAAGACAGTATCTGTAAATGTAACCAAAACATGATTATGAAAACAGAACAGTACTAGCTCAAAACTTTTTTGTCTTGTGCTCCATTACATGTATGGATAAGTCTAGTGCTGGCTCCCATATATGTTTGGGAGGAATAGACATGGTTACTGCTCAGTGTTGCAGAAAATGTGAAAGATCAACCTGATGAAAGCCACCCTTAAGTGGACAGATCCAGAAATGGACCTTGCTTCTTTCAGCATGAAAAAATACATGTAAGCTCTAAATAATGTCTCTTAAAATGAAATACTGTCCCAAACTCACCATAGATGTAACAATCAAAGATATTAAGCTAATTGATTTTCATTATTTATAGAGAATTTTTTAGACATTTTTAAAATATATTCTGGAATACAAAATCATACATAGATGTGTAAAAAAGTGTAAAAATGCCATTATGTGTGTTCATATAAGCAATAGCAATAGTTGCCTACACAGAACTCAAGTCTTAGGCAAGCCACAGATGTTTGAACACCTATTCTTAGTCATTCCAAACGTACTTCATTTCCTTAGTTATTGCGTTACTGGCTGTCTTCATCCTATTTAGCTTATTTTGCAGTCTAACAGGGTCAGTACTAGGTCAAAATATAATGATTTATAATGAGCTGCTATCCACAGCTGTAGAGACCAGACATAATTACTGTAGGTGAGCTTGCCATTTTCTGCATGTTTTACTGTCAGTTATCAAAATGCCTGGTGGTGAGCATGATGTTCTCTTCAGATGTAGTTTCCATACTTTATTCAACCAGGGATCATCACAGTGAGTTCTTTGGAAAGACTCTTGTTAACTAGCTTACTGCAATGAGAACTGGATACATATTTTGTTCAGCAGTTCAGTAAAATATCAAGGTAGGTTAGTAAAAAAGGTGAAGGCATATTTACTCAGTGCTTTGTATTATAAAAAATCTAAAAGTAAAAATTATAACTAGTTAAATGTGTTCAAGAGCTAGAGTGCTAGATTTTAATGCATTCTGATTTAAGTATTTTAGTCCTCCTTCATGTAAAATTTCCTTTTACAAGGACATAATATTCAATAGGAAATTTAATTACAGAAAAAAAAATACTGTTTAGAACTGGGAGGATTTGTCATTATGCAGCTGTGTTGCCATAAGACAAAGGGTAAAATTGGACCACTTGTTTAGCCACTGGCTAGAACAAGCTCCTCTTCTTCAATAAAGGACAGAGAAGGACAAGAATGGAAATGGCCATGTGTTATTCTACGCTGTTATTACTGGAAGGGCTAGGCATCTCATAATAGTGGCTTTGAGGAAAACAAGCTAGAGGAATAAAGTCAGAGAAAGTGTGAGACCTCACTTGGTGTATTGTGTGCAGTTCTGGTGCCCTCAACATAAAAAGGACATGGAACTGTTGGAACAAGTCCAGAAGAGGTCCACGAGGATGATCAGGGGACTGGAGCACCTTCCGTATGAAGACAGGTTGAGAAAGTTGGGGCTGTTCAGCTTGGAGAAGGCTGCATGGAGACCTCATAGCAACCTTCCAGTATCTGAAGGGGGCCTACAGGGATGCTGGTGAGGGACTATACATTAGGGACTGTAGTGATAGGACAAGGGGTAACAGGTTGAAACTTAAACAGCAGAGGTTTAGATTGGATATAAGGAAGAAATTCTTTACTGTTAGGGTGGTGAGGTACGGGAATGGGTTGCCCAGGGTGGTTGTGAATGCTCCATCCCTGGCAGTGTTCAAGGCTGAGTTGGATGAAGCCTTGGGTGGCATGGTTTAGTGTGAGGTGTCCCTGCCCATGACAGGGGGTTGGAACTAGATGATCTAAAGGACCTTTCCAACCCTAAGTAATCTATTCTATGATTCTATGAAAATCAAATCATTGTCTCCAAGATGACAGACCAAACTTCATCAGTATGCTGACCCAAATTCATCCTGTCTGGCAAAATAAATACAGGTGACAACCTGTCCACAGAGAATCATCTTCTCTATTCACTGCCCCCTTGCACACTGTCTTGTAACACATTCTTCATTGACCAAGTATGTTTCTATTTAATGCCCTCAACAGATTTCTCCCCATACTCCCCAAACTCCTATAAATTTAAGTTTTCAAGGTCTTGCAGCAAAAAAGTTCTTCAGAGTAACACAGTTTGGTTTTTGAACCTACCATCCACTACTTTCTAAAATCTAGATTATTAGCAGCTGTCACCTGTACACTTTATGGGAACCTGACTTGGTCATCAGTGGTAAGGCTGAAATCTGGCATATTTTTCTCTGTCACACCAGTCAAAGGAAGGTGACCTTACTATGTATACTTCTGTTGGTACTCTAATTTGTGTGACTTTTCTGCTCAGATTGTGCTCTTGGTACGTATGTGAATTTTCCCCAGTTCTTATCTCCTGTGTTTTTGCTTCACCTCTATTTCCTTCCTTAGAGTGAGAATGATTCCCTTTCCCATTCATGCACATTCTGTTTCCAAACCCAATGTATCAGGACCCCAGTAGTACCAGCTGCTAGTTAACAATTTCATTGCAAGTATTGCAAGTCTTTATTTCAGTGCATGGTTTCCACAATGCCTGTTTTATCACCATGTAGTAAAGAAGAAAAGCCAATATATATAATAAAAACAAAGGGGTTTTAGTCACTTACCAAGTGAAGATAAGACATAGTAAGGTAGATATTAAAATAAGGACTTGGTTAAACATTGCAGATTGTGTACGTTGGATGGCTCTGTGAAGATCATTCTATATTAATGGGAAACAGATGTTAATTTGGATTTTTAATTAATAAGGAAGGCATGAGCTGATTCTATAGAAAAAATTATCTAGTGCCCTGACAAAATGCAGTCATTCAAATGCACTTGGAATTTGCTGATCATACAGAAGGGTGCAAAAGAGCCAGATGTGATTCTGTGATCATTTAACTAGTTCTTTGTCACCCTGGCACAATTCTGATACTATTCTAAGGTGCCTTAAGGTCTGTCTGCTCCTGTCTAGCTTACAAATTACAAGCTGCAAGGACCAATTAAAGCATTGAGTTCCCTTCAGTTGTGTATGAATGGAAGATAGCAAAAGAGCCAGCCATTCCAAGTTTCCCTTATTGGCACAGAAACAATTTTTGCTAACTGAGATTCCAATTGATGTCTTAATTTTTTCTAATTTTGATGCAGAAAGCAGTTTAGCAATGCTTGCCAATTTATATAATCTAAATACAGATCTGGTTGGCTTCCTATTAAAGTTGGACAATGGCCTCTGCTGCCAACGTCCCACTAAGACAATATACTACAAAAGAAAATGGAAACTCTACACCAGTTATTTCTTTTGTCATACTTACAATCATATTCTCTAAAGCATGTTTTGCCAGCCAACAATTTAAAAATACAGGAATAAACAGGTTTCTTAGGGCTGGCCAGAAAATCTGAAAGAAAAATTAACAAATTCATTAAAAGCTTTTCTATTCAAGAATAGTACTTTTCTATTTAAGCAGCAATGAAACAATTAAATACTTGAGGAAATGCTTACTACCAATGTGTTTTTACTGTGAGATATGGTTTAAAATACTATCTTTTCTTCCTTTGTGATTAACTGTATTTAAGATAAACTGATAAAATAAGGACAGTTTTAAGAGATTGTCAGATTTTTATATCTATCTGGTTTATCTTATTGATTGTGCTATAGCTTGAGTTGGAGCATTTTGATTTTGCTTGTCCCCTACTGGGGAGGATGAGGCAAGTGATCTGTATTATTACTTCATTCAAGAAGCAAACTGTCTTCTTGTTGTTGACAACTTTCTGTTCCCACAGGCATAAATTTGTCATCCACATACGATTCAAATTTACTGCAATAAAAATTAAGAGTATTTGTGCAGCTACAACAGTGCAGTAAGAAAATGCATTCATCCAAATATGGTTACCGTGATGATGAAAGGGACAGCATTAATTATTTCCAGGAGAAAAGATACTCTCAGAATTTGTTCCCAGATATTCCCCTTCAAAGAAAAGAAAAAAAAAAATAACCACCATGTCACAGTAGGCTTATATACAGTTCTGATGAGAAATATATGCAATATTCCAATGCCACATATGGAGTCTTTCCCACTAGCTCTTTTTTTTAACTAGAATTTCAGGAAGATCATTCATCTCAGATTTAAACACATATGTGAAATGTGAATATAGAATATAGAATCACTCTGGCCTATTTTTTCTTACTGCTTATCATAATGTACCTCACAGGCAAAAATACATACTTTCAAATCTACATTTTCACTGGAGCAGTTCTCTGTTTCCATATGACCCTATATTTCCTTGCTATGACCCAGTTAGTAAGACAGATTGAACGATGAATTCTAATTGTGTTAACTAGTCAACTAATTCTCTCAGCTAATGAAGAGCATCATTAAATTAAGTTTTCTTTCTTTTTTTTTTTCAGCCAATAACATGTTCCTATTTTCTTCTATTGCATTTTTAGGTACCTTGGAATTATACACATTTTGTTTCTACTTTTCTGTTCTTGAAAGCTTAGTTTACTTTGATTTTTACATGCACACTGACACACCGATAAGGAGGTGAGGTTTGTGTCCTAAAGAATTTATCTTCTTACTAATTCTCAGTCTTCAGTGACTCTTCATAGAAGTAACAGACTACCCTGCTGGGTAGTCTTTCATCTATAACTATTTCTACTTCTTTTTCTTAGAAGCCTTTAAATCTTTAAAATCCTTCATTGCAATGCTTTAGCTTTTGATCATGACAAAGTATTCCTTATCTTAAGACTTATTGTCTTACAGTGTCTGAAAGCTAGAGACAAAGCCCTAGTACAGCATAAGAGTTGTAGAGACATATATCAACAGGACATGCCCTGCTCAGAATATTTTCCCATCAAATATATTGTTTTGATTACCTCTGCACACGGGTGACTACCCTATAGTCCATACTCACATTTGTTAGGAATGATGACTCACTGTCTGTATAACCTTCTGATAGAACTTTGTGGCAAAATATAAAGCAAAAAAGGAATGCAAATACCTTGTCTTTTTCAAAAGTAAATAAACAGCTTGTTTTCTCTTAGTCTTGTTTCATTAGCATCTGCATGTTAGTCACAGAGGTCTGGATATTTCTCTTTATTAATCTTAATCTGCTATTAAGATATTAAATTATTAAGTAATGAGTATTAAAAAGAGGAATGCTGTTAAGATCAGGAAAGACAGCATTATACTACAGTGAGTCCTTTGTTCCTCTGCATTTGTCTTCTTTTATCTTTACTTTGCATTTCCTCTTTCCCAACTGTTTCAGAGAGAGAAGTAACAAAGATAATCTAGTGTTTAATATTTCAGTTAGGACTGCCAGAACAAAGTTCTGTATTTCTGCCACAAACACGTCAGTACATTTCAGGGCTTTTTGGAACTTGATCTTGCTTACATGCAATTAAGATGTCTTTCCACTTATTTTAATGAAAGTGGTATTGATCTTTTAATCTGCTTACTGCTAGTTACAAGATGGGGATAATACTACTTCTTTTCCACACTCGAGCAGTGACTGTGAATGATTAAATGTCAGGATGAAAATCCATACATTTTTAAAATCAGTTATTTAAAATTCAGTGACTTACGGTTTTTCTAACTCTGTATATCAAAACTCCATAGGTAACGCAATAACAACGTAGTGCTATATGGGGAATAATACAAGAATTCGCAGTACAGCATTATATTTTCAGTTGCAATGACACATTAGTCTTTCCTGGTAAAATAGCCATCTGACATGACCACTGAAAGCTAAATGCAAGCTCCATAGTATATAAAAATCTTTTTCTATTTTTACTTTTTCACATCTGGAAGGTGTAACTATAATTACTAGGGGGCAAGGATTACTGTCTTCCATGTAATTGGAATTGGGGAGAGAGACTGATTTGAATAATATTAAATATTTTATGTGATAAGCAGCCCTGTAAACAGAAGTGAAAGTATGAAACTGTAATCTGAGGTTTTCTTTGTAGGAATAGTAAAATCAAAAGAAAATGTGACTTTCCCAGCTGCCCCATTCTGTGTTTTCAGTAATTTCTTCATTTTTACTATTAAGAGCTTTTTTTTCTGCAATACAGAAATGTCACAGAGCTTACTTGTGCAGGCTAAATGCCTGCGCGAACATGCACCAGGTACTTAATGATCTGTCCAGCTGTAAAATTCTGGCTTCCACAAAAAAATTCATTGTGTCTTCTGCAGAACTGCCTTTTGCAATGAGAATGTATGGTACTGATAAAAGCAGCTAAGACTGCCTGTGCACCAGAGATATAATAGGATTGCCAGATGTCTGTCACAAATTTTGGCAATGGAAATTTCTAATGTAGACATCTTCCAGAATTTGGCCAAGGGCAAACCCGCACATATATGCACTAAGCTGTGAGAATGCAGATTGTAAACCCTTTATTCCTGTATCCAAGTAACCTGCAGTGTAATATAGTCCTACAGTTTTTGCATTCTTCCCCCTATAAAAGCAATAAAAAAATGCAAATTCAATGTATCCTAGTAGCATGACACACTGTTATGTTCTTACTATTCTGCATGTTGAATCATTCCTCATGTGTCCTCGACCAGGTATCAGAAAGGTAAAATCCTTGGAGTATTCTCTCAAATGAGTGCTTTATTTATTTTACAGGTTTTTTTGAGTCTTAGCAATGTGCATACAGATGCAAACACGTTCATCTTTTTCTTGTTTTCTTTCTGGCTTGTTCTGACTTGTGCCTACACTGTAAAACCTTTAGAAATGTTGGCATGAAATAAGTAATCTGTTGCAGATTTACATGAACCAACACTCTTTCAGTCATCCTGGTTTTGCAGAAAGGCCTTACCATAGCGGGTGAAATATCAGCTGCTTCGTCTTGCAGAGACAAAGACTTGTGTAAAACTGGGGTAAATGGCTCTATCATGATGTTTCCAGATTCTAACTAAGAGGACAGGACCAGAGGGAAGGAGGTGTTTGCATCACGTCGATTGCCAAAGTGCATTTCAGTACTATTATTCTTCCTTACATTATTCTTACTCCCTTATGGGGAGTGGAAATATAGCAATCATAAAATTGCCTTATTGATAGGTATATGAAGCAAGACAGCGTAGTAGAGCTTTACACCCATTGCACACTAGTAAGTAATTTCTAGGGGCTGACTTGTCCATGTTTTTCTCATCTTCTATACTCACTGAAATTGATGCAGACCACAAGCAGAACGGACAGGGATAAAATGCTGCTCAATAAATTCAGGAAGAGCATAAATTGTGACTGCTCGTTATTGTTTTGGTATTAGATGTGTTAATTTTTGACTGCTATTTGCATTTTAAGCTCCAGCACCTAAATAGTGTACACTAAAAGGATTAAGAATAATAATTTTTAGACAGCAGTCTTAAGCTTTTTAGCAATATTGGGTGCTAGGGAAAACATTTATGCCATAATCACTTGATAAACACACTAAAGTACAACTCTCTCACTTCAGTGGTGGCTCTGATAGGTACTGAATGTATGCTCCAAGGTATTTTTAGCTTTAGAAACCAAGTCTTTTCATATTTACTTTGATAAGTGATTTTAGTATCGTTCTCCTGAAGACATTAAAAATGCAGAATACTTAAAACTCACTAGGATGGCACAGAACAAAATGTAATGAAGAAAACTTAATTAAAATATTAGGGAAAGATAACTTTTTTAAGGAGAATGCAAATACAAAAATATATTGTATTCATATCGGATGATTTCAAAGCATTTTACAAGGATGTTCCAATAGCACCGGAGAGATTAGTAATACAAGCATGTAGGTTCCTATTTTTTCATGATTTTTTTTTAAGAATGAGCAACCTTGGCCTAAGTTTTCGGTGTGTGGTTTTAGAGGCCTAAAACTTGAATTATAGATACAGTTTGACATCAACAAGAACTGTGTCCATTGCATTAAGGATAGACATATAAAACTGTGCACTTTAAAATCAGTATCCAGAAATGAAGGTCACTTTTGAGAATGTGTTTTCAAATTACAATGTGCTAGAGGACAATGTAAAAAAATGAAAATTTCATTTCTGACTTTCACTTTCTAGTTATTAGCATTTGCTCATAAGTTCGAGAAATAGGCACAGGGCTGCCTGTGCCAGTATGCTGTCTTCTACATATGTCTTTCTCAGCTTCCTGCTTGTACCTCCGTGTGGGCACAAATGCAGGCACATGGATTTTACATTGAAACATTTAACTCAGTTACATTTTGTGATGAATTATGCCTAAAAGTAACTGAAATTACCTACCTTATAGCTTAGATAACTCAGCAGCAGAGTTTCAAAGAGACTTATTAAAGCCACGGAAACCTTAAGTGAAGTGATAAAATATGTGCATTAATACTGGTTTCCAAAGAATAAACGACATTAAGCAGGACAATGAAAAGTAAAAGGTAATAAAAACCAGCTTTTCCATGCATCCTCTGAAACCATCTCAACTGTCAACATTTAGCATGAAGCTTAAGTATTGTCATTTTTCTGACTAAGGCACAGACTCTAACTTCAGTCTCATGGCTCTTTTACAGCACTCCAGAGAGACTACAGGGTGGCCTTTTCATGGTTTTAGAGAGCTTCATACACTGTCTGCCAGATTGTTTCTCAGGTTTCAGTTGTTCCTAAAAGGTACTGAGATCTTTGCATGAAACAGAGAGAAAGAAGCTGTAAATAACGGAAGCTAGTCAGCTCTTTACTTTTCCATAAAGATGCTATGAATGTGTGGAAAACCAAACACTTTTCTTACCATATATAATTTGGAAAGTTGAAAACAGCACAAATAATATGATTAATCATTATTGATTTTAATATTTCAATGCAACTGAGATCACCTTCTGAGCCTTAGATTATAACCTTACCACTTAGATGGTAGCAAGTAGTTAGTGTATGTAGTGTGTACTTCAAAAATATAATCAAATACAAAATAGTAAAAAAAATAGTTAAAACTTTATACAAATAAAACAACCACAAAACTTAAGTCCTTTGCACAGCAAATACTTGTATTTTAATATATATCATGGGAATATTCTATCATGAAGATGTACAAATTCAGCTGGAGCCTGATGTCAAACAAGCTCAGGATTTCTGAGTTTCAACTAATGGTCATTACTACTAAAACTTAGCAGAGTACATAATTTGCACTTACAATATCATCTAGAATTAAAAAGAGATACTCTGAATTGGAAAATCATTAAAACATGCAATCAAAATCACAGAATCCACAGGGATGGAAGGGATCTCTGGAGATCATCTGCAAGACTGGACATACTGTAGGTTGTCCAATCCCCCTGCCAAGGCAGGGCCACCCAAGAGCAGGTTACACAGGAACAGGTTTTGAATGTCTCCAGAGAGGGAGACTACAACCCCTCCTGGTCATGGAAACGGAATAGCTATTTGGAGTATCTGTTTCTCCAAATAGGTATTACTGTTTTATATAAACTCAGGCTGTATCTCAAACAAAAACAAATCTTTCTTTGCACCTATTGTATATATCCTACTGTGAATGTATGTGTATATTATACGTGCATGCACATACACATATAATCATGGAATTATAGAATAGTTATGGGTGGAAAGGACCTTTATCAGATAAAGTTATTCTAATAAGACTGAAACCATAAGCAAATAAATCTCTCAGTATTTTTAATCTGAATATCTTAATCTGGATGTCTTGGTCAAAATTTATTCAAACTGAGCATACTCTAAGCAAGGAATTCAAAGATGTTTTCATCAAGCAATTTGTCCCTTAGTAAAGTTGTATATTACACAGAAGTAGAAACTGCTCTAATGGAATTCCACTATGCATGGTGACAAAATGTAATGGTATAACCATTCTGGAAGCTTAAGGAATTCTTAGTAAAAAAACACACTTCATGGGTAGAATTCCCACAGTGCAGTGTACAAGTAGAAAAAAAAAAAGTGTTCTTAAAATGAGCAGGCTTCGGGACACTGAAGACTGAACAGGAAACTTCAAAAGATATCCAACACACAACACACTGATGTAGTGTAACTTTTGAAGCATACTCCTCCAAACGTATAGGCTTCTATATTAGGAAATAACTTTAGATTTCTAGTTCATTTAACAAGAAAGCTCATGAAGCATGTCATAAGCAATGATGAAATTTAAACTCATCACTGAAGCAAACACTGACTACTTGACTCAACAGAGCTGGATAATTCTAAGACAGAAGGCTATCTAATTCCATAGTATTTTGTTATAAATCTTAATACTTCATATTCCAAAGCCATATAAATTTAAATCACTTAGCTCAACTTATTTTTATGCTTTTGTTGTAGTTGGTCATCAAGTAAATTTCTGTGTTAATGTCAACCTTTGCAAGTATCCTTTAACATAACTAAAATGCAATAAATCAGTATTTTCTACAGTTATTAAATGGAAAGAGTTAAATTGGCCATTTAAATATTACCTGTAATCCCCATAAAGGCAAGCTTCGATTCACCCAAATAATAGGAGACCTGTTTATTACAATGAGAAAATAAATGTGAAATTAATCAAAATCTGATTAATGTTTGAACAAAATCAAGGAAGAAATTTGTACATTTGAATGGAAATTAGAGCAGCCTTATTTAAACAAATAAAAAAAATCTCAGTAATAAAAATATTTAATTAAAAGCTTTCTACTGAGCATTGACATTGCCTGTATTTCTAGTCCAGAGCCAGTCACTGAGTTCCAAAACCAGTAACACCAAAATCTTTTAGTGATATCACTGGTTGCTACTGCATGCACTATGATTCTAGAAATTATAAATCAGTTTGTGCTTTTGATTCTAGAGATGCAGGGGAATAATTCTTTGTGGTAAAAAAAATAAACTTGACAATTCTTTTGTCTGAACTTTCTGCTAGCTTTGCAACAATAAAAATATTATCTAACTCATAGAGGCTGTCATATCTTGGAAAAATCTCACGTCTTGGCATTTACTAAATTCAATGATAATAGGCACTTAATACAGTACTACTGGAATGTGGCACAGTAGTTTACTGGGAATCATTTATCACTAGTCATAATTGTTTTTTAAATAACAGCATCCATGTTTTTCAGAAAGGTACAAACACTGAGGGAATTCAGATCTTACAAGGGCATCCAATCACTGAAACAATGAAAATATTAAAGGCAGTTTTGAATATTCAGAAACACATAGTTAATTGCTTGAGGAAACATCACTATTGCATGTTAAAATTCCACCATTCTAGATGGAAATGGATTTATCTTCCTGTTTTCCTCCACTTCCCAGCATTAGGTGGATTTTCAGTTTGCTTTTTAAATTGGGAACTCACCAATCAATCGCTCCAGGTGTGTAGCTTTGATTGGAACATCTCCGGTTTAATTCCTTACTGATAGTTGTCATCCCATCCATGCAAAGTCCATTTTCATTAGCAAATGTATTTGGGAACACAATTATAAAAACATATGGGAGGAAAAGGTTATTAATTACATTAGTAAGTGTTCAATAAAATACATGCAATAGTTTGAAACCCTAGGTAATGGATATAGACAGGTTTTGAAGAAAAAAGTCGTTCTGTATGTGTGCTCTATTGGTAGATAAAGGACTGTGAAGCATTTCAGGCTACATTATTTTAAGATTTATTTTCAAAGGTGTTCCAATTTAAAAATAAAATAAATGAAACTATACTTTAAAAAGCTGAACTAAGTACACAATAAGTATGAAGATCCAGAGATACTAAAATCCTATGACACAGATAGGCTGGTATAGAAAGAGCACATATGCCTGCCATGCTCTCAACAGGAAAGACTGTACCCATCTACAATTTATAGCCTTTTGTGAGGAAGGCAGGAGGGCTGAAGAGAGCAGACTTCAGCTTCTTCAGGAACCTGCTTAGTAAGGTTCCATGGGATATAGCCCTAGACAGCAGGGGTCCCAAGACTCTTGGTTGATATTCAAGGATGACCTGCTACAAGCTCAGGAGTATTGCATCCCAACTAGAAGGAAGTGCAGCAGGAGAGCCAGGAGACCTCCTTGGATGGATAAGAAGCTGCTGAGGAAAATTTAAATTAAAAGATGGAAAAAAGGTGGAAGCAAGGACAGACGGCCTGGGAAGAAAACAGGGATGCTGTCTGGGAAGCTAGGGATGAGGTTATGAAAGCTGAGGCCCAGTTAGAATTAAACTTAGCTAGGGTTGTTAAGGATAACAGGAAGGGATTCTGCAGATATGTACTGAACAAAAAACAGACTAGGGACAACATAGCCCCCCCCCCCCGTAAGCTACAGGGAGAACTGGCTTCCCTGGATTTGAAGAAGGCTGAGGTTCTGAATGACTTCTTTGCCTTGGTCTTCACTGGCAAAGGCTCTGACAGCAACACCCAAGTCCTGGAAGGCAGATGCAGGGAATCTGAGAATTAAGACCTTGGGCCTACCGTAGGAGATGATCTGGTTTGAGACCATCTTAAGAACTTGAATGTACACAAGTCCATGGGACCTGATGAAATCCATCCGTGGGTCCTGGAGTAGCTGGCGAATGAAGTTGCAAAGCCACTGGCCATCATATTTGAAAAATCAAGGTGAAGTTCTTGATGACTGGAAAAAGGGAAATATAACCCCCATTTTCAAGAAGGGGAAAATGGATGACCCGGGAATTACAGACCAGTCAGTCTCACCTCTGTGCCTGGCAAAATCTGGGAGCAGATTCTCCTGGAAGGCATGCTAGGGCACATGAAAAATGGGAAAGGTGCTTGGTGACAGCCAACATGGCTTTACTAAGGGGAAATCCTGTCTGACAAATTTGGTGGCCTTCTATGATGGGGCTATGGAAATAACGGACGGGGTGGAGCAGTTGATGTCATCTACCTGGCCTTGTGCAAAGCATTCAACATTGTCCCACATGACATCCTTGTCTCTAAATTGGAGTATCATCAATTTGATAGGTGGACCACTCGGTGGATACAGAACTGTCTGGATGGCTGCATGAGAAGAGTTGTGGTCAAAGGCTCAATGTCCGGCTGGAAACCAGTAACAAGTGGTGGCCCTCAGGGATCGGTGTTGGGACCGGTCTTGTTCAACATCTTTGTCGCTGACATGGACAATGGAATTGAGCGTGCCCTCAGCAAGTTTGCCGATGACACCAAGCTGTGTGGTTCTGTTGATATGCTGGAGGGAAGGAATGCCATTCAGAGGGACCTTGACATGCTTGTGAGGTGGGCTGATGCCAACCTCATGAAGTTTAACCATGACAAGTGTAAGGTCCTACATCTGGGTTGGAGCAATCCCAGGCACAGCTACAGGATGAGCAAAAAGGAAATTCAGGGCAGCCCTGAAGAGAAGGACTTGGGGGTGTTGGTCAATGAGAAAATTAACATGAGCTGGCACTGTGCGCTTGCAGCCCAGAAAGCCAACCATATCCTTGGCTGCATCAAAAGAAGCGTGACCAGCAGGTCAAAAGAGGTGATCCTGCCCCTCTACTCTTGTGAGACCTCACTTGGAGTACTGTGTGCAGTTCTGGTGTCCTCAACATAAAAAGGACATGGAACTGTTAGAACAAGTCCAGAGGAAGGCCACGAGGATGATCAGGGGACTGGAGCACCTTCCGTATGAAGACAGGCTGAGAAAGTTGGGGCTGTTCAGCCTGGAGAAGAGAAGGCTGTGTGGAGACCTCTTAGCAGCCTTCCAGTATCTGAAGGGGGCCTACAGGGATGCTGGTGAGGGACTCTTCATTAGGGACTGTAGTGATAGGACAAGGGGTAACAGGTTGAAACTTAAACAGCAGAGGTTTAGATTGGATCTAAGGAAGAAATTCTTTACTGTGAGGGTGGTGAGGCACTGGAATGGGTTTCCCAGGGAGGTTGTGAATGCTCTATCCCTGGCAGTGTTCAAGGCCAGGTTGGATGAAGCCTTGTGTGATATGGTTTAGTGTGAGTTATCCCTGCCCATGGAAGGGAGATTGGAACTAGATGATCTTAAAGTCCTTTCCAACCCTAACTATTCTATGATTCTATGATTCTAAGATTCATGTAGCAGTAATTCAAGTAGGAAACTGGTGGCATCTATGTAAAAAAAAATAGATATGTATATGTGATGTTATCTTGCCTGGAACTTCTGGCACAAATCCTCCCTTCAGAGAGTTATATAAGGATGTGGGAATATATATTTGTGTAAAGGATGAAAGATATCCATGTTTGTCCTGGGATAGCAAGGTCAACAGAAAAGGATTTGCAGACCACAGATTAGTAAATGTTGTATTTTTTACTGGCTATGAGTGGGACAGGTGCTAAATAGCAACCATTAATAAGAATGCTTTATGTCTTAAGCTCTGCCCTGTACATCTGCTGTGCCTGAAGGAGTAAATAAAAGATATTCACTTCTGCAAGCATTTCAGAAAAACAGGAAATAAATATGCAGGGGGAGTCTGTGATGGAAAGCATTCCTCCCACAATTGTCACTTTAGAAAACAACTAGGCGATAATATTTTTTTGTGGCCAAGCCCTCAGTACACTGAATAGTATCTTTCATAAGGGTGTGACACAGCATCTAGAAAAGATTTTTATCCATAACACTGCATTTGTAAGAATATTTTATGGTAGTAGTTTAGGTATCAAGCTCTCAGGATCTCAAAGAGTAAAACCCCTGACATTAGTGGTATAACATTTGGGTACAGGGATGGGTTTTCTGGCATAGACAGCTTCTAAACCTAGGGTCCCAGCGTGCAGAAGTGACTGATCTGAAACTTCTTAGCCAGAAAAATGCTATACTACTCAACACATCATAAAGTATCAATACATAGGTAAAATACAAATATGGTCTCTGACTGGTGAATTGTCAAACATTTTTCCTTAGATTGAAGGAACATCTCAGGAAAGGTCTCGGCAATTAAGTAGTCTGCAAGATGCAGGAAAATCTTTACATATGAATACAAAAGCGCTGAAGCATACCTGTGGTAGAACTGCTGATATTCCAATCTGTTCTGCATACCCAAACATGACCTTGCAGTATAAAATGCTTATTTGGCCTCACTAGATTTCTCATAACAAAATATCAGCAACTTGTTCATGCCAGAAAATACCAATAACTAAAATTTCAAGTCTTTGAGTTGCTGTGCTACTATGCCTAAATCACTAAGGATGGATTTTCTCCATTACTGCTAAAGGTTTTATGAAATCTACTGCTCATTTCCTCCCTACACATTTCTTCTCCTTGAAAAATCATTCTAAGACACATGTGAGTAAAAAATAGGTTTTTTGAAGTTCTTT